>NC_092044.1:32999412-33313922 GCF_003086295.3 Arachis hypogaea | reverse complement strand
AATGATTCTCAATGAAAGTCCAGCTAAAGACAGTAAAGAAGCGCTTGCTGGGAGGCAACCCAGTCATTAGTAGGTTGTATGATTTGTTCTTACAGAGGCAAGTATCAAAAATGAAGGAATTCACAGAGTTACAGAAGGATTCAGCTCAAAAAGCAGAGAAAAAGAGCTTACTGGCAAAAAAACGCCAGTAAGGGGCATTTTGGGCGTTAAACACCAGAATGGGTACCATTCTGGGCGTTTAACGCCAGGAATGGTACCATTTTGGGCGTTAAACGCCAGAATGGGCACCATTCTGGGCGTTTAACGCCAGGTGTGCAGCATCCTGGGCGTTCAGAAAAACACCCAGTGCTAAAGGCTTTCTGGCATTTAACGCCAGCCAGGGCACCTGGCTGGGCGTTAAACGCCCAAAAGGGGTGCCAATTGGGCGTTAAACGCCAGAATGGGTGCCATTCTGGGCGTTTAACGCCAGAAAGGTGGGGGACCATAATTTTGTTTTCAACTCAGATTTTTTCAAACTTTCCTTTTCTTTCCCATATTTTCCTACAAAAACACATTTCAATCTTTCATCATTCACTTTCAAATTTTCAAAATCATTCTTCAAATCTTCCAAATCATTCCCAAATTTTGCTCAAAAACTCACCCTTCTTTCAATTTCTTTCCATATCTCCTCAAATCTCCTTTCAAATTTTTCTTTTTTTCGAAAATCTTTCCCCCCCCCACTCTATAAATAAACGTTTGGCACCCTCTTTCCACCACACCATTCGAATTTCCTCTTCCTCTCTCTCTCTCTCCTCTCTTCTTTCTTTTCTTTTTGCTTGAGGACAAGCAAACCTCTAAGTTTGGTGTGCTTTTCCGTGATCACTAAGCCAAGATTCATCAAGATCATGGCTCCTAAGGGAAAACAAACCAATTTAAGAGGAAAGAAAGAGAATAATCCAAAGAATCTTTGGAATCAAGAGAAGTTCTTAACCAAAGAACATGAAGACCATTATCACAAAATAATGGGTCTGAGGTCAGTGATCCCGGAAGTTAAATTTGATCTGAAAGAAGATGAATATCCGGGGATCCAAGAGCAAATTCGAAATAGAGGATGGGAAGTTCTGACCAATCCTGAAATAAAGGTTGGAAGGAACATGGTTCAGGAATTCTACTCTAATCTGTGGCTAACAGATAAGCAAAGAATGACTGGAACTGCTTACCATACTACAGAACCATGGTCAGAGGGAAAGTTATGTACTTCCATCTGGACAAATAAGAGAAATCTTCAAACTACCTCAACTGCAAGATGATCCTGATTCCTTCAATAGGAGGATGGTGAGAGTAGATAAAGGGTTGGATCAAGTTCTAGAGGACATATGCCTCCCTGGGACTAAGTGGATAACCAACTCAAGAGGGGAGACCTCAAGCCAATTGCAAGAGGTTGGCTAGACTTTATTGGGCGTTCCATATTGCCCACTAGCAACCGTTCTGAGGTCACCATCAAGAGAGCAGTGATGATTCATTGCATTATGCTTGGAAAAGAAGTGGAGGTCCATCATGTGATTGCTTGTGAGATCTACACAATTGCAAATAAGAATTCCACTGTAACCAAATTGGCTTACCCAAGCCTGATCTCCTTGCTCTGTAAAGAGGCTGGGGTGAAGATGGAAGCAGATGAATTCATACCCATTGAACGGCCAATCACCAAGAAGTCAATGGAAGGAACAAGAGAAGCAGGGGCGTGAACTCCAAGAGTTGAAACGCCAAAAGCTCTCCTCTCAAGCTGAGGGAGCATCCACTTCTCAAAATCAAGGTTGTTGAGTCCTAACTCTGTGAAAACCTCTATCATTAGGAGCCTATTTTTCGTTCTTATTTTGTTTCTATTTTTATTTTTCTGTTTGGTTTCATCTTATATCTATTTTTGAGTTTTGTTCTTAATTCATAATTAATAAAATTTAGAGTTTATGCCTTAAAGATATGAATGTCCTATGAATCCATCACCTCTCTTAAATGAAAATGCTTTAATCACAAAGAACAAGAAGTACAGGATTTCGAAATTTATCATTGAAACTAGTTGAATTAGCTTGATGTGGTGACAATACTTTTTGCTTTCTGAATGAATGCTTGAACAGTGCATATGTCTCTTGAAATTGTTGTTTTGAGAATGTTAAAAATTGTTGGCTCTTGAAAGAATGAGGAAAAAGAGAACTGTTATTGAGGATCTAAAAATCATTGGATTGATTCTTGAAGCAAGAAAAGCAGTGGATACAAAAAAAAGTAAAAAAAATATTTTCGAAAAAAAAAGAGAAAAGAAAAAGAAAAAGAAAGAAATAAAGTTGTGATCCAAGGCAACAAGAGTGTGCTTAAGAACCTTGGACACCTCTAATTGGGGACTTTAGGAAAGCTGAGTCACAATCTGAAAAGGTTCACCCAATTATGTGTCTGTGGCATGTATGTATCCGGTGGTAATACTGGAAGACAGAGTGCTTTGGGCCACAGCCAAGACTCATACACTAGCTATGTTCAAAAATCATATTGCTCAACTAAGAGAATCAATAACACTATCTGAGTTCTGAGTTCTTATAGATGCCAATCATTCTGAACTTCAAGGGATAGAGTGAGATGCCAAAACTGTTCGAAGGCAAAAAGCTACTAGTCCCGCTCATCTAATTGGAGCTATGTTTCCTTGATAATTTGGAGTCTATAGTATATTCTCTTCTTTTTATCCTATTTTGATTTTCAGTTGCTTGGGGACAAGCAACAATTTAAGTTTGGTGTTGTGATGAGCGGATAATTTGTATGCTTTTTGGCATTGTTTTTAGTATGTTTTTAGTATAATCTAGTTAGTTTTTAGTATATTTTTATTAGTTTTTAGCTAAAATTCACTTTTCTGGACTTTACTATGAGTTTGTGTGTTTTTCTGTGATTTCAGGTATTTTCTGGCTGAAATTGAGGGACCTGAGCAAAAATCTGATTCCGAGACCAAAAAGGACTGCAGATGCTGTTGGATTCTGACCTCCCTGCACTCGAAGTGGATTTTCTGGAGCTACAGAAGCCCAATTGGCGCGCTCTCAACGGCGTTGGAAAGTAGACATCCTGGGCTTTCCAGCAATATATGATAGTCCATACTTTGCTCAAGATTTGATGGCCCAAACCGGCGTTAAAAGTCACCTTCAAGATTTCCAGCGTTAAACGCCGGAACTGGCACCCAAATGGGAGTTAAACGCCCAAACTGGCATAAAAGCTGGCGTTTAACTCCAAGAAGAGTCTCTACACGAAAATGCTTCATTGCTCAGCCCAAGCACACACCAAGTGGGCCCGGAAGTGGATTTTTATGTCATCTACTCATCTCTGTACACCTTAGGCTACTAGTTTTCTATAAGTAGGACCTTTTACTATTGTATTTTCATCTTTTAATCTTTGGGACATCTAGTTCTTAGATCATTGGGAGGCTGGCCTCACGGCCATGCCTAGACCTTGTTCTTATGTATTTTCAACGGTGGAGTTTCTACACACCATAGATTAAGGTGTGGAGCTCTGCTGTACCTCGAGTATTAATGCAATTACTATTGTTCTTCCATTCAATTCCGCTTGTTCTTTATCCAAGATATCACTTGTTCTTCAACTTGATGAATGTGATGATCCGTGACACTCATCATCATTCTCACCCATGAACAAGGTGACTGACAACCACTCTTGTTCTACAAGCGATCAAGGCTCTAGTGAATATCTCTTGGATTCCTGATTGCACGATGCATGGTTGATCGCCTGACAACCGAGTGCTCGTCTGACAAACAAGCCAACCATTCCGTGAGATCAGAGTCTTCGTGGTATAGGCAAGAACTGATGGCAGCATTCAAGAGAATCCGGAAGGTCTAACCTTGTCTGTGGTATTCTGAGTAGGATTCAATGACTGAATGACTGTGACGTGCTTCAAACTCCTGAGGGCGGGGCGTTAGTGACAGACGCAAAAGAATCACTGGATTCTATTCCGGCCTGATTGAGAACCGACAGATGAATTCCGCTATGCTGTGACAGAGCATATGCAATCGCTTTCACTGAGAGGATGGGAGGTAGCCACTGACAACGGTGAAACCCTTGCTTAAGCTTGCCATGGAAAGGAGTAAGAAGGATTGGATGAAGACAGTAGGAAAGCAGAGAGACGGAAGGGAAGGCATCTTCATGCGCTTATCTGAAGTTCCTACCAATGAATTACATAAGTATCTCTATCTTTACCTTTGTGTTATTTTCGTTCATCACCATTACCATTTGAGTTTGCCTGACTAAGATTTACAAGATGACCATAGCTTGCTTCAATACTAACAATCTCCGTGGGATCGACCCTTACTCGCGTAAGGTTTATTACTTGGACGACCCAGTGCACTTGCTGGTTAGTTGTGCGAAGTTGTGTAATGCCATGGTATTGAACACCAAGTTTTTGGGGTTCATGACCGGGGATTATGAGAGTTGTGAAAAAGTATTGTTCACAATTTCGCGCACCAAGTTTTTGGCGCCGTTGCCGGGGAATGTTCAAGTTTTGAGCAAGCTTTTGGTAACATCAGTGCCAAGATCCGGCAACAACACCAAGTTTTTGGCGTTATTGCCAGGGATTGTTCAGTTTGGACAACTGAAGGTTCATCTTGTTGCTTAGATTAGGTATTTATTTTTTTCGAAATTCTTGAAGATGAGTTCTAGAGTTTCATGATGATTTGTTGAAATCTGGCTGGCTGAGAAGCCATGTCTAATTTCATTGGACCGAGGTTTCAACTTATCACCACAAGAGCTTGTTGATTCTTATCAATCTTGCTTTTGGAGCAGTGATCTGCTAAGGCTTGGCTGGCCTTTGGCCATGTCTAGTGTTTTGGACCGAAGCTTTCTCTGAAAGCTTGGCTGGCTGTGAAGCCATGTCTAATTCCTGGACCGGAGTCTTAGACTAGCATTGCACTGATTCCTGGAATTCTCATTAAGAATTTTGATACCTTTTTCCACTTGATTTTCGAAAAACACAAAAAAATTAAAAAAAATCATAAAATCCAAAAATATTTCTTGTTTGAGTCTAGTGTCTCATCATAAGTTTGGTGTCAATTGCATGTATTCATTCGTGTATCTTGGTGATCTTCAAGATGTTCTTGATGATTTACTTGCTCTGATCTTTGAATTCTATTGACTTGAGTGTCTTGTGTATCTCATTTGCATTTTCATTTTGTTAGTGTCAGTAGTATACAAACTGCTAAGTTTGGTGTCTTGCATGCATTGTTATTTGATTCTTGTTGCATTTTGGTTTGTCCTTATTATTAAAAATCCAAAAATATTTTTAATTTGTGTCTTTTCAAGTCAATAATACAGAGAATTGAAGATTCAGAACATACAGCAGAGGAATTGCACAGAAAAAGCTGGGCGTTCAAAACGCCCAGTGAAGAAGGACAGACTGGCGTTTAAACGCCAGCCAGGGTACCTGGTTGGGCGTTTAACGCCCAAAAGGGTAGCATTTTGGGCATTAAACGCCAGAATGGATACCATTCTGGGCGTTTAACGCCAGGATGGCTAGAAGGGAAGATTTTGTTTTCAAATCAAATTTTTTTTAGTTTTCAAAATCTTTTCAAAATCAAATCTTTTTCAAATCAATTTTCCAATCAAATCTTCTTCAAAACCAATTTCTTTCCATTTTTTAAGATACTTACTATCAATCAATGATTTGATTCAACATTTCAAGTATGTTACCTTTTCTGTTGAGAAAGGTTTAATGTTTGAATCATATATTTTCTTGTTAGTCAAGTTTTTAATTTTCAAATCAAATCTTTTTAAAATGTTTTTCAAATCATATTTTCTCAATCACATCTTTTTAAAACTAATCATATCTTCTTAACCACATCTTTTTCAAAATAGTTTTCAATCAAATCTTTTTGATTTCTAATTTCAAAATCTTTTTCAAAAATCACTTGATTTCTTTTCCATTTTCATTTTCGAAAATTAAGTAATGTTTTTCAAAAATGTTTTCAAAATTTTTCACTTAATTTTCGAAAATTACTTCCCTCCTTCTCACATCCTTCTATTTATGGACTAACACTATCCCTTAATGCAAAATTCGAACTCCATTTTCTCTTATAAGTTCGAATTTTCCACTTCTGTCTTCTACTCTTCTTTTCCTCTGACACCTAAAGGAATCTCTATACTGTGACATAGAGGATTCCACATTTTCTTGTTCCCTTCTCTTTCTTATGAGCAGGAGCAAAGACAAAGGCATTCTTGTTGAGGCTGATCCTGAACCTGAAAGGACCTTGAAGAGAAAGCTAAGAGAAGCCAAAGCACAACTCTCTTTAGAGCACCTGAACGAATTCTTCAAGGAAGAAGAACACATGGCAGCCGAAAACAACAACAATGCCAACAATGCAAGGAAGGTGCTGGGTGACTTTACTGCACCTACTCCCGACTTCTATGGGAGAAGCATCTCTATCCCTGCCATTGGAGCAAACAACTTTGAGCTTAAGCCTCAACTAGTTTCTCTAATGCAACAGAATTGCAAGTTCCATGGACTTCCATTGGAAGATCCTCATCAGTTTTTAGCTGAGTTCTTGCAAATCTGTGACACTGTTAAGACTAATGGGGTTGACCCTGAGGTCTACAGACTTATGCTATTCCCTTTTGCTGTAAGAGACAGAGCTAGAACATGGTTGGACTCTCAACCTAAAGAAAGCCTGGACTCTTGGGAAAAGCTAGTCAATGCCTTCTTGGCAAAGTTCTTTCCACCTCAAAAATTGAGTAAGCTCAGAGTGGAAGTCCAAACCTTCAGACAGAAGGAAGGAGAATCCCTCTATGAAGCTTGGGAAAGATACAAACAATTAATCAGAAAGTGTCCTTCTGATATGCTTTCTGAATGGAGCATCATAGGTATTTTCTATGATGGTCTCTCTGAACTATCCAAGATGTCTTTGGATAGCTCTTCTGGAGGCTCTCTTCATTTGAAGAAGACGCCTACTGAAGCTCAAGAACTGATTGAAATGGTTGCAAATAACCAATTCATGTACACTTCTGAAAGAAATCCTGTGAACAATGGGACTAGTCAGAAGAAAGGAGTTCTTGAGATTGACACTCTGAATGCCATTTTGGCTCAGAACAAAATATTGACCCAACAAGTCAATATGATTTCGCAAAGTCTGTCTGGAATGCAAAATGCACCAAGCAGTACTAAGGAGGCTTCATCTGAGGAAGAAGCTTATGATCCTGAGAACCCTTCAATAGAAGAGGTGAATTACATGGGAGAACCCTATGGAAACACCTACAATCCTTCATGGAGGAATCATCCAAATCTTTCATGGAAAGATCAACAGAGACCTCAACAAGGTTTCAATAACAATAATGGTGGAAGAAACAGGTTTAGCAATAGCAAACCTTTTCCATCATCTTCTCAGCAACAAACAGAGAGTTCTAAGCAGAATACCTCTGACTTAGCAACCATGGTCTCTGATCTAATCAAAACCACTCAAAGTTTCATGACTGAAACTAGGTCCTCCATCAGAAATTTGGAAGGACAAGTGGGTCAGCTGAGCAAGACAATTACTGAACTCCCTCCAAGTACTCTCCCAAGCAATACAGAAGAAAATCCAAAAGGAGAGTGCAAGGCCATCAACATGGCCGAATTCTGGGAGGAAGAAAAGGCAGTGAACGCCACTGAGGAAGACCTCACTGGACGTCCACTGGCCTCCAATGAGTTCCCCAATGAGGAACCATGGGAATCTGATGCTCAGACTGAGACCATAGAGATTCCATTGAACTTACTCCTGCCATTCATGAGCTCTGATGAGTATTCTTCCTCTGAAGAGGATGAGTATGTCACTGAAGAGCAAGTTGCTAAATACCTTGGAGCAATCATGAAGCTAAATGACAAGTTATTTGGAAATGAGACTTGGGAGGATGAACCCCCTTTGCTCACCAAAGAACTAGATGACTTGTCTAGGCAGAAACTGCCTCAAAAGAGGCAGGATCCTGGGAAGTTTTCTATACCTTGTACCATAGGCACCATGACCTTCAAGAAGGCCTTGTGTGACTTAGGGTCAAGTGTAAACCTCATGCCCCTCTCTGTAATGGAGAAGCTAGGGATCTCTGAGGTGCAAGCTGCAAAAATCTCACTTGAGATGGCAGACAACTCAAGAAAACAAGCCCATGGACTTGTAGAGGGTGTTCTGGTTAAAGTTGAAAACCATTACATCCCTACTGATTTCATAGTCTTAGAGACTGGGAAGTGCATGGATGAGTCCATTATCCTTGGCAGACCCTTCCTAGCCACAGCAAAGGCTGTGATTGATGTTGATAGAGGAGAGCTGATCATTCAAGTGAATGAAGAATCCTTGGTGTTTAAAGCCCAAGGATATCCCTCTGTCATCATGGAGAGGAAGCATGAAGAGCTTCTCTCAAAATAGAGCCAAACAGAGCCCCCACAGTCAAACTCTAAGTTTGGTGTTGGGAGACCACAACCAAACTCTAAGTTTGGTGTTGAACCCCCACATTCAAACTCTAAGTTTGGTGTTGGGAGGTTCCAACACGGTTCTGAGCATTTCTGAGGCTCCATGAGAGTCCTCTGTCAAGCTAATGACAGTAAAGAAGCGCTTGTTGGGAGGCAACCCAATGTTTTATAATTAACTATTTTCTTTTGTTATTTTATCTTTTTTGTAGGTTGATGATCATAAGAAGTCACAAAAACAATGAAAAAAGCAAAAACAGAATGAAAAACAGGAAGAAAAACAGCACACCCTGGAGGAAGAACTCACTGGCGTTTAAACGCCAGTGAGGCTAGCAGTTGGGCGTTTAACGCCCAGTCTGGCACTATTCTGGGCGTTTAACGCCAGAAAGGGGCACCAGACTGGCGTTAAACGCCAGGAAAGGGCAAGAACCTGGCGTTAAACGCCAGAAATGGGCACCAGCCCGGCGTTTAACGCCAGAATTGGCTCAAAACGTGTTTTTGAATGCCATTTGGTGCAGGGATGACTTTTCCTTGACACCTAAGGATCTGTGGACCCCACAGGATCCCCACCAACCCCACCACCCTCTCTCTTCTTCACCCATTCACCAATCACCTCAACACTTCTTCCCCAAAAACCCCTCACATATCAAATCCCATCTTTCTCTTCACCACCCACATCCATCCTTCAATTTCTCACACCCTAAACACTACTTCTCCCCCTTTTGGCCGTACCACAAGCCATCTCCCTCTCCTCCATTTCTTCTTCTACTCTCTTCTTTCTTCTTTTGCTCAAGGACGAGCAAACCTTTTAAGTTTGGTGTGGTAAAAGCGTTGCTTTTCGTTTTTCCATAACCATTTATGGCATCCAAGGCCGGAGAAACCTCTAGAAAGAGGAAAGGGAAGGCAAAAGCTTTCACCTCCGAGTCATGGGAGATAGAGAGATTCATCTCAAGGGTGCATCAAGACCACTTCAATGAAGTTGTGGCCATGAAGAAGGGTCAACTTTGATCAAAGGTTGGACCAAGTCCTCATAGACATTTGTGAAGAGGGCGTTCAATAAAAGAGAGATTCAAGAGGGAAGCCGGTTCAACTGAGAAGGCATGACCTCAAGCCCATCACTAAGAAAAGGATAGAGCAACAAGAGATCCCACTCATCATGAAATTAGAGAAGATCAAAGAATCATGAGAGAGGAGCAACAAAGACAAGGAAGAGACATTGAGGAGCTCAAGCACTCCATAGGATCTTCAAGAGCAAGAAAGAGCCGCCATCACTAAGGTGGACCCATTCCTTGATTTCCTTGTTCTTTATTCTTCTATTTTTCGAATTTTATGCTTATGTTTATCCATGTTTGTGTCTTGTGATCATTAGTGTCTTAGTGTCTATGCCTTAAAGTTATGAATGTCCTATGAATCCATCACCTTTCTTAAATAAAAATGTGCTTAATTGAAAAAGAAAGAATTGCATGAATTTTGAATTTTATAACAGTTTAATTAGTTTGATGTGGTGGCAATATTTTTGTTCTCTGAATGTATGCTTAAACAGTGCATATGTATCTTGAATTTGTGGTTCATGAATGTTGGCTCTTGAAAGAATGATGAAAAAGGAGACATGTTACTGAGGATCTGAAAAATCATTAAAATGATTCTTGAAGCAAGAAAAAAGCACTTCTATTCAAAAAAAAAATTCGAAAAAAAAAAGAAAAGAAAACGAAAAAAATAGAGAAATAAGAGTTGTGATCCAAGGCAAATAAGAGTGTGCTTAAGAACCCTGGACACCTCTAATTGGGGACTTTAGCAAAGCTGAGTCACAATCTGAAAAGGTTTACCCAATTATGTGTCTGTGGCATGTATGTATCCGGTTGTAATACTGGAAGACAGAGTGCTTTGGGCCACAGCCAATACTCAATAAGTAGCTTTGTTCAAGAATCATCATACTTTACTAGGAGAATCATTAACACTATCTGGATTCTAAGTTCCTAAAGAAACCAACCATTCTGAATTTCAAAGGATAGAGTGAGATGCCAAAACTGTTCAGAGGCAAAATCTTGAAATTGTAGACATAAATTTCGTAGGTATGTTTATGCAAAATATTTGAGTATAGTTTCTCTATCTTGTCATCTACCATAGAGGTACAAATAATTGGTTCAGCAAAAAAGAACATAAAAAATAATAACAACACGAGCAGCTCAGAAAGAGTGACACACAAGAAGTCTGAAAAAAATCAAATAGCAATTCAGGACTAGAGTAGCATGAATGACATCAAGAGAATCATGACCAATTAGTCCAGTGTCACAGTAAGTATAGTAGCAACCAAACAGCATGACTTAGCATGAATTGCACAAAAAATTGGTTAAGAGAAGTGTAAAACCATAATGGCAGCAGAAACATAGTTGTGCACTTAATATATGAACACCATAGATAAGAAATCAGCCCCATAAGAAGTAGTCCAATAGCAATAGCAAATAAGCAATAGTATAATAAGCATAAAGACCAGAAAATGGGAGCATTCAGTGTCAAAATGACCAGGATAATTTTCCTAACACAGATAACTAGATCAGCAACTATTAAAGCAACTATTAACAAAACTACCAAAAAAAGGCTATAAATTAACGCTAAAAAACAACAGAATATCTAAATAAGGAATATAAGCATGAACCAACCATTCTGACACACACTCCTCGCAGAAAATGTGTTTGCCCCGCAATAATATGGCTTAATTAAATTGAAATAAATTGCAAAATAAAAGTGAACACGATGATGATGATGCATACAAGAAGCTAGCAATGTCATAATTAAAAATGTATTAGTTAGGGACTGAAAAATAACATAAAATAAGAATAAAAAAACAGCTCAGGAAGAGTAAGACACAAAAAAAATGGACTGAAAAATGCAAATACCAATTCAGCATTAGAGAAGCATGAATGACATCAAGAGAATCATGAACAATCAGTCCATTGTCACGGTAAGCATAGTAGCATAATAACAGCAGATATTATCTTGAAATGAACCAAATTGGTGAGGAGAAGAATAATACCACAATGACAGCAGCACAAGAATTAGTAAGCAACACATCATTAACACCTCGGCATTGTGATTCAAAATTAGATATTGGATATTTTTGGATATCTTTTGTTCTTAAACAGTTCGTAAATGGTAAAAAGTAATCTCTCTCATTAGTTAAGCATGTTATAATTAGATTTGCTTCAGGCCGTAGTAATGCTGATATGAATTAATAATGAGTTAATATGGAATATAGGCAGGCTAAGAGAGCAAGATTGCATGAACCAAAATGGGAACGTGCTGTGAAGAACTGAACAAAAAGTATTGTTTTTTACACATGCAATGCAATTTGGTTTATAAGAATCAAAGTCGATAGGGAGGCAATAGTAATCTGAGAAAGAAATAAAGCCAATAAGGATTTTGATTTATAAGAATGAAAGAGGCGGATTTGTTTGCACTTTGCGGCAAATGACAATGGTATTCAACAGAAAATAAAGAACCCAACAAACAAACAAACCTACATATAATCCCTTCAAAGAAACTCCATGTAAACTAACTCCACTACCACCAAACAAAATAGAAATAAATGGAACACACTAAACATAATAAAACCTTGCACCAACATAATAAGTGATGAGCGGATAATTTGTATGCTTTTTGGCATTGTTTTTAGTATGTTTCTGGTATGATATAGTTAGTTTTTAGTATATTTTTATTAGTTTTTAGTTAAAATTCACTTTTTTGGACTTTGAGTTTGTGTGTTTTATTTACTATGAGTTTGTGTGTTTTTCTGTGATTTCAGGTATTTTCTGGCTGAAATTGAGGGACCTGAGCAAAAATCTGATTCCGAGACCAAAAAGGACTGCAGATGCTGTTGGATTCTGACCTCCCTGCACTCGAAGTGGATTTTCTGGAGCTACAGAAGCCCAATTGGCGCGCTCTCAACGGCGTTGGAAAGTAGACATCCTGGGCTTTCCAGCAATATATGATAGTCCATACTTTGCTCAAGATTTGATGGCCCAAACCGGCGTTCAAAGTCACCTTCAAGATTTCCAGCGTTAAACGCCGGAACTGGCACCCAAATGGGAGTTAAACGCCCAAACTGGCATAAAAGCTGGCGTTTAACTCCAAGAAGAGTCTCTACACGAAAATGCTTCATTGCTCAGCCCAAGCACACACCAAGTGGGCCCGGAAGTGGATTTTTATGTCATCTACTCATCTCTGTACACCTTAGGCTACTAGTTTTCTATAAGTAGGACCTTTTACTATTGTATTTTCATCTTATAATCTTTGGGACATCTAGTTCTTAGATCATTAGGAGGCTGGCCTCACGGCCATGCCTAGACCTTGTTCTTATGTATTTTCAACGGTGGAGTTTCTACACACCATAGATTAAGGTGTGGAGCTCTGCTGTACCTCGAGTATTAATGCAATTACTATTGTTCTTCCATTCAATTCCGCTTGTTCTTTATCCAAGATATCACTTGTTCTTCAACTTGATGAATGTGATGATCCGTGACACTCATCATCATTCTCACCCATGAACAAGGTGACTGACAACCACTCTTGTTCTACAAGCGATCAAGGCTCTAGTGAATATCTCTTGGATTCCTGATTGCACGATGCATGGTTGATCGCCTGACAACCGAGTGCTCGTCTGACAAACGAGCCAACCATTCCGTGAGATCAGAGTCTTCGTGGTATAGGCGAGAACTGATGGCAGCATTCAAGAGAATCCGGAAGGTCTAACCTTGTCTGTGGTATTCTGAGTAGGATTCAATGACTGAATGACTGTGACGTGCTTCAAACTCCTGAGGGCGGGGCGTTAGTGACAGACGCAAAAGAATCACTGGATTCTATTCCGGCCTGATTGAGAACCGACAGATGAATTCCGCTATGCTGTGACAGAGCATATGCAATCGCTTTCACTGAGAGGATGGGAGGTAGCCACTGACAACGGTGAAACCCTTGCTTAAGCTTGCCATGGAAAGGAGTAAGAAGGATTGGATGAAGACAGTAGGAAAGCAGAGAGACGGAAGGGAAGGCATCTTCATGCGCTTATCTGAAGTTCCTACCAATGAATTACATAAGTATCTCTATCTTTACCTTTGTGTTATTTTCGTTCATCACCATTACCATTTGAGTTTGCCTGACTAAGATTTACAAGATGACCATAGCTTGCTTCAATACTAACAATCTCCGTGGGATCGACCCTTACTCGCGTAAGGTTTATTACTTGGACGACCCAGTGCACTTGCTGGTTAGTTGTGCGAAGTTGTGTAATGCCATGGTATTGAACACCAAGTTTTTGGGGTTCATGACCGGGGATTATGAGAGTTGTGAAAAAGTATTGTTCACAATTTCGCGCACCAAGTTTTTGGCGCCGTTGCCGGGGAATGTTCAAGTTTTGAGCAAGCTTTTGGTAACATCAGTGCCAAGATCCGGCAACAACACCAAGTTTTTGGCGTTATTGCCAGGGATTGTTCAGTTTGGACAACTGAAGGTTCATCTTGTTGCTTAGATTAGGTATTTATTTTTTTTCGAAATTCTTGAAGATGAGTTCTAGAGTTTCATGATGATTTGTTGAAATCTGGCTGGCTGAGAAGCCATGTCTAATTTCATTGGACCAGGTTTCAACTTATCACCACAAGAGCTTGTTGATTCTTATCAATCTTGCTTTTGGAGCAGTGATCTGCTAAGGCTTGGCTGGCCTTTGGCCATGTCTAGTGTTTTGGACCGAAGCTTTCTCTGAAAGCTTGGCTGGCTGTGAAGCCATGTCTAATTCCTGGACCGGAGTCTTAGACTAGCATTGCACTGATTCCTGGAATTCTCATTAAGAATTTTGATACCTTTTTCCACTTGATTTTCGAAAAACACAAAAAAATTAAAAAAAAATCATAAAATCCAAAAATATTTCTTGTTTGAGTCTAGTGTCTCATCATAAGTTTGGTGTCAATTGCATGTATTCATTCGTGTATCTTGGTGATCTTCAAGATGTTCTTGATGATTTACTTGCTCTGATCTTTGAATTCTATTGACTTGAGTGTCTTGTGTGTCTCATTTGCATTTTCATTTTGTTAGTGTCAGTAGTATACAAACTGCTAAGTTTGGTGTCTTGCATGCATTGTTATTTGATTCTTGTTGCATTTTGGTTTGTCCTTATTATTAAAAATCCAAAAATATTTTTAATTTGTGTCTTTTCAAGTCAATAATACAGAGAATTGAAGATTCAGAACATACAGCAGAGGAATTGCACAGAAAAAGCTGGGCGTTCAAAACGCCCAGTGAAGAAGGACAGACTGGCGTTTAAACGCCAGCCAGGGTACCTGGTTGGGCGTTTAACGCCCAAAAGGGTAGCATTTTGGGCGTTAAACGCCAGAATGGATACCATTCTGGGCGTTTAACGCCAGGATGGCTAGAAGGGAAGATTTTGTTTTCAAATCAAATTTTTTTTAGTTTTCAAAATCTTTTCAAAATCAAATCTTTTTCAAATCAATTTTCCAATCAAATCTTCTTCAAAACCAATTTCTTTCCATTTTTTAAGATACTTACTATCAATCAATGATTTGATTCAACATTTCAAGTATGTTACCTTTTCTGTTGAGAAAGGTTTAATGTTTGAATCATATATTTTCTTGTTAGTCAAGTTTTTAATTTTCAAATCAAATCTTTTTAAAATGTTTTTCAAATCATATTTTCTCAATCACATCTTTTTAAAACTAATCATATCTTCTTAACCACATCTTTTTCAAAATAGTTTTCAATCAAATCTTTTTGATTTCTAATTTCAAAATCTTTTTCAAAAATCACTTGATTTCTTTTCCATTTTCATTTTCGAAAATTAAGTAATGTTTTTCAAAAATGTTTTCAAAATTTTTCACTTAATTTTCGAAAATTACTTCCCTCCTTCTCACATCCTTCTATTTATGGACTAACACTATCCCTTAATGCAAAATTCGAACTCCATTTTCTCTTATAAGTTCGAATTTTCCACTTCTGTCTTCTACTCTTCTTTTCCTCTGACACCTAAAGGAATCTCTATACTGTGACATAGAGGATTCCACATTTTCTTGTTCCCTTCTCTTTCTTATGAGCAGGAGCAAAGACAAAGGCATTCTTGTTGAGGCTGATCCTGAACCTGAAAGGACCTTGAAGAGAAAGCTAAGAGAAGCCAAAGCACAACTCTCTTTAGAGCACCTGAACGAATTCTTCAAGGAAGAAGAACACATGGCAGCCGAAAACAACAACAATGCCAACAATGCAAGGAAGGTGCTGGGTGACTTTACTGCACCTACTCCCGACTTCTATGGGAGAAGCATCTCTATCCCTGCCATTGGAGCAAACAACTTTGAGCTTAAGCCTCAACTAGTTTCTCTAATGCAACAGAATTGCAAGTTCCATGGACTTCCATTGGAAGATCCTCATCAGTTTTTAGCTGAGTTCTTGCAAATCTGTGACACTGTTAAGACTAATGGGGTTGACCCTGAGGTCTACAGACTTATGCTATTCCCTTTTGCTGTAAGAGACAGAGCTAGAACATGGTTGGACTCTCAACCTAAAGAAAGCCTGGACTCTTGGGAAAAGCTAGTCAATGCCTTCTTGGCAAAGTTCTTTCCACCTCAAAAATTGAGTAAGCTCAGAGTGGAAGTCCAAACCTTCAGACAGAAGGAAGGAGAATCCCTCTATGAAGCTTGGGAAAGATACAAACAATTAATCAGAAAGTGTCCTTCTGATATGCTTTCTGAATGGAGCATCATAGGTATTTTCTATGATGGTCTCTCTGAACTATCCAAGATGTCTTTGGATAGCTCTTCTGGAGGCTCTCTTCATTTGAAGAAGACGCCTACTGAAGCTCAAGAACTGATTGAAATGGTTGCAAATAACCAATTCATGTACACTTCTGAAAGAAATCCTGTGAACAATGGGACTAGTCAGAAGAAAGGAGTTCTTGAGATTGACACTCTGAATGCCATTTTGGCTCAGAACAAAATATTGACCCAACAAGTCAATATGATTTCGCAAAGTCTGTCTGGAATGCAAAATGCACCAAGCAGTACTAAGGAGGCTTCATCTGAGGAAGAAGCTTATGATCCTGAGAACCCTTCAATAGAAGAGGTGAATTACATGGGAGAACCCTATGGAAACACCTACAATCCTTCATGGAGGAATCATCCAAATCTTTCATGGAAAGATCAACAGAGACCTCAACAAGGTTTCAATAACAATAATGGTGGAAGAAACAGGTTTAGCAATAGCAAACCTTTTCCATCATCTTCTCAGCAACAAACAGAGAGTTCTAAGCAGAATACCTCTGACTTAGCAACCATGGTCTCTGATCTAATCAAAACCACTCAAAGTTTCATGACTGAAACTAGGTCCTCCATCAGAAATTTGGAAGGACAAGTGGGTCAGCTGAGCAAGACAATTACTGAACTCCCTCCAAGTACTCTCCCAAGTAATACAGAAGAAAATCCAAAAGGAGAGTGCAAGGCCATCAACATGGCCGAATTCTGGGAGGAAGAAAAGGCAGTGAACGCCACTGAGGAAGACCTCACTGGACGTCCACTGGCCTCCAATGAGTTCCCCAATGAGGAACCATGGGAATCTGATGCTCAGACTGAGACCATAGAGATTCCATTGAACTTACTCCTGCCATTCATGAGCTCTGATGAGTATTCTTCCTCTGAAGAGGATAAGTATGTCACTGAAGAGCAAGTTGCTAAATACCTTGGAGCAATCATGAAGCTAAATGACAAGTTATTTGGAAATGAGACTTGGGAGGATGAACCCCTTTGCTCACCAAAGAACTAGATGATTTGTCTAGGCAGAAACTGCCTCAAAAGAGGCAGGATCCTGGGAAGTTTTCTATACCTTGTACCATAGGCACCATGACCTTCAAGAAGGCCTTGTGTGACTTAGGGTCAAGTGTAAACCTCATGCCCCTCTCTGTAATGGAGAAGCTAGGGATCTCTGAGGTGCAAGCTGCAAAAATCTCACTTGAGATGGCAGACAACTCAAGAAAACAAGCCCATGGACTTGTAGAGGGTGTTCTGGTTAAAGTTGAAAACCATTACATCCCTACTGATTTCATAGTCTTAGAGACTGGGAAGTGCATGGATGAGTCCATTATCCTTGGCAGACCCTTCCTAGCCACAGCAAAGGCTGTGATTGATGTTGATAGAGGAGAGTTGATCATTCAAGTGAATGAAAAATCCTTGGTGTTTAAAGCCCAAGGATATCCCTCTGTCATCATGGAGAGGAAGCATGAAGAGCTTCTCTCAAAATAGAGCCAAACAGAGCCCCCACAGTCAAACTCTAAGTTTGGTGTTGGGAGACCACAACCAAACTCTAAGTTTGGTGTTGAACCCCCACATTCAAACTCTAAGTTTGGTGTTGGGAGGTTCCAACACGGTTCTGAGCATTTCTGAGGCTCCATGAGAGTCCTCTGTCAAGCTAATGACAGTAAAGAAGCGCTTGTTGGGAGGCAACCCAATGTTTTATAATTAACTATTTTCTTTTGTTATTTTATCTTTTTTGTAGGTTGATGATCATAAGAAGTCACAAAAACAATGAAAAAAGCAAAAACAGAATGAAAAACAGGAAGAAAAACAGCACACCCTGGAGGAAGAACTCACTGGCGTTTAAACGCCAGTGAGGCTAGCAGTTGGGCGTTTAACGCCCAGTCTGGCACCATTCTGGGCGTTTAACGCCAGAAAGGGGCACCAGACTGGCGTTAAACGCCAGGAAAGGGCAAGAACCTGGCGTTAAACGCCAGAAATGGGCACCAGCCCGGCGTTTAATGCCAGAATTGGCTCAAAACGTGTTTTTGAATGCCATTTAGTGCAGGGATGACTTTTCCTTGACACCTAAGGATCTGTGGACCCCACAGGATCCCCACCAACCCCACCACCCTCTCTCTTCTTCACCCATTCACCAATCACCTCAACACTTCTTCCCCAAAAACCCCTCACATATCAAATCCCATCTTTCTCTTCACCACCCACATCCATCCTTCAATTTCTCACACCCTAAACACTACTTCTCCCCCTTTTGGCCGTACCACAAGCCATCTCCCTCTCCTCCATTTCTTCTTCTTCTACTCTCTTCTTTCTTCTTTTGCTCGAGGACGAGCAAACCTTTTAAGTTTGGTGTGGTAAAAGCGTTGCTTTTCGTTTTTCCATAACCATTTATGGCATCCAAGCCCGTTGAAACCTCTAGAAAGAGGAAAGGGAAGGCAAAAGCTTTCACCTCCGAGTCATAGGAGATAGAGAGATTCATCTCAAGGGTGCATCAAGACCACTTCAATGAAGTTGTGGCCATGAAGAAGGGTCAACTTTGATCAAAGGTTGGACCAAGTCCTCATAGACATTTGTGAAGAGGGCGTTCAATAAAAGAGAGATTCAAGAGGGAAGCCGGTTCAACTGAGAAGGCATGACCTCAAGCCCATCACTAAGAAAAGGATAGAGCAACAAGAGATCCCACTCATCATGAAATTAGAGAAGATCAAAGAATCATGAGAGAGGAGCAACAAAGACAAGGAAGAGACATTGAGGAGCTCAAGCACTCCATAGGATCTTCAAGAGCAAGAAAGAGCCGCCATCACTAAGGTGGACCCATTCCTTGATTTCCTTGTTCTTTATTCTTCTGTTTTTTGAATTTTATGCTTATGTTTATCCATGTTTGTGTCTTGTGATCATTAGTGTCTTAGTGTCTATGCCTTAAAGTTATTAATGTCCTATGAATCCATCACCTTTCTTAAATAAAAATGTGCTTAATTGAAAAAGAAAGAATTGCATGAATTTTGAATTTTATAACAGTTTAATTAGTTTGATGTGGTGGCAATATTTTTGTTCTCTGAATGTATGCTTAAACAGTGCATATGTATCTTGAATTTGTGATTCATGAATGTTGGCTCTTGAAAGAATGATGAAAAAGGAGACATGTTACTGAGGATCTGAAAAATCATTAAAATGATTCTTGAAGCAAGAAAAAAGCACTTCTATTCAAAAAAAAAATTTCGAAAAAAAAAAAGAAAAGAAAACGAAAAAAATAGAGAAATAAGAGTTGTGATCCAAGGCAAATAAGAGTGTGCTTAAGAACCCTGGACACCTCTAATTGGGGACTTTAGCAAAGCTGAGTCACAATCTGAAAAGGTTCACCCAATTATGTGTCTGTGGCATGTATGTATCCGGTGGTAATACTGGAAGACAGAGTGCTTTGGGCCACAGCCAATACTCAATAAGTAGCTTTGTTCAAGAATCATCATACTTTACTAGGAGAATCATTAACACTATCTGGATTCTAAGTTCCTAAAGAAACCAACCATTCTGAATTTCAAAGGATAGAGTGAGATGCCAAAACTGTTCAGAGGCAAAATCTTGAAATTGTAGACATAAATTTCGTAGGTATGTTTATGCAAAATATTTGAGTATAGTTTCTCTATCTTGTCATCTACCATAGAGGTACAAATAATTGGTTCAGCAAAAAAGAACATAAAAAATAATAACAACACGAGCAGCTCAGAAAGAGTGACACACAAGAAGTCTGAAAAAAATCAAATAGCAATTCAGGACTAGAGTAGCATGAATGACATCAAGAGAATCATGACCAATTAGTCCAGTGTCACAGTAAGTATAGTAGCAACCAAACAGCATGACTTAGCATGAATTGCACAAAAAATTGGTTAAGAGAAGTGTAAAACCATAATGGCAGCAGAAACATAGTTGTGCACTTAATATATGAACACCATAGATAAGAAATCAGCCCCATAAGAAGTAGTCCAATAGCAATAGCAAATAAGCAATAGTATAATAAGCATAAAGACCAGAAAATGGGAGCATTCAGTGTCAAAATGACCAGGATAATTTTCCTAACACAGATAACTAGATCAGCAACTATTAAAGCAACTATTAACAAAACTACCAAAAAAAGGCTATAAATTAACGCTAAAAAACAACAGAATATCTAAATAAGGAATATAAGCATGAACCAACCATTCTGACACACACTCCTCGCAGAAAATGTGTTTGCCCCGCAATAATATGGCTTAATTAAATTGAAATAAATTGCAAAATAAAAGTGAACACGATGATGATGATGCATACAAGAAGCTAGCAATGTCATAATTAAAAATGTATTAGTTAGGGACTGAAAAAGAACATAAAATAAGAATAAAAAAACAGCTCAGGAAGAGTAAGACACAAAAAAAATGGACTGAAAAATGCAAATACCAATTCAGCATTAGAGAAGCATGAATGACATCAAGAGAATCATGAACAATCAGTCCATTGTCACGGTAAGCATAGTAGCATAATAACAGCAGATATTATCTTGAAATGAACCAAATTGGTGAGGAGAAGAATAATACCACAATGACAGCAGCACAAGAATTAGTAAGCAACACATCATTAACACCTCGGCATTGTGATTCAAAATTAGATATTGGATATTTTTGGATATCTTTTGTTCTTAAACAGTTCGTAAATGGTAAAAAGTAATCTCTCTCATTAGTTAAGCATGTTATAATTAGATTTGCTTCAGGCCATAGTAATGCTGATATGAATTAATAATGAGTGATCATGGAATATAGGCAGGCTAAGAGAGCAAGATTGCATGAACCAAAATGGGAACGTGCTGTGAAGAACTGAACAAAAAGTATTGTTTTTTACACATGCAATGCAATTTGGTTTATAAGAATCAAAGTCGATAGGGAGGCAATAGTAATCTGAGAAAGAAATAAAGCCAATAAGGATTTTGATTTATAAGAATGAAAGAGGCGGATTTGTTTGCACTTTGCGGCAAATGACAATGGTATTCAACAGAAAATAAAGAACCCAACAAACAAACAAACCTACATATAATCCCTTCAAAGAAACTCCATGTAAACTAACTCCACTACCACCAAACAAAATAGAAATAAATGGAACACACTAAACATAATAAAACCTTGCACCAACATAATAAGTGATGAGCGGATAATTTGTATGCTTTTTGGCATTGTTTTTAGTATGTTTCTGGTATGATATAGTTAGTTTTTAGTATATTTTTATTAGTTTTTAGTTAAAATTCACTTTTTTGGACTTTACTATGAGTTTGTGTGTTTTTCTGTGATTTCAGGTATTTTCTGGCTGAAATTGAGGGACCTGAGCAAAAATCTGATTCAGAGACCAAAAAGGACTGCAGATGCTGTTGGATTCTGACCTCCCTGCACTCGAAGTGGATTTTCTGGAGCTACAGAAGCCCAATTGGCGCGCTCTCAACGGCGTTGGAAAGTAGACATCCTGGGCTTTCCAGCAATATATGATAGTCCATACTTTGCTCAAGATTTGATGACCCAAACCGGCGTTCAAAGTCACCTTCAAGATTTCCAGCGTTAAACGCCGGAACTGGCACCCAAATGGGAGTTAAACGCCCAAACTGGCATAAAAGCTGGCGTTTAACTCCAAGAAGAGTCTCTACACGAAAATGCTTTATTGCTCAGCCCAAGCACACACCAAGTGGGCCCGGAAGTGGATTTTTATGTCATCTACTCATCTCTGTACACCTTAGGCTACTAGTTTTCTATAAGTAGGACCTTTTACTATTGTATTTTCATCTTATAATCTTTGGGACATCTAGTTCTTAGATCATTAGGAGGCTGGCCTCACGGCCATGCCTAGACCTTGTTCTTATGTATTTTCAACGGTGGAGTTTCTACACACCATAGATTAAGGTGTGGAGCTCTGCTGTACCTCGAGTATTAATGCAATTACTATTGTTCTTCCATTCAATTCCGCTTGTTCTTTATCCAAGATATCACTTGTTCTTCAACTTGATGAATGTGATGATCCGTGACACTCATCATCATTCTCACCCATGAACAAGGTGACTGACAACCACTCTTGTTCTACAAGCGATCAAGGCTCTAGTGAATATCTCTTGGATTCCTGATTGCACGATGCATGGTTGATCGCCTGACAACCGAGTGCTCGTCTGACAAACGAGCCAACCATTCCGTGAGATCAGAGTCTTCGTGGTATAGGCGAGAACTGATGGCAGCATTCAAGAGAATCCGGAAGGTCTAACCTTGTCTGTGGTATTCTGAGTAGGATTCAATGACTGAATGACTGTGACGTGCTTCAAACTCCTGAGGGCGGGGCGTTAGTGACAGACGCAAAAGAATCACTGGATTCTATTCCGGCCTGATTGAGAACCGACAGATGAATTCCGCTATGCTGTGACAGAGCATATGCAATCGCTTTCACTGAGAGGATGGGAGGTAGCCACTGACAACGGTGAAACCCTTGCTTAAGCTTGCCATGGAAAGGAGTAAGAAGGATTGGATGAAGACAGTAGGAAAGCAGAGAGACGGAAGGGAAGGCATCTTCATGCGCTTATCTGAAGTTCCTACCAATGAATTACATAAGTATCTCTATCTTTACCTTTGTGTTATTTTCGTTCATCACCATTACCATTTGAGTTTGCCTGACTAAGATTTACAAGATGACCATAGCTTGCTTCAATACTAACAATCTCCGTGGGATCGACCCTTACTCGCGTAAGGTTTATTACTTGGACGACCCAGTGCACTTGCTGGTTAGTTGTGCGAAGTTGTGTAATGCCATGGTATTGAACACCAAGTTTTTGGGGTTCATGACCGGGGATTATGAGAGTTGTGAAAAAGTATTGTTCACAATTTCGCGCACCAATAAGTAAACTATCATTAACGGAAAACTATCTTCCACCTTTTTTCAAAATTTTCTTTAATGACAATTCCTCCCTTTTTCTCCATAGCACCAAGGAGCACTTGAGCCCTCCATGGACCATCATTAAACTACAATGACAGCTACATTAGCATCCCACTTAATGTAATCTTCTAAGCCCATGATGCGGTCAACGAAAGCATATTATAACTAGAAATGATTGAGTGTGCTATACTGTACAGAATTGCTAACAACCATAATTCCAAACTCATTAATGTTCAGGATTAAAGTGTGCTCCTTTTATTTTATTATTTTATTTTATTTTTTCCCCTGAGAATAGTAGAACTTAAGTGAAGCTCAATGAAGTGGCAGTGGAGCTCAATAAAGTGTGGTCCCTTTTAAGTTTTAGCCATTACTCTCTACACATGTGGAAAGTGAAAAACTAGCTCGTTTGAAGAATAGGGGAAAGACACAAACTTTAAGCACCCCATGTCTGAATATGAAAACTAAAATCACAGTTCTACATGCAATGTATCACCAAAACATCAAAAGGAAGCAAAGCATTTAAATAAAAAAGTATGTAATTGAAAGAGGATACAATGTACAACCCAAGTGTTGTAAAACAAAGAAGTAAAAAATAGAATGAAAATAAAGACAAAAATTACTTTTTTAAAACACTCAAGAAGGCATGAAAATGACAGATTTGGGAGACGAGAATGGAAGAATCATAATGAAGATAAAGGAAACTAAGCCAAAACCAACAAGCCCAACTGTACAAACACACACCCCAACACACCAACAACCAACCTGAGTCAGAATACTATTATAAACAATATACAG
Source organism: Arachis hypogaea (assembly GCF_003086295.3). NCBI lineage: Eukaryota > Viridiplantae > Streptophyta > Magnoliopsida > Fabales > Fabaceae > Arachis > Arachis hypogaea. The sequence goes on along the minus strand of NC_092044.1, from coordinate 33,289,964 downwards.
ATTATAAATATCAAGCTTTTGTCATAAAAAAAAAGGAAAAATGATAACAGAGCTGAACCAATGGGAAGTGGCAAAGAACACAACATAGCTATGAAACAGCAGTTACCAATATCTTGTACTTTACATGATAAATTTATCAACAAACAAATTTTTCAGATTAGTGCGTGAAAAGTTCCTCAATTTCTCCTGTGCAAGGGAGATGCAAACCAAAGAAACACATTCTTGGGTAATTAAAAAACAAGGAAGTAGATGCAAGAGAGATGCAAACCAAAGAAACTCAACCCTCTAACATTGATAATGAGGCTTTGTTAAAGCTTTCTACTCTAACTATCACTTTCAATACAGAGCACCCATTAAATCAAAAAAAGGGGTACCTTCAAATTCCAGTCTATGTACAGCGGCAATTAACCCCAGTTAAAGACAGATATAGATAAATATTTTTACAAAATTCTAACCAACAAAAAAATCAATAAGAAAAGATCAGAGTGTCAGGACTAACCAGTGCCAGGGGACTGGTCGCGAAGGCAGCTGCGCAACTCGACAGGGGAGGGTATGAGCTTCAGGAATTGTGGATGATAGGGGAAAGCTTGAAAAATTGGGGGTTTCTGCAAAATTGGGGTTCTCGATGTTTGGTTGTAACATGAAAAGGGGGAATTGACAAGTTGAATCATGATAAAATCCTCACCTGGGTGGGTTCTTCCTTGATATTTCTCGGCTGTGCTCCCGCTCTTGGTTGGCGCGCTACCAAACTCAACTCGCGGGTTTCTGCAGAATTGGGGGGAAGTAATTTCGAGTTGTAAAATAAAAGTGGAATTGAAACACTGATTTGAAACTCACCTAGTGGCGTTTATTGAAGAAGTCGCCGGGTGGGGTGGTTTTGTTTGGCGCCTCTTCTCCCGCTTTGTTCACACCAAGAAGTGAAACGAGTAAGCCCGAAGATATACTGCCTAATTTAGCAGCGGTGTTCACTCCCCAGCCGCTATCCAGGGGAGTTTTGTGGCTTTTACCTGACCGCCACACATCTCTGCCAGGATCCTTCTTGATTAGCGGCGATTATGGTCACGACCGCCAACCCCCTGCCGCTACTCTCCGCCTCTGCGGTAGTGAATTACCATTTCCTGAATAATTTGGTGGATTGAGTTTAGAATTTTTTTAACATGCGTTGTTGACTTCTCATGAAATGATTAGATGCATCCAAGTTGATTTCAAAACTTGTTGATTTTTTCTGATTTGAATTCTTCTTCTTTTTTCCTTGCGAGATTCATGGTTTGGATTTAAATTTTGGGCCGTTGTCAGATTTAATTAGTATAGATACTATGCGAATTTAATATTTTTTTATTCCAACTGTTTGATCGTTTGTTTGTTCCTTACTTGAGCTATAATAGTCAATAGGTTATTGAATTTAGAATGCTAAGTAATGCCATTCATATAAGCTTAATCAATATCTCATATAGTTGTTTCTGAATTGTGACTTCAAATCTTTAAAATATTTTATCACTTGAGAAATTATACTATGTTATAGTTGGTGTTCTGAAGAAAAAACCAGAGTATGACCTCTATTTGGTTTGTGCATTGCTTCAAAACTTGTTGATTTTTTCTACTTTGGATTCTTCTTCTTTTTTCCTCGTGAGAATCATGCTTTGGATTTGAGTTTTGAGCTATTATTAGATTACTTGAGAAATAGATACTATACAAATTCAATTTTTTTTATTCCAACTGTTTGAGCATTTTGCTTGTTCCTGATTTGAGCTACAATAGTCAATAGGTTATTGAATTTAGAATGCTAAGTAATGCCATTCAAATAAACTTAATGAATATCTCATAAAGTAGCTTCACCATCTTTAATTTCTCGTCTCTGAATGCTATTATTAATTACTTTTTCACCTTCATTTAGGCCTTACACACACATAATCCCCTACCATTTGTGGACTCCCTAATTGACCCCTTTCCCGACGCCCATGAGTCACCCTTACCCTGCTGCTTCTATAGTTATAATTGACCCATTTCCCTTATCTGCTTTTATAGGCACAATTTTAATTCCACTTTACATCTTCTTCTGTTCTATCTTTTTCTTTTTTAGGTGCTCTCTCTATCATTTGGATTTGCTTCCTGTTGCTGCAATTCCTATTGTATTTTATTTAATTTTTTCTCCTTAAAATTCATCTTTTGTTCTTGTTGCTTTTGGACATAAACTATTATGAAAAAGAATTGAGATGTGTGATGTAGCAGCATCTATGATTTTTAGCTTTTTTCTGATATTTCACTTTGATTTGTGTATGGCCTATTATTTTCCAAATAAGTTACCGACCTGAATTGAGTTTTCAAAAGCAAGAGTTCTTCCTTTTATTTTCAGTTACTCAGTTACTTATTCTTTGGATTTGAATTTTGGGCTGTTATCAGATTGCATGAGAAATAGATACTATACAAATTAAAATTTTTTTATTCCAACTGTTTGAGCATTTGCTTGTTCCTGATTTGAGCTACAATAGTCAATAGGTTATTGAATTTAAAATGCTAAGTAACGCCATTCAAATAAGCTTAATGAATATCTCATAAAGTAGCTTCACCTTCTTTAATTTCTCGTCTCTAGATGCCATTATTAATTACTTTTTCACCTTCATTTGGGCCTTACACACACAACCCCTACCATTTGTGGACTCCTTAGTTGACGATGCCCATGCCCTGCCCTACTGCTTCTATAGTTATAATTGACCCCTTTCCCTTATTTGCTTTTATAGCTACAATTTTAATTCCACTTTACATCTTTTGTTTTATCCTTTTCTTTTTTAGGTGCTCTCTCTATCATTTGGATTTGCTTCCTGTTCCTGCAGTTTCTATTGTATTTTATTTAATTTTTTCCTCCTTAAAATTCTTCTTTTGTTCTTGTTGCTTTTGGACATAAAATTATTAGGAAAAAGAATTGAGATGTGTGATGAAAAGAAGAGTAGTTTGAAAAGTCTTCCTTTATGTTTTCGGTGATATGAAAAGAAGATTAGTTTGAATTATCTTATGCCGCTTGGATATTGTATGTGTTATTAATATGTTAATTACTTTTTTCTTGTTATACTTTTTCAAATTATAATTATTTTTCTATATAATTATGCAGGATAATTCTGAAGATGCGAGTGAAGATTGAGATGCTTATCATGATGGTTTATTGACAATGCAAAGATGGAAATTGAAAGATGCATGGTTGATGATGATGTCTTTTATTAGAAGCTAAGATACATTTATATGATATAATATTTTGGTTTTTCCTAGTTTATTAGTAGTAAACTCTAAATGCATTATATGAGTATATTTATTCTACTTTGAGATGTATGAATACTCAAAATTATGATCATCCCAATATTTTTGGTTCATTATATAATTATACTTTGTTTCATTATAATTTTTATTTTTAAAGATTATTGTATGGTATTATTATATATGTATTCATTTTTTATTTTATAATAATTAACTAATTTAATTAAAAATACAGGATTATATATATAATTATATTCTCAAATATTAGATTTTAGATAAAAAAAATGAGGGATAAAAGGCTACACTTATATAGAGTAGCTATAGGTATACTATTTGTTACATTTATAAAGTGATGCAGTAGCTCTGAAAAGTATAGCCTATTCTTTAAAATTATGGTAACCATTAGTGCTGAAAAGCGTAGCCATTAGTCCTGAACAACATCACTTAAAAAGCGTACCCTATTCTTAAAGGCTAGAAGCGTAGCCTTTGATATAGAAAAGCGTAGCTTTTGAGAATAGGCAACACTAGCATAGGCATCGCCTACAAAAGTGTCTCCAAAGCCTAAAAAGCGTAGCCTTTTTCTAAGACATCATTTTTTTTATTTTTGGCTACACTTTTCAAGTATACCTGAATGGGTGTTTTTCTTGTAGTTAATGGTGGTGGAGATTCTCTAAAGAGGAGTGTCCACTGTGAAAGAAGATTGTATGCTCATGCAACAACTTGAACCCAAATTGGATGTTATCAACTCAAACATTACTACTTAAAGGAAGCCCATGGAAAGATATATGTAATCTGCAAATAAAGGATTAACATGTCAGACAAAAGATGATTGATGGTCTTGCTATGGAGATAGGAGATGGTAGATCAACCAGGTTTTAGGAGGATATATGACTACAACTTGAAAAGTTGAAAGACTCTTTCCGAGACTTTTCTTGATTTCAAACCAACAAGGATCTGTAATTGGGGATTGTGGGTTTTAAGATGGGTTAGAGTGGGTTTAGAATTTCCAAAGGAGGAGGAAACTCCGTCAATGGGAGACTGAAATCGTAAATCAAATGCTTGATATTTTGCAATTTAATAGATTGATAGCAGAAGTGCAGGACAGAGTAGTGTGGCGATTTAGCAAAGAAGTCGTTTATTCTACTAAGTCATTTGTTCAAGTATTGGAAGAGGAGACATTGGCAGATGATGTAATCAACTATAGGTTTGTGAATGCATTCGGAAAGGACTAGTGTTGCTTCGAGTTAAGTTGTTTATCTGATTTGTGCTTGTAGGCCGCACATCAATACTAAGGAGCAATTGACTACATTGGGTATCATTGACTATGGTGATAATGTGTGCGCTCTATGTAGGAAAGATATTGAAACTGTTCCTAACTTATTTGTTACTTGTGAATTCTCTTAACAGGTGTGATGCGCATGGTATACTGATTTTGGACGTATTTGGACTATCTCAGTAACGATAAAAGAACATTTTGAAAGTTTGAGGACTATGCCTTTGAAAAAAGACATGCGCAAAAAGTGATTAGTTGGGTTCTTTTCTGTCATGAAATATTTGGTTACACCGAAATGATATAATATTTTAGAATAAGATAACAAATTTAGTAGATTGTGTCACTAGATCATTTAATTGCTTTAAGAAATGGTATAATAATTAACTCATGTTGTTGATGGTTATGTCAAAAATAACATGTCTAACGTAAATTTGTTACTTATTTGCACTTGCACATGCACATGTCTAACGTAAATTTGTTGCTATGTCTTATGATTTTTCAAGCCAAAAAATCTGAAATTGAAATTGTTGATTTTTTAAATCTATGAGAAATTTATACTCGACATTTTTAATATCTTTTCGACCAAGTATCCTCATATTCATCAATAATAATATGAGATTTTCTTCAACCCATCTAAAAAACTCACACATTAATTGTGTATCAATGCAAGAGTTGTGCATCTAAATATGATGATCATCGTCATCCTTTTTTTTATCTGCGGCATTTGGATACACACTAATAAATATAAATTGTTACTAGCTATTTTTGTTAAGACGAAGAAGAAGAAAATTAAAAAAAAATGATTATTTAGGCTGAATGGATCTATTTATATAAAGTTCATTGATTTGTTATTTTATATATATCTTATTTACATAATAAATAATATAAATTAGGAGATTTCATTTATCATGAGAATGAGATAGCAAATATGTAAACGAAAGGTTTAATTAATTTATGTAACATATATCTCATTTATAAATGAGATATGTACAAAAAAAAATTATTACTTATCTTGATTACAATATAAATAAAATATATATATGTCTATCTCATTCCATTAAAAGTACCTACATTCACCTATCATATATGAATTCTACTACTACTTTGATTTAAGAGTGAACACAGTACAAATTTAAATTTGGACAATTTTCGCAAAAGACAATGTGAATCCTGATAAAAAATTAAAAAGGGAGACTTCAACCCCTAATTATATTTTCTGAGACATCCCATTCCTTTGTCATTCCGCCATTCATAATAAAAATCGTATAGATGTTATGTTAAAGTTTTGAATTGACCGTTAAGTGACATGTTGATGACCAAGTCATCATTTTAATTAGCAATTACACATTTTTCATTATAAGTTAACCATAGAAATGATAAAATAATCATATTATCTCACCAAAAATAAAATCCAAAAAACTTTAGGAATCAATAGTTATTAGTAATTTTATTTAATATTTCATCAGTATAAATATTAAATTACTTTTAAAAAATAAATTTTATTAATTTATATGTATAAATTTTAAATAATATAATATAAACTATGTTAATTTACATACGTAAATTTTTTAGTTAATATATATACAAAATATATATTTTATATGTATAAATATTTATAAATATAAATATAAATTATTATTAATCAAATACTAATTAAAAATAATAATATTTATTGATTAGTTATCATTATACCAAAATGTTCGTCTTTTGGTTTAACAATCGTATTTATCTATTTTAAAAAATAGTAAGAATTATTTTGAAGTAGGACTGATAATATATATCCTACTCGTACCCAATCCGTTCGAGTAGGATTGTCTACGTAATCCGTTGCGGGTAGAATAGGATATGGTGCGAGTTTACATACGAGTAGGATAAGGTACGGGTTCAGGATATATCCTATCCTATCCTACTTAATTTGAACTTAGTCTTTTATTTTCTATTTTATTAATATGTATGAAATTTGGAATGGTTGAATTTTATGTTTACTTAAAAATTTTTTATTTTTCTACGGGTAGGATACAGATTTACTTTAGGGTGCAACAGTGACAGATCCAGAAAATTTTATTGGTGGAGGTAAAATATATATAACATGATAACAATTTTATAATTATATTTTATTATTATAAAATATAATAAATCTTCTAGCTATTTAACTAATGAATTAAAACACATATATAATAATTTAAATAATAACATAAAATTTAGAATTTTATTCTTTTAAATTTGATATTTTAAAAAAAATTGAATAATTTTTTTATTATTAATATAATTAAATATTTTATTTTTTATATATACTACTAAATAATCATTTAAAAATTTATATCTTATAAGATTACGAAATTGACTCTTTATAATATTCATAATTAATTTTTGTTAATTGATGTCGTTATTACTAAAAAAATTAGAACTAACTTCAAAAGAAGAAATATCAATAGATATCTATATATTTGAATGTTATTTTTCATTTTAAGTGTTCTCTGTTATTAGTTAATATTACTATATTTCAAAATTTAAATTATTAATGGATCTTATTATTCAATAATATTTAACCAAGTAATAAAAAATATACAATAATATAATTACAAAATAAAATATAAAATAACTGAATGAATTAAAAATATAATGAAGTTAAGGAGCCTTATTAAGGAACAGAAAGTCAAAAAAAAACCACAAAAAAGAAAATTAAAATTTTAGAGGGCATAAAAAAATTATTTTTAATACTTAAATTTAAATTACTGAGTTAATTTTTAATAATTTATTATTATTATTATTATTTAATTACTTTTTATAATCAATATAATATTATTATAAAATAGTAAGATTTTTTTATATATTATGAAAATAGAGATAAATTAAAAAAAATTATAGTAGGATCAAATTTATTTATTAAGTGGGGGCAAATAAATTTTTATCCCATATACTATATGTAACTCTATAAAATTTTAATGGGACACTTGTCTCCACACCCTCTAAAGTAGATCCATTCCTGCCGGTAGAATTAGAGTAAAAAAATTTTCAATTTGCAGATAGGATAAATTAAAGTTTTAAAAAAACTTTTAAACCTGAATAAAATTAGAATAAAATTCAAACTCTACCCTAACTTACGCCACACCTAATTTAAAATAAGGGTAAAGGACAAATTTGTCCCTGACCTTTTAAATCGTGGACTTTTAACTCCTTCAGGATTGAAAAATACAAAACAATCCCTCACCAATCAAAACGCCGTACAAACCGGTCCTCCCGTTCAATTTGGTGTCCAACACATAAAAGATTCTGTTTACCTAGCACCTATGTGGCGTAGATATGCGCACGTGTCTTCAGGATGGTGGTAGCGGGGCTGAAGTGGTGCTAGTGGAGAAAGTAATAGGACATTATAGTCCTTGGGCACTCAGATGACGTCGCTTCTGGTGTGTGCCATATTTCTTCAAATGGAACCCTGTCGCCATAGCCGTTGTGATTTGTATGAGAGGTTGGGGGTGGTGGTACTGCGGAGTGGTAAATGGCCAGCGATAGAGCTTCATCCAGCGCAAGATGCGTTTCACTACCGTCGACTGTGAAATGCGTGGAAGCTGTAGAGGAGAAAGACGACATTGCTCCGAGGTGTAGATGTGGAGTGTACGCCATATTGTACAAATCGAGGACGACGACGAACCCCAGTAGATTGTTCTTTGGATGTCCATTCTTTAAGGTAAGTTGGTGGTTTTATTTGATTGATTTTGATTATACGGGCGTAAGAAGAAGTTATTTTGATTTTAAGTTGGTGATTTTTTGTTTTGCCATGATGAACATGTAGCTGAAAAATTCCAGTCACTGCAAGTTCTTCTTGTGGCTGGATGACCATGTTTCAACAGTAAGAGTTCTGGATAAGTTTATGACTAAGAACGAGGTTGATGATCTGAAACTGTATCTTGGGAAGAATGTAGTGAAACAGAGACTCACTGATTTGGAGAAGAAGCTGTTGCATCTAGAGAGGAAGAAGAATATTAATTTGTATTTGCTTATTGTTGTTGTGGTTAGTATAATTTTGGGTTCTGTTGTTGCCAAACTTGGCTGAAAAGTGAAAAATTAGTTTAAATTATGCCTTTGGAATACAAGTGTTGTATTAAATTATCTTTTGATGAATGATGATATGCTGTTGTTGTAACATGTTGGAGTTGGGTGGGTATATGTAATATGATGTTGATGGGATTAGAATGAAAAAGACATTAAATAGTTTGGATCATTTAACATTGAACCAAAGTTTAAGTTCAAAGGATTACAATCCTAACAAAACATGATATATAGTCTGATAACAGCTCACAACCTTAGCATTATAATTTTGCCAAAAAGATACCACAATGTATAACAAATGAAAATAAGTTTGATCCAAATTTTACATCAGACTCATGAAATATCAACATCATTTTTTGGAATTGTTGACTCCTGGGGTGGGGATGAACTGAAACATTCTTTTAGTTTCACTGCTTGCTGCAACCAGAGTCTCATTCGATGGTCCTTCAACTGCTTCCACACTTGGCTGTTGTGATTTCTGAACTTGTTGTTTGCCATCACCCCATTTGTACAGAATGATAAAGGGGCCCCGGACCCATTTTTTTATGAGCCTTTGATAAAAAGATTCATTCTCTTCATAAAAAAGAGGAGGTAGAAACAATAAAGAATGGTTAATATATTCAAGATAATTATGTATTTACAAAATACTGTCTCAATTCATCCTATTTCATCAGATCCCACGAGTGAATAGAAAGTTAGATCTACATTGGATCTCACCTGAATCACCCCATCTATCCTCCTGAGGAGAGAGAGAGGAAAAAGATAGAATCGAACAACCGTACAGGCATCTTTTGCGGATTGCATACGGCTCTACTTTAAAGTCTCCCCATTGCCCAATAGAAGGATCTTTTCAGTATCGGTATAAAAGATCTTTCCCTCGTGTTCCGCTAATCCTTCTAATTGGTTGTTTTGGTCTGAATGTTTTGTTGGATGGCCTTGCTGAAACTCTGGCTGGAGGTTTGAATGGAACCTGACCTTGTCTTGCAGGGACTACAGTAGTGGTCACAGATACAACTTGTGGAGCAAGTTGTTGCTGGACCACAACTGGAGTTATGGAAGTGGTAGAATGATTCTGGTTGGTTGGAGTAGTTGAGTCATGCTCCTCACCCTGACATAAAGAAAGACAATAAAGTCATGAGGCAAATTTAAAAAATACAAACAGGTCCTGTAACACTTTTAAAATGGACAACTAAATCCTTAAACATGTTATCGGGAGGACATAAAGAACCTTAGTCCAGCCAAGTACCTCTGCCTCAGGTGTTAATTGTGACAGTGGTATAACCACAAGAGAAAGGTTGTCTTGGGTCTTCTTCTTTGGTTTCCTGGTCTTAGGTTTCCAATTTAGGTTGGATGACACACTCTTGCAAGTCTTATAGTTGTGCCCTGTTTGACCACACTTGCTGTAGGTCACATAGAACTTCTCCTCAGTTTTCACCTTCGATAACAGTTTCTGTTGGGTCCTTCTGCCTGTTATGTACCTTTGGATGACCAATTAGCCGCTTAATGACAGGTGCAGCAGGCCTAGTCTGATCAGACCGTATCCAAAACTCTTCACTTGTAATAGGTTGAATGAAGTGCTCGTAAGTCTTTTTCAGTGATTTCATGCATAACCATGGATGCACATAATCTTCCATGTTGTCATGTCTTTTTCTGATTGCTGCAACTACATGAGTGCACGGCATCCCTTTCCCAGTAAATCCAACAAGTTAAGGATAACAATTAGACATATACAACTTAGACATATACAAATTAAGGATAACAATTGGACATATGCAAGTAAAGAAACAGCAGCAGCACACAGGCAACCATGTTGTTGCACATCTCCAATGTCCTCTTAGGGTCAGAAACCACTTCCATGATTCTTTCGATTCAGACCTTGCCACAGCAAATGCAATGACATAAAACTGGTTATTAGCATCCTGTGCCACAGCAGACAACAATTGGCCCCCATGATAGGTCTTGAGGAATGCTCCATCCAAGTGAATCAACGGCCTGCATCCACTCTTAAATCCCCTTTTGCAGGCATCGAAACATATATACATTTTGTCGAATGTTGGGGGTGCTTGTGACTGGGGAATAACGTCCAACAAGGCAGTAGACCTTGGATTGCTTCTATGTATCTCCATTAGATAGTCTTTAAGTTTCCCATACTATTCTACCTCATTTCCCATGATCTTGTCTTTGGCTTCCCTCACAGCTCTGTAAACCATTCTAGGGTGTAGTACTAGATCAAACTCTTCTTTTAAAAAATCAATGGCCTTATGTGTGTTCATATGGGTATGGGTGGTCATCTTTTCTCCATTTTTTTGCTGATCCAGTGTTGGTCAGCCGCATTGCTTTCCAAATCCCTTGCGCATATATGTTCACTCCTATAGGTTTTAACTTGGAAACACTGCAGCTATTTGTTGTATGATCGATGAGCAATCTAGGGACAATTCTCATTCTTGCAGCCAACTATAACCCTTTCCTTATCATTTTTAATCCAGACCAACTCCCACCCCTCAGCAATAAACGAATCCTTCACAACTTTCGTGAACCTCTCTATTGTAGCAAATCTTGTGCCTAGCTCAAATCTGCCTTCTCCAAAGCCATAGTGTTCATCAAACTCAGGCCAGTGTGGTTTGTTCCCTTCATCCTCTGATGAGATAGGGGTATGCAGCTCTTCAGACTCGTACTCAAACACAATGTCTTCATTATCAGTGTCTACATCACTGGCATAATCTGCAACGACTGGCCTCATGCTGGGCTCCCTAGTAGGCCTAGATCTGTTGCGCTGACTTTCAGGCCTACTAGTGCTGGGCTGTTTAGCAGGCCCAGTAGACCTTGAGGAACTTTCACTAGCTGAGCTCACCCTTCTTGCTTTAAATCTCTGCCTTTTAAACTCATGTGTTGCTTTTTTTTGGCTTCTCATTGGGATTAACCCCTTTCCTCGACGATGGAGACACATGTTTCCTCTTCTCTTTGGCAGCTCTAACCCTTCTGCCCTCATCATCTTCACTAGTATCACTCCCACTTTCATAACCAGCTGGTGGTGGTTTATACGGCTTATCTTTATCACTGTCAGTGCTATCATCGTCGGTAGACGAGGCATCCGACTTCTCCAAGTTATTTGGATTGACTTCTTCCTCAACCTCAGCATTTTTCTCAAAATCATCATCTGCGATCTCAGGTTCGTCAACAAGATGGTCAAAAAAATGTAAAACTTTTCAGTATCTTTGTTCCTCAACTTAGCCTATCGCATTTGATTGATCCCTGCGTCCTCCCTCAGTACATGCAACCTTGACTCCATATCTTTACTTTTTGGATCATACCAGTAAGCCTCCTTATAGGATTGATATCCCAGTCCTTTGAACATCGTGACCAAATCGCCAAAATTGACAAAATCCAAGTCCATCGGAGGAAACTTCTCAACTTCACCATTAAGATACACTAATTCACCGCTAGCCCTCCGTGAAAAGTTACCCCCATGATAGAACACGAGAACACCAAAGACATCAACCATCTGCAAAATTTTTCAATCCACAACAAAACACAAAACTACTCCTTATTATCTAAATCTCCAAAATCTCTCTAAACAACACATGTCAAATGACTAATCCCCCAACTAATCACCTATGACAATCACTTACAATCCCTATTAGTCTCATCCTACAACATTGATAGCAAATAATGGCCATAAGCAGAACGATTGAACATCAATGTACTTACCACTCTCTACGGCAGACGCATGTAAAATCACGGAGCTTCAATATAGAACTCCTCCACGAAACTGCAACGACGACAATGCGGAGACGAAGCGTTGTATTTTTTGGAGGGAAAAGCTTAGTAGTGCTAGGGCTTCTTGTAATTCTTTGGCACTGATATGGGCAGTACTGGCATATTTCATAAGTCACACTCATTACTGCAAAACATTAACCAAAAACGACGTCGTCCGAGTTCTATTACTTTCTCCACTAGCACCACGTCAGCCCCGTTACCAACATCCTAAAGACACGTGCGCATATCCACGCCACATAGGCGCCAGGTAAACAGAATCCGTTACGTGTTGGATACCAAATTGAACGAAAAGACCGATTTGTACCGCATTTTAATTGATGAGGGGTCGTTTTGTATTTTCTAATCTTGAACAAGTTAAAAGTCCACGATTTAAAAGATCAAAGACAAATTTGTCCTTTACCCTTCAAATACTTACACACTCATTTTTCACTTCGGCAATTTCATACCCATTTCATATCCTCGAGACATATTACCCAATCTAGAAAGTAGAAAATCCATACGCAGACATGACACATCTACAACCCTGTCTCCTCCTCATCCGGTCATTCCCTCGACCCTAACCCTAAAACTCAAGCCACGTCAGCTTCGCCTCCGCAGCAGCAACTCCATCAATTATCAAAAGACCCCAACATTTAAAATTTTCGTTTTGAGTGATTTTGACAGCTCTGCCATTCCCCCAAGAGCAAATGCTGCTTCCCGCAGTGGCGGTCTCAACAAAATGACGTGCTTAGTTTCCACAAGCTTCGCTTTTCCGGTACGTATTTCTCTGCCGCGGCCACCACCATCAATCAAGGTACTTTCACTTTGTAAACTTGTCTGTCTCTTCGAACCCTAGCTTATCTTTCAAAACGGCTTATGTATTTATTTATTTATTCAATTTAATTTTGAATGATTTTTGTCTTCAGGAAGTGCAGCGATTAGAATCTTCTCTGGTTAGATTTTCAAGCAGTGAAACTGTTACTGCAGGTTAGATTCTTCTTTTCAGGGCTATGCATTGTAACTGTTTGTGATTATATCTTGCTTATAGTGCGTTTAACATTGCGATGCTCATGGCTTGTTTTTTATTTTTCTCTAATAATAATTCATGCAATTTGAAATTTATCAGGTAACATTAGTTAATTAACAAATTGTGTTCAATTTTAATTTGTTGGAATGCCCATGTTGGATTTTTGTATGAGAATTACTCATTATTATAAGGGTAGAACTGCCGAAGATATGTTTACTGCTGGTTAAGTAGGACTCGGATTTTAAGTAGCATAATAACTTTGGTACCTAGTTTTAATAAATTAGTACATTGTTCTAAGCTGCAGGTTAGGTTGTGAATTTTGTCCCTTTGGGCATCTCAAAATGCTGGCAAATTAGTCTTTGGAAAATATTTTATAGTTTATGGTATCCCAATCGTAATTTGTAATGATGAGTAATGAGCTTTTGAGGACCAAATTGGTTGTTCTACCTCTTTATTTGTGTGGTAAATATTCTGTCAGGCAGAGTGCAATTGTAGCTAAAGTCACTTATGATTAATTAGTTAGTTGTTACAGGTGGTAGCTCCTAACAGGTTCAGTTTGTTAGGTCTATGTGCTAAGTTAACTAACAAGTTAAACTTGGAAGCTGACTTGTATATAAGCTAGGATTAAACACTGATTAGGAAAGAATTCAGAATTCATATTGAAGCTTCCCAAACTCTGCTCTTGAATATTCTCCATCCTCACCACCTTTCTTTGCTTCTCAGAAAAGTTTTGTCACTCCCCCCCCCCCTCTCTCTCTCTCTCTCTCTCTCTCTCTCTCTCTCTCTCTCTCTCTCTCTCTCTCTCTCTCTCTCTCTCTCTCTCTCTCTCTCTCTCTGTGCTTGTTGCTGCAAAAAGCCTTAAACATAGTCATGCAGCAGGTGCAAATATATGGTAGCTTGAATGTCAACATCAGAATTACACCAGGCAAAATTTGGAAGTTATATTTAAAGCAGAGTTTGCAGCATCATGGTTGCATTTGGTGTTTTATTTATTTATTTATTTATTTATTTATTGTGTGACAGGATATATTTTATTTTCAGCTCAAAAGACTCTTGTTGCTTGCAGTTCAAATCGTCACATTTTATCCGTGAAAGGAAGGTTTCAACATTGCTTGATGTCATGCACAAGATTTATATATGAATCTTTCTCTTATAATATGAATAATGTACATTGCATGGAAATATTTTTATGTGGTTATTGGGTAGGACCTGATGATGATGATGGTTGGGGATTTGTGGAAGCTGTGATTAATCAAATTACTTGATTTTGTTTGTTTGATTTCTTCTTTTTCTTCCTTTTTTTTTTCTCCCGTAAGCTCAATTTTGCTTCGTTCATATCAATTATCAGATGTTTTAGTAACAGCCAGGAAGCTGAGTACAACTATTATTTATTTGTGAGTTTACAGGTTAAAGCCTTAAACTACTTTGCTAAAAGACACTATAAGAGAATACATATATTACTTTGGTAAGTGTAGTGTTGATGTGAGCGGTTAAATGTTACTATGGTACTCTAAGACTCTGTTTGGTTTTGAAAATATGACAAGATATTGAAAATAAGATACAAATGATAAAGACAAAAAAATGAGTATTTTTGTATTTTATTTAGTGATAAATTAGGATAAATTATGAAAGTTTAATTTATTTTTATTTTTTTTCATTTAAAAATTTTGAGAAAAGTGTTTATTAGCACTACTAACAATTGTTCAAACAAAAATTTATATACATGAACTAAAAGTTGCGTTTTTGAAAAATAAGGAATTTAGTTTATCATATAAACTCATTGATCAAATTAATTCATTAAGCTAATTTCATGTGCAAGTTCATGGAAATTACCCCTGTAGCAAAATATTACTACAGAAAATGTAAAAGTGGAAACTAATATGCTAATTAGGTCATTAAATTAAGATATAGGTAATTGAGATAGAATGAGATACCATGTGCTATAACTATAACAATTCTAATCTGATTAGTCTCAATAGGGTAGGTACTAGGTACTTCACTAAATTCCATGGAATATTAAAAATTTTAGTTAGGTGAATACTTGTCAGTAACTAACAGCGCAATAGATTGCAGTCTAGTGCGAATATGCTACACTTCAAATCGCCATTGATTTGTTGCTACGCTGCATATAGAATATAAATGTGCTATATATATATATGGCTGCTTCTGCAATGCTCATGCTTAATATGCCAAGCCTCTAATATTGGAAATTAAACGAGGAAATGATAGGATTTTTAAATAAATAAAATAAAATAAAATAAAATAAATTATCATTATATACAATTTTCAGATTATTTAGTATTTACATTTTTAAATTCTATTATTTATGTCGTTTATACTGCAAACAATATAAATAATAAAACTACATCACTTATCTACGATATTAACAAAATATGTATATGCATATCATGTGACAAAAGGATCATAGTAACAGTAAAAAAATTTATGCTTATGTAAGTATAGATCCATTAATTCCATATCACACATCAATATCTATCCTTTTCTTTTCTTCTTACAAATTGCCATAAGCGAGTGTATATCGAAATGCACACATGAAGGATGGTGAGAATGAGGTATGCTTTGATTGTGTGCGTTCTATACTAATGCGAACTCATTGTATGAATTTCTAGTTGAGTTTAAGAACCTCATATTTATTGATGGAGCTCAATGTTGAGGTTGGGAATATCGGAGAGTGTGTTGGACCTTTAAACTCCAGGCAGCATGTTCTATTAAAAAACGACGATAGTTCTAGAGGTTCGGCACCACGACCACAACCTCATATCTAGCACCTTACTCCAGTCAACTATATAGAGAAGGACTCTGAGTTGGAAGAGGAATAAGTAGTTGAGACCAATACACGCAAGAGGATACGTAGTTGAGTCGGTTATATAGCCAACCAGATAGATGATATTATCAGTCATAGGACAGACATGCATCACGTGTATTTGTATGATTTGTTTGAGTATGTGTTTGTATTGGTTTGTCTAATTGCTTATCTGTAATTAGCTGTTACTTGTTCTATATGATGTACTTGCTATCCATAATTGTGATTTCCTTGTATGCTTTGTATGTGTGTGCAATTGAGAGATCCATCGTGTGATGAAAGTGTGACGAGAGTTGTTCCACCGGTGATTCGGAGGGTTAGGAGGAGACAGAAAGCGGGTGTCCGGTTAAAGATTGAATTACGACCTAACTACCTTAGACAACCACCCTAACTTATGGTTTAGTTAGTATATTTCATTAAGTTTAAATCTAAGTGTCGGAGTTCTAGGATTGCGTCTAACTTTTCCAAGACCTTATACATTATGTACGTTGTCACCTTTACCATAGTTAGAATCTCCGGTTCTCATTTCATACATATATTGTTTTTTTCAGATATAGGACGCGAGACACCGCACTGAGCAATCTGGAGACTCTTAGAAGTGAAGAACAGTCTTGGGACTCGGTGTTTGTATTTAGTTTATGTTTATATATGTATATAGATTCTCCACCTTATGTCTATTATGTTTTGACTCTCTTAGAGGCTTACTTGGAGAAATAGATGTGTTATATATTTCGAGTTACTTTTGGGATTATATATATATATATGTATGTATTTGTATATTTTGGCTGGCCTTTTTTTCGCAGGCCGAGCCTAAAGCTTGATAATTGTATTTTTGGAATTCTGATCTTATATATATACTTTATCTTTTTCGCCCGATCTTATCTACTTTTCTACGTTTATCCGATCGTGAGTGATGCGCTTTTCTGTTTGCTTTTCGTTTAACTTTTTCTTCAAAATTCCTAGATATTTCCCTTTTTCAATATATCTATTACGTATTTTTACTTTTAGAGGTTATAGCTTCTCGTCACCTTTAATTTATATCCTAGACATAAAATTCTGTGTAGTAGGGTATTACATGCTTCTCCCTCTGTAACAACTAACAAGCAATGGTGTCAAGATGATCAGAATCTGATTTCATGGATGTTAGCCTCCATGAGTTCGGAATTTACGCCTAAGATGGTTTCTTGTGCATTTGCCCATGAAATCTAGACGAAGATACAAGAATATTTTGAAAAATTCACCAAATTTAGGGTTAGGCAGTTCAAGAATCATTTGAAGTCAATAAAAAAACATGGTCTCTCTACTAGTGATTAATCTACAAGATCAAGTTTATTCCTGATTCCATTGCCGTACTTAGCAGTCCCCTAACATCAGAAGAACACATTGATTTTTTTTTTTTTGGAAGGCTTGGATGAAGACTATCAAAGGATTGTTAGCATTATGAATTTTAAATCGGAGATTTATTCTCCGCAAGAAGTGGAAAATCTAAACTTGACTCATGAAGAGTCGGTGGATAAGCATCGAAAATCTCATACTTTGGTTCCTCATGCTCACTTTACACATGCTTCATTTCCTTCAATTCCAAATGGTAGAGGTACTGGGGGTAGAAGAGGTCGAGGTGGAAGTCGATTTCAACGGGGAGGTCGATCTTTCTACTAGTCACCGAGATCGCAGTGTCAGGTATGTGGCCGCATTGGATACATAGCTTGGCGTTGCTTCTAAAGGTTCAATCAAGAGATACATCCTCTTTCTCAACCATAATCTCAGAATTCAAGATTTAGTCAACCCAATTTTACCTCTTCAATCACGCCCCAAACCGGTTCAAGTTCATCCACACCTCCACCTCTCGTGCCATCATTCCACAACCCTGCGACTTATGTTGCTGTGCCATCTTCGATTGCTGATCCTGCTTGGTATCCTGATTCAGATGGCTCACATCATGTGACACCTGATCAGTCTAATCTGACTTCCAGCCTTGAGTATACAGGTCCGGAGCAGGTTCAGATTGGAAATGGGTCAGGTATACCGATTTTGCATGTTTGAAATTCATATCTTTATGCATTGCATTCAAAAAGATGGTTTTCACTTCAACAATTAATTCACACACCAGGAATGACAAAAAATATTATCAGGGTTTCAAAGTTTGCAGAAGATAACAACGTCTATTTTCAATTTCATGCATTCCATTGCATTGTTAAATGGAAATTTTCTCACCAAATTCTTTTCCAGGGTTTTAGAAAAGGAGGACTTTATCAATTTATTAATATCACTGTTCTACACCCTGTAGCTGTAGCCCCCGCTCCTTCACTTTATTCCGTTCAATGTTTTTCTTATGACTTGTGGGATAAAAGATTAGGCCACTCAGCATATAGAACAGTTCAGTTAATACTGAATCATTGTAATTTTTGTGATAAACGTATGAATAATACTGTATCTTCTAATTCTGTGTGTGAAAATTGTGCTCATGCCAAAATGCATCAAACTCCATTTTCTAAACCATTAACTGTGTATATATCTCCTTTGCAATTAGTGTTTTCAGATGTTTGGGTTCCAACGTCCTTAATATCTCATCTTGGTTTTCGTTATTATGTTATATTTATGGATGCATACTCTCGCTATGTCTGTACATACCTATTGCTCAATAAATCACAAGTTTTTCAGGCATTCAAACAATATAAAGCTTATATAGAAAATCTGACAAGGTTGTACAATAAAACAATTTCAAACTGATAATGAAACCGAATATACATCTCATGTTTTTAATGAGTTTTTAGCAAAAGAAGGTATTCATTACAGGTATAACTGCGTCAATGCCACTACTATACTAGGATAAGGCTGTCACAAGAAACTTACTTGATTAATAAACTTCCATCATAGGTTCTATCTAATAAATCTCCCTATGAATTGTTATTTTCATAAACTCCTGATTATAGTATGTTAAGAGTATTTGGTTGTGCATGCTATCCTTGGTTAAGACCTTACAATAGAAATAAACTTGAAAACAGGTATAAAAAATGTGTTTTTCTTGGATATTCCCTAGATTTTAAGGGTTATAGGTCTCTTTCATCCAGTAGCATAATTTATGTTTCTCGAAGCGTTCATTTTGATGAAACACATTTCCCATATTCTGAATTATTCACTAATAATTTTTCTGTTAAGAAGTTAGCTCATCCCATAAATAGTCATGATTTTGCCCCTTTATTCACCCGCCATAACTTACAATATATAGCTAATCGTGTTCCTGTTGAGAATAACACTTCTCAATCAGCTATTGCTACTCTCTCTTTTAATACTAATCGTTTGGATAAGCTTGTCCATGAGCCTCTTAATACCACCGTGAGTTCTGATTTACCCCTTAACTCCACCTCTATCCCTATTTCAGGCATAAAAATTTAACTCCCTCACTTAGATACTCATGTCACTGTAGCTCATTCACCTTCTATTCAACATTCAACACTCATTACCAATGTTCTGAAAACTAGACCGAACCGGTCGATTCAACTGAATTAATCGAGAACCGATCACCTAGCCGGTCTGATTTACCCGTAAAATCGTCCTGCAAAAAATTGTCTCGGATCCAACTCGTGAGAATGGAGGTGAAGCTTGAAAGCTGAAGCAAGACGGCCTAATCGGTGGTTAACCGACGAACCGGATGAACCGGCCGGGTTTCAACGGGCACCGGTTCCCAGGTAACGAAACGGCGTCGTTTGGCGCTGAAAAAAAAAGAAAGGCTGAAGTGAAGTGAATTCTGAATGCGTTGCAACCTTAATCTCTTCGAAAAAGACTCCTGGACTTGGTCACCTCCCACTCCCAACCCTAATCTCTTTGAGCTTCTGCCTACGAAGGACACCAGCCACCGTCAAACTCACAATCGCGGGTCGTCGCCTCACCGTCACGGGTTGAAGCCTCACCGTCTCGGGTTGTTGCCTCACCGTCGTGGGTCGAAGCCTCACCGTCGTGGGTCGTCGGCTTGTTGTCATCACCGTCACCGAAGCGTCATCGTCTGGCTCTGGCCTTCTGTGCCCTTCTGCAGTTAGTTCTGGCTCTTCTTCTGTTCTTCTGTTTTTCATTTTTTCAATCTTTTTGAGTTTTTATTTTGAGTACTGTGGTTTGACTTTTTTTTCAATTAAATTTTTATTCAATGAAGAATTTAAGGCAGATTTAAAGTAGGTTTATATTCTTTAGATGCAGAGTTCTTCACTAGATGTAGGTTCAATTTTTTTATTTTTCAATTATGCTCTGTTGAATTAACTAGATGAATTGTTGAATTTAATTATATTGAATGCCATATGAATTGTATGAACCATGAATTGATATATTGGTCTAGAATCTAGATTTCTGGCATTCTGAATTTAGACGGAACAGTCACAAAATGATCAGCAACAACAACATAATTCTGTACAAGAATCTCAGACAGGTTCCTCTTGAGAAAAATCTAACCCGGCTTGGGAATATTTCAGTGTGAAGTATGATAAAAATCATAAGACACAATATACATGTATCTTTTGTTTGAATACTTATAATGGAGGGGGATATATAGGATGAAATATCATCTTGCGAAAATTCCTAGACAAATTAAAGTATGTAACAAAGTCACTGAAGAAGTTGAACTTCAATTCAAAAGGATTCTGATGGAAAACAAAAAAAAATAAGATGGAAAAAAGAAAATTTGAGGAGGAGTCTTATAGTGGGGAAACACATGCACAAGAGGCTGAATCGCTTAACCCTGTAGAAGTTGCTGTTCCTACAACAACGAGAGACAATGGAAAGAGAAGAGCTATAGTAGCTACACAAATTGGAAGTTACTTTAAAGAAAGGACTACTCTATAATCTCAACCGACTTTGAAAAGTGTTTTGGCTAGTAAAGAAATTATGCACAAGGCTAAGTTGGGACTTGCCAAATGGATCGTTGATGCACGTATTCCTTTCAATACAATTCAATCACCTTACTTTCAACCTGCATTGGATGGTATTGCTGCAATTGGACCTGGTTTCAAGGGACCGTTATATGATGAAATGAGAGTTCATTTGCTAGCCGATCTTAAGAGAGAGTGTCAGTTGCTTGTTGAAAAGTATAGGAGCTCATGGAAAAGCACTGGTTGTACGCTGATGGTAGATGGGTAGACTGATCAAAAGCAACGAACTTTAATTAACTTTGTAGTTTATTGTTCTGCTGGTATGTCATTTGTTAAGACTGTTGATGCTTCTGATATGATAAAAACTGTCGATGCATTGTTTAATTTGTTTGCTGATGTTATTGAGTAGGTTGGGTCTAGTAACATTGTGCATGTAGTCACTAATAATGCTGTTAATTATGTATCTGCTGGAAAACTTATTCATGAAAAATACCCAAATATATTTTGGTCTCCTTGTGCTACCCATTGTATCAATCTTATTTTGAAAGATATTGCAAGTATTCCTCACATAGTTGACCTTGCTTCCCGTGCTTCAAAAGTGACTGTGTTTGTTTACAATCATATGATCTTATTGTCTTGGCTTAGAAAAAGAAAAAGTTAGAAAGAAATTGTTCGACCACGAGTCACACGTTTTGCCACTATTTTCATTACTTTGAAAAGCATATATGATCACAAGGAAGATTTGCAGGCATTGACAGTGGACAAATATTTTACTTCTCATAAGTTAGCCAAAAGTGCTAATGGAAAGATTGTTAGTTCAATTGTCTTGGATAGTAAGTTTGGCCAGATTGTGTTACCACTGTGAAAATTGTTGATCCTCTTATTAAGTTGTACTGTTGAGGCTTGTTGATGCTGATGAAAAATCCTCTTTGGGAATCATGTATGAAGGCATGCAAAGAGCCAAAATGCTATCAAGACAATGTTTAGAAATTGAAAAGCTGCTTATACACCATACACGAGTATCTTGAAAATGGGGTGGGATAAGTATTTGAAGCGTGATCTCCATGCAGCAGTGTACTTTTTAAATCCAGGCATTTTCTATAGTGAGGGTTTTGTTGATAAGGCAAATATTTTCAGATTTTTACTTGATTTGCTTGATGTTGAAACACTTTATGATGACTCAATTGCCGCAATGCAAAAGATACAGCTGTATCGAGATTGTAAAGAAAGTTTTGGGAGGGAAAGTGCTAAGAGAGTGGCATCAAGACTCGAACCTGGTAAGTTATTTCATATCCAAGTTTAGTTTAGTTTGAAAGTTTAATATGTTGGGTGATAAACATTAAAAAGTATTTGATTTTTATATCTACGTAGGTGAGTGATGGAGGCTACACGGTGGGAGTGCTCCTAATTTGCAAAAAATTGCAGTCCGTCTTCTTCATCAAACCCCTTCTTCATCTGGATGTGAGAGGAACTGGAGCCTTTTTGAACAAATCCATTCAAAGAGGAGGAACTAGTTAGAGCATCAAAGGCTAAATGACATTGTTTATGTCACCTATAACCTACGCCTTCAATCTAGGTTGCATCGAAAGAAGAGGAATTATGATCCAATTGACATTCAAAGCATTGACATGGTAGATTTTTGGGTTTGGCAGATAAGGATTATCCTGAATTTACTAATGGAGATGTTGAAGGCATTAAAAGTTTAATATATACGGATAATGCTATGCCTTCGTATCCTAATGGTGAGTGACATAGCAAACTTTGTTTCCTTCCATAAAGAGACATGTCATTAATATTGATTTCTTATTGAGTTTTCTTTCTATTTTATTAGATGGAGGAGACATGGAAGTTGAAGTGGATATGCCTAATGTTGTAATTGAATTCTCAAATACTTCTTTTGGTGGTATTTATGAAGATACTGGCTTTGGATTACCTGTTTATGATGGAGACATCAGAACACTTAATGATGATTATGACTTCTAATGAGTAGTGTCTTTGTTTAGTTGAAGTATTGTTTGTGAATATTGTGTCTTTTGGTTGCAAAACATTGTGTTTGTCATTTATGTGCGTTTTGATTTCTTTAGTTATAAACTTTGATATTTGAAGTTGTTTATGACCTTTAAATGATAAATTATATATTGTTCATTTTGTGAAATTGTTAAATTTTGAATCTTATTATTTTAAAAATTATTGAATTTAACTTTTTAAAATTGTATATTATTTTTTATAATTTTACTCTATATTTAATTAACCAGTTTAACCACGGTTCAATTCCAATTAAACTATTAAATTATTGAACCATTCACTTGATCGGTTCGATGACCGGTCCAATTCTTACAACCTTGCTCAATACTAATAGACATTTTATGGTTACTAAATCTAAGGCTCAAACCCGCACTCCCAATGTTTTAAATTCTATTGTTGCAGCCCCTGATTACACACAACAACCACCAAAATTAGCTAAATTAGCTATTACTCTTCCTCACTGGCATAGAGCTATGAGAGATGAATATCAAGCTCTTATGAAAGCTAATACCTGGACTGTAGTGCCACCACCACATAATGCCGAAATTATAGGTAGTAAATGGGTCTTCACTATTAAGAAACATCTAGATGGAACTATACAAAAGTACAAAGCACGATTTGTTGCTCAAAGCTTTTATCAAGAGGAAGGCTGACTTTGAACAAGTTTGTAGTCCTGTGATTAGGCTAGCTACAATTCGGTTAGTCTTGAGTATAGCTTTATCTAAAAACTAGGTCTTGAGGCAATTTGATTTCAATAATGTTTTTTTGAATGGGGATTTAAATCAGGTCTTATATAAGCAACAACCTGTTGGCTCTTCCAATTATGTTTGTAAATTGCATAAGTCCATTTATATATTAAAACAGGCCCTTAGACAATAGTTTACCAAATTAAGTTCTACACTCCACTCTTGTAGTTTTCGTAACACAAAATCTGATACATCTTTATTTGTTAGGTAAGATTGTGGTTCTGTTGTTTACCTTTTGTGCTATGTCGATGATATAATCGTTACAAGGAACAATGCTATTGAAGTATAAACTCTAATTTCTTAACTAGACAACATGTTTTCTTTAAAGGACTTAGCACTTTTAAATTACTTTTTGGGTATTGAGGTTCAACAAACCAATTGAGGACAACTGCATCTATCCCAAACCAAATATATCAATGATCTATTGACGAAATTGGGGATGGCAGCATCCAGTTCCATGTCCACTCCGATGATATCTTCTCTTCAACTTCTCTCTACAAACTCAGAAAAGTTTGACGATCCAAAGATTTTTAGAACAGTGATTGGCTTTTACAATATTTAACTATCACAAGACCTGATATGGCATATATAGTGAGTAAAATTAGTCAATTTATACATTCACCTCTTCTTGCTCACTGGAAAGTTGCGAAACAAGTTCTGAGATATCTACAAGGAACTAAAGAGCATGGCCTTGTGTTCCATAGATGTCAAGATTATAGATTATATGGCTTTTTCATATTTTGACTTGGTTGCTGATCTGAAAGATCGCAAATCTGTTTCTGGTTTTTGTGTTTTTTCGGCACTAATTTGATCTCTTGGACTTGCAAGAAACAACACACTATTAGTTGATCCTCTACTGAAGCTGAATTTCGAAGCATTGCATCCTGGGAAGCAGAGTTGGAGTGGCTGAAAAACTTGCTCCTTAAGTTATACATTCCTCTCAACACCGCTCCTACAATTTTCTATGACAACATGAGTACCGTTCTTCTCACGACAAATCCTGTCCTTCATGATAGGACCAAGCACTCTCAATTGAAGGTGTAACTAATTCGTGACAAACTTCAGCAACGGTCTCAACATGTGGTTCACGTCCCTGGTTCTGATCAGATTGTGGATGTATTGACTAAATCATTGTCAAGACCTTTGAGAGGTTAAGAACCAAATTTTGAATTTTTCTATGGCCCTACTCGAGTCTGAGTGGTATTAACACCACACATCAAGAGAGCAAGATTGAGGAATTCAACAAGTAAAGGGTACTTCTTGGTACTCTGTTTAACTGAAAAATAGTTTTAAGCAGTTGTGATTAGTAGGTGTTATATAAAGAATGTTTTCTATTGTTAAGTCTAATTAGGCTTTTTTGTTATTGAGCAGATTAAGTTTTTGTTAAAAGTGCACTACACTTCACAAAAAATCTCTCTATTCTTCTTGTTGCTTCCACTAAATACTCTGTTTTCCATTAAATACCATTATTAATATAAGCAATATTCATAAGGACACCTACAGTGTCTCCATGTAGCACTTAGACAAAATTTTGAATACTGGTTAAGACCTAATTTTGTCTATTAATAAATATTGTCCACAAAATTTTGCTCTTGGCTTTGAGGTGTGTAAGTATGGAGGACCTTCACTTGTTTGGCATCGACAATATCTCATGGCCATGCCCATCACTTGAATATCTCATCATACAAGCTAGCTAATTTCTTGTTTCCATTCCAATTTTGCAAAATGCAACACAACACAATTACTATTTCAAACTTTGTAGTTTGTACAGAAAAGTGTCAACAGACAAGTAAAAGAGAATGTCCCAAATCTATCGTAATTAGGTCGTATAACAAGGTTTCGAGAATATTGCTAGCGTTGCAGCAATATTCATTTGTATGAGAAATATAGTGGGGCATTGCTTATAGTTGTTGCCCAAGATAAAATTTTTTACATTCTTCCCACTATATTTGTGATTATAGAGTCTGAATTGAGTTGTCATGATTTTTTTCTTGACAAATTTGAGATAACATATTAGATGAGGAGGGATTTAGATAATGGCGATAAAAAATTAGAGATTAAAATAGAGGATGAGATCATAAGTTAGGTTAGGATGAATAATTTAAAAATTTTAAATTTTTTAAGATTCGAGTAGTTTTATTAATTAAAATTCATTTTTTCAATAAATTTATCAGGATTTTAAATATTTAAAGATAAAAATAATAATTTATTTTATATATACAGTGTTTTTAGGTTTTTTTTTCTTCTTTTAATGCGTTGAGGATAGATTTGTTTAAGTTAAATTATATTATTGACGAGAAAAATATGAATCATGAATCATTATCCATGCCATGGTTTAATTTGCCTAATATCCTGAAAAAAAGGCACATGTGACGCGGTTTGCTACAATTTGAGAGGGTCCCATTCCCTCAAAAGGAATGTATGCAGGCAGGTTATGGATCTCGATGCCGTAATTTCATGGTCGGAGTCAATGGGAACACTGTTCATTTCAAAATGCCAATTAATAATAGTCTCGTCATCCCTTTCTTGTGTCGTGTCTATAGAACCGGAGTTACAAACTTTAAGGTATCAATAAATTAGATTTTTTCGTGTGTAATTGTATATATTAGCGCTCAACAACAGATACGGTCTTTTTATTGTTTTAAAAAGAATCATTTTTTATTTTTATTATTCATATAGTTATAAATTTGATATAAATAATTTTAAAATTAATTAAAATAGATGATTGGAAATATTAAAAAATATACATTTTATAAGTTATTTTTTATTGAAGAAAAAGTATTATTTTAGTCTTCAATATTTAGATCAAACCTTAATTTAATTCTTAATATTTCAATCATTTTATTTTAATTCAAAAAATTTTAAACGGGTTAGTTAAATTTAACACAAACAATTAGTATATTAAAAAGTTAATAACATTCAATTTTAATATGTAAATAAAATTAACTTACTAATATAATTTTTTTTAGTTTGGAGCTTTGAAATTTGATTATTAAGATTTGAGATTTTTTATTATAAGAAGAACAAGAAGTGTTATAAGACAATTTTAGTTATATTTTTTTATCATATAAAAATAAAAAGATATGACTTAACTAATAATATTAATATTTACATTCATCAATTTATTAATTATTCGTGTCAAATTTAATAATAGGAGAACATTAATTTAAAATATTTTGGGATGGAAATAGCTAGGATACTAGCTAGATATATTAAACATTGGGAGAACAAAATTATTACTTTATTCTATATTAAAAATGTATAAAATAAATAAAAAACAATTACGGTATTATATACAACAAAATTAATGAATTTAATTTTAATGTATTAATAGTAAAACGTTTTATATATTTATTCAATCACATTCATTCTTTTAAATGATTGTTTGCGTAATTATCTTAAAATATAATTATGTTTACTTATTATGTAATAATACGTAATTAAATATATATGCAAAATTGTTTTAAACTCACGGTGCATCAAGATTAACTTCATAATATATTGACAAAACATTTACAAACTTTACTTAATTATAAATTGGTTAAAACATTGCACATGCATTTCAGTCCTGATGAGTTTGCTGCTTTCAATATGCTCCAAAAGTTGTGGTTTGATTTCTGGGCCGTCATAATATAATCATGTTCCTGTGTATAAGTTCTTTCAATTTGAGGTTTCAATAATATAATCTCTCATCACATGTTAAAATTTTGATCATATATATTGAACTATATAGAATTGCATTGACTTTAAATAAAGTATGAGTACTTCACTGCTTCTAAAATCTAAAAAACTGTATTTTGTGTGCCTATATACTAAGTATTTACTAGGAATATATTGGCATACGTTGAATAACAGTCGTGCATATTTGTTAATTATTATGAAAACGAAAATTCAATTTGATTGATATGTATAGTGAGAGTTTTCTTTTACTTTTTCTTGGGATTAATCACAAAATCATGATGAATTTACAGTTAAATAGTACTTTAAAACACAAGTTAAAAAAAAATTTAAAATATCAATTTTGAATGCAGTTTTGATATACAGTACATGTAATAAGTTTTGATAGACTTGCTTTGTACTTTTATTATATATTTATCCTTTTACTTTGAGTTTTATATTTCAATTATCGGAAAAATTAATTTAATATATTAAAATAAAGAAATATTATTTTTACTAAAATTTTTAATTTTTAGTATCATTAACGAAATTCTTATTTTATTAATAAAAATATTTAATTTAACCAATCATATCAAGTACGCGTAGAGACGAACCAATTACTTAATCAAAAGTGGTAAGAAATAAGAATGACAATAATACCACCTACTCACATATATTTACTTCATCCCTATTGGAGATTTAGAGTGAGTAATTTACCCCTTTGCACCGAGGCGTGTTGTCTCTGTAGCGGGTTTTGTTACGAGACGAATAAATTCGAGCTTAATATTTTGTGGCGTTTATCTATCTCAGGACATATATAATATAGAAAAATTATCACGTATTCCACTGCAAAAACTGGAATACGATATTTCACTTACAAAAAATTTGTCAAGAGTTATTTGTCTTATAGTGAAGGTAGAAATGATAAAAATAACTTCACTTATAGAGTTGATTTGTCACAAAAGACCAACTCAAAAAAAATTGGCTAGTGACTAACAAATAACAAATAACAACATATAATAGAAAAGTTACTTTATTGCAGATATTAGCCCACAATTATTATGTTCAAATTTAATTAAATGGAAATTAATTTTCGATGGATCTATATATAAACAATATCATAAATAAATTATATAAATTAATATAATAAATAAATAGTTATAATTTCATATTTTGAAAAGTTTAATAAAATTATGTAGGCCATTAACTATATTATGTGTACATACTAAAAATTTACTATTTACATAAAATATATATTAAAATATAAAATATATATTAAAAAATTAAATATTATATATATTATATATAAATATATAATAGTTAATTTAGTGAATAATTTTAATATATATATAATATTTTTGCTTAAGTCATAACATTAGTATGCATAAAATAATAACGAATATATTAAATATAACGTGACAACTTATTTACTACTTGTTTAAACATGTAAGTTCATGCATTAATAAGTATTCTAATATTTATTAAATTATTAATTTAATTTGATAATTAAATTATAGAGTTTAATTTGAGCTTATTTTTAAGATTACTTGAAACATGCAACTCTTTTACTTATATATTAATATTTTGTTATAAAACGATTTTAAGTCTCTTTTAATTTATTTTTCTCACATCAATTAAGTAATAAAAAACATGATAGTAAAATTTACTTTACTTTATTAAATATTTTTTTCTATCCTGATCACCTATCTTTGAATAAATCACAAATATGTGATATTAAAAACTAAAATTTATTAGATATAAATGTCAAATCTTTAATTTTTAAATTTTAATTTAAAATTAAATGTTTTAATACTTAAGATGTTAAAATAAATTTAAAATAGTATATTCAAGAATTACCGAATTTATACAAATTTATGAAATTTACTCGAATTTATTCTAGTTTATTTAAATCTAAATTATTAGTTATTAAATTTACTCATTTTATTAATATAAATTCATAAACTTATAAAAATTTAAGAATTAATTCGAGAGTTTAACAACTTTACTTTTTATAAAATAAAATTCTTTAATATATATATATCAAATACGTAAAAATAAATTATGAATATATTAAATCAAAATTCATAAGAATTACTAATTTGGTCTCAAAAGATAAAAAAATTAACAAAATTATATTTAAAAAGAATACTCTTTAATGGTTAATCTTAAATACACATTTTAATTAAGATGGAGCCTTTATTCGTGATGAATAAAATTATATGCTAAAAAAACATGTATTAGATACATAATATATATAGAAAATAGTTTTAAATTTATAAAAAAATAATAAAAAAAGATAAATAAGTCCCTAATTTTTTAATTTGAAGACATGTAAGTCTCTGATTAATTAAAAATACAAAAACGATCTTCACCTTCTAAAATGCGAGATATTTAAGTCTTTCCGTTTAAAATATATAAAGACAAATAAGTCTTTTGGAGAGACTTAAATGTCTTGTTTTTTAAAAAGTGAGAGACATTTTTGTATTTTTAATTAATCAAAAACTTAGTTGTCTTCGAGATAAAAGATAAAAGACCTAATTATTTGTTATTTTCTCAAAAAAAGTTGAGCTTTGTGAAGTAAAAATGATGATTCAGCTAATTCAATCTTAAAGTACAAATAACAATCAATTCAAGTCATTTGATGTAATACTTGAGAAATGGATACTTGAGAAATGGATCAGTTGAAAATGAAAAATAGAAAAAAAAAGTTTAATTACTTTGTCAATTCTGTAATTTTATCAAATTTTTAATTAAGTTTCTATACTTTTATTTTCAATTGAATTTCTATACCATATCAAATATTATGACTAAGTCCATATCGTGACAAAAATGTTAGAATTAACGAAATATTCTGCTAAATTATATAGAATATTCAGTCAAATGTTAGGCATATTCATTTTGTTTAACAGAATAATATGTTAGTTTCAATATTTTTGTCACAACAGGAATTTAATTACAAAATTTGATATGGTATAGGGACACAATTGAAAAGAAGAGAAAGAAATATACCAACCTAATCAAGAACGAATCTAAAAATTTTAATATGGATGGGTTGAATTTTAGACAAAATTTTTAATTATTTTTTAATTATATTTTTTCATTTCATAAAAGCAATTTATTAGATATAACTTATGGTTATTGAGTTGGTTTTTCAAAAATTTTATCAATATATATTAAAAAATTATAAAATTTTTTCACAATTTTATTTTTAGCATCACAATTATATATAAGAAACACAACAATATCAATAATATATTATGAAATTATAAAATATTAATTATTTATAGTGTTTTTAATTAAAAAATTATCATATATCTTATTAATTAAAATTAATTCTTTTAAAAATTTTAAAAATAAATTATAAATTATTAATTATGTAAAAGATGCAATACTTTTATAAAATATCTTTATAAATTTTTTTAACAATATAAATTTAGGAAAAATTGAATATTTTTATAAAAAAAGAACATTTAAAGTACACAATGTGATTACTAAAATATAACTATGTAAGTCATTATTAATAGGGTTAAATACAATTTTGGTCTCGAAAGTATATGCTGAAAAATTTTTTTCGTCCCCAACCTTCTTTTGCATACAAAATCGTCCATAAGGTTTAACTTTGTTTTAAAATTGTCCTTCAAACCAAAATACCCTTCTCTTTCTTCATAAAAATACTTAGTTTCTATTTTTCTTTTTCTTCTTCTCTATCACAATAGCATATATTTTTCTTTTTCTTCTTCTTCAACTAAAATTTCAACAGCAGCAGCAGAATTTTAACTAATAAATATCAAAAAATCAAAATAAAATTTTAACTAGCAAATATTAGAAGCAGAAGAATGGAATAGAATTAGAAATGAAAGAAGTAAAAGCAGAAGAATAATGAAATCAATCAGATAGAAATCAGAGTCAACAACAACAATGTGATTAATAAATCAAATCTAATAATGTAATTAACAAAAGAAGCAGAATAATCAACTTAATTAACAAAATCAACATATCAGAAACATAATTGGAATCCTAGAGAGAACCAACGTCAATCTAGCGATGAGAAGGAGCAGCAGCGAGATCCAGCGGTGAGGACGCGAAGCAACAACGAGCGACAAGGAGCAGCAGCAAACGGCGAAGAGTAGCGGCGACTAGCAAGCTAGCGAGGAGAATGAGTAAAACAGCGACGCGGCGGCGTCCTCCTCCCTAATCTGCTGGCGTTGACGTCCGTCCTCTCTTGTCGGTGTCGTCACCACCCTCCCTTCCTCCTTCTTCTTCCTTCTCCCCACCTTCTCTTCCCTCCTTCTTCCATCTTCCCTTCGCGTGATTCCCTTCTCCCTCTCATCCGTTCTTTTTTTTTCCTTTTAATTTTTATTTTATAATTTTATTTTGTTAGAAATAATTTGGTAATAAAATTTAAAACTTAAATAAAATGACGATTTTAAAATCAAGTTAAACCTTAGGGACGATTTTGTATACAAAAAAATTGAGAAAGAAAAATTTTTTTGATCTACACAGTAGGAACCAAAATCATACTTAACTCTTATGGATAGTTTTTATGATAATATAAATTTAAATATATTAATATTAAAAAACAAATAAATTTTTTTCAAAATAGATATAGAGATGATTATATAAAAACTAATTTAAAAGATATAAAGACTTGAGGGTATGATGGATAAGTGAAAAATATTAATAGGCTAAATAATTGGGACATAAATTCATCACCTAATAAAAGATAATACATATAAAATATTAAATTATCCAACATTATATTTTTTATTTATTTAATACATATATCATGTATAAGTATAATTCTTTAAAATTTTGGGGTGTCGAAACCACTACTCATCCCCCTCTAAATTCGTTCCTAATAAAAAATTTAATAAAATTATAAAAACCTATAAAATAATTAAACTAAAAAAAATTACATTTAACATAGGAATAATATACTTTTTATAGTGAAACCTAAAATAATTTTTTCGTTCTTTCAAAATTTTTTGTCAGTTCAGTTGTGTATAGTATGCTTATATAAAAGTAAAATATTTACATATTTTTCATGCATAAAATTACAAAATATAACCAAAATTTTTTTTATATATTTTATTATTTTGTTAACGAAGTATGAAATGATATATAAAATAATAAATTTTTTAAAATTTGACACAAATTAAAAATTTTAAATAAATTAAAAAAGAACAAAAGTAAACATTTTAACATTATTTTTCAAAGATTTTTTAATAAACTTTTAATCCCATAACATTCATGATAATACATTATACATGTATTTAAGAGGTCAATTTAAAAAAAATAAAAAATAAAAAATAAAAAATAAAACCCACTGTGAATTAAGTTGAGCTGAGGACTCATATCTTGAAAAAAAAGCTTGACATAACATATATCATGATGCAGCAGTCCAATACAAGTTGGGTAGATTGGACATTTTAATCCATTCCCAACTGATAAAAGGAAGAACCTGTTGCGAGTTTTTTGTGGACTTTTTATAATTGCTTTACACAACATTTTTATTCATTAAATCTTGAGCACATGTATTGTTTAATATAAATCTCAATAATTGTAAAAATTGAAATATCATATTCCAAGTAAATGTAGTGGTATACGTGAACATCTTCCTATAATATAAATAAATATACGGCTACAATAATTATTAAATATAAAAATAGAATGAATAAATTTAAAAATATATTGAGTTATTATATATTAAGGTTTTAGTAAAAAAAATGTGATATGTACAAAAAAAATCAATTATTAAATTAAGTATTATATATTTATATATAGGTAATTTAGCTAATTTTTTAATATATTTTAATATTTTAATATATATTTTATATTAATAACTAATTTTAGTAATTAATTTTAATATATACTTAGCATAATTCTAATAAAATACATACATATTTTTATCATTTATTGATATATATTTTTTTCATATAAATTAAATCTTATTAATTTAAGACAATAAAGTGAGTAAATTACATTTGACATGCACGAATAAAAATAAAATGAATATCCAACGGATATAATACTGGGACGGAGATCGAATAGTATATGTCCGTCTCATTGCTATCTGAATTCTGAGCACTTGCCCCACTTAAAATTTGTAACTAGAATTAAAAATGATGTGTACCTTATTATACTAAATAGGTGTTTAACTTTTTAATTCGAAGATAAATTTGTTTTTTAAAATTGAAAAATATAAAATCATCTCTCATCTTATAAAATGTGTGACATTTAAATCTTTTTGTGCAATTACTTAATAAAAACGTAACGAATTGAGCTGATGTGTCGTCCATATATCCGTTACT
Organism: Arachis hypogaea; assembly: GCF_003086295.3. Lineage (NCBI taxonomy): Eukaryota > Viridiplantae > Streptophyta > Magnoliopsida > Fabales > Fabaceae > Arachis > Arachis hypogaea. The sequence goes on along the minus strand of NC_092044.1, from coordinate 33,256,193 downwards.
GTGCTTACGTGGTCCGTTGTAAAAAAGTTCGAAGACGGATAAGTTCTTAGACTTCAAAATAATGTCTTTTTGTGATGAGTCCTTGGCCTCTTCAATTTTCTTCCTATCTGAAACATTTTTTTTACCATTGAAGTTTTGTTCCTATATGAACTAAGAAGTTAAAGGCACAATGGCACCGCCCCCATTTCGAGAAGCCATAGATTGAAATTTCTATTCATTTCTAGCATGTGTCCTGCCTCTTCTTCTCAGGTTCAGTTTCCTCCTAACTTATTCATTCTCATATATCTTTCTCTTTTAATTTTCACTTAGTTGGTGCGAGAGAATCTATTAGAAGAGATTTTGCAATTATTAATTTGATGGCAAAATCTTCAAGGTTTATTTCTACTCTCAATTGATTAAGATTGGACGAAAGTGTTTAACAGTTTGCAGTTTTCATGTTGTCTGAAGTTAACCTTGCAGGGAAAGCTGCTCATTTGAGTCGTTTTATCTACAATTTTTTGTAATAATTCCACTAGAGAACCAATTCAGTATCTGCCAACTACCAGCCAATTCAAATGAGTTTCCTAACAAAAAGCCCAAACAACTGAGGAGGAGAAGTGATCCCTGGACGACGAAGCGGTGGTGCAACGATGAAACAAAGGAGAGGGGACGATGGAACTTCTTCCGATTTCCTTCGCGGCAATGAAGAGGTGGTTGTGGTTGTCGGCTAACAGCATGGTGTTAGGTGTTACGGTTGCTGCACCAACTGGAAAAGAGTGTGGACAGCGTGGCTGTGGAAATGGAAGAAGGAAAAGGGTTTCTGTGTGTTTGACTATGGGAGTGGGAGTGGAAGAGAAGAGAAAGCATTTTCACAAATTTTTATTAGGATTTACTTAATCAGCTTTTAATTATTCAAATTTTGAATTTAAAAAATTTAAAATTAATTATTAAATGAAATTGTTTAAAAGGTTGGCTGGTTTATCTTAGTTTCCTATACTTTTCGTTTTCGTAAATAGAAGGATGTTTCTTTTAATTTCCTAAACCTGTCTATCCACTTGTGCATCCTGCAGTTTTGTTAAAAACCTATGAAAATAGAAAAAGTGTATCATATTATGTTGATGAACTTCAAAGACATGAAAGGATTAAAAGTGTTCTTGCTCATATTAGGGCTCACAGTCATCACATGAACGTGCTCTATTATATCTGATAATTTTGGTGGGGGTAGGTTCTATTTAATTTAATTTGATTTTCGAGCTTTTTTTTTAATTTATCTTTTTTATAGAATGGAGATGTAGAAAAAAGATTCCATTGATTCAAGTTATTCTTTAACGGAGTATTTGAAATATGAAAATTTATCATTTTCTTCATTTATGAACAAAACTTGAACGATAGAGGGGCTTTAAAAATTCTTCGGACAAAAAAATAAAGAAGCCAATCAAAGAAAATTCCTCGCAAAACGACATTGTTATGAAGTTTGGGAACTTATCTATCTTCAAATCTTTTATCACGGACCACGTAAGTACCATAACAGATATATGGATGATACATAAGCTCATTCTGTTATTTTTTTTATTAAGCAATTGTACAAAAAAAATTTAATATCACACATTTTGTAAGATAAAGAATAATTTTATATTTTTTTAATTTTAAAAGACGAATTTGTCTTTAAATTAAAAAGTCAGAGTCTTATTTGTTCTTTTCTTAAAATAAAAAGAAACTGTGCGTGTATATTTTTTTGGTGACTTACTGTGCGTGTATATATATATATATATATCAACCTTGCTCCATTGTAATATTATGGATACATATATTAAGATAAAAATGATTGGTTATGAGACAATTAACTAATTAGTCCTCCTAACCTAACTCCTTGATGAAGGGGAGAAGAGTCAATTAATTAGCAGCCGATTGTCTCCGTTTCGAAAAGGTCGAACCGAAACCTTCATTTTTAAAGATTTTGATTCAACTCCCCTCTACTACCTTGACAAAGACTCTTCCGGGCACTTTAATAATAATAATATTATCTGAGTATATATGCAAATTATTTTAGAACATTATTACCTCTCTTCTCTTCAGAGAGTTGCAGATGGATGGGAATGGTTGTTTTCGATCAGTAGTACAGTACAATAATGCAATACCTCATATCCCAGTAATAATCTATTATGTGACATGTATGTGTTTGTGTGTTTGTCAGAGAAATTTATATCTAGTTGAGAAGTGGTCCCAATAACTGAGGCCGTGACCATATCCGATCCATACAGAAACCCTAATTTCTGACACAAGGGGCAATAAATTTCTGTGCTCTCAACTTTAATAGAACCAACCATGCTCTAATTTACTTTCATTTCAAATTATATGGAAGAATTGAATGTTGCAGGCATGCCTGATGGTAGATATGATTCCAATTTCACGGTTAATTGTGCAAATGTAAAGCTACGAGATTGTGGTCCCCTCCTTCTATGGTTACAAAACCAAAACCTAGTACATGTATATATATATATATATATATATATATATATATATATATATATATATATATATGCATCAAGTTTATAAATTTCTAAGTGTATGTGTACATATTATATATTAGTACCTATAATCACTACTTTTATTTTATAACTTGCTTTCAATCTTTCACTATTACTGGATAATTTAATTTGTTTTTTGGTTACATACTGCTGCAGTTAATTTATCAACCAAGTTGGATTAGTTACATGGTTAGTTCACTCATCAATTTAATAAAAAAAAGGCTTTATTAAGAGAAGAGAAAATCTATCTATCTCTTTCTCCAGTATAAGATTTATTAAGAGAACAAAGGCTTTAAATGCTATGGCATTTATGGATATGAACACACTTTATTTAAAGTTACGTTGATGTAATATAAACATTGACTTTAACGTTGACCAGTCAGATCCGTGATTTTTTTTTTGATCAATTTACTTTTTACATGTAGTATCTCTATTATTGATCCTAACTAATTTAAGGAAGTGGTTTAAAAGTTATATAATGTGATGTTAACTAAGAATAAATCTATATATGTTTAGAAGTTACTTTTAAATATTGGAGTTGTGTGTGTAAATGCTCATGTACAAATTACTGACCTGAATCTGATCTGAACCCAGCCATATGTGTTGAATTTTATACTGGTGACTAAAGAAATAACTGAACAATTGTAATTTCTAGTTTCTAATCTAGAGCAAAGTTATATATGAATTGGTGAAAAATCAAATAAGCTGCTGAAATTAATTAACTTTTTTGCCCAAGAAATGGAAAGACCAAAAAAGGAACCAAAGGCAACCTGTTGTGTTAGCTTTTGGAAGACTAATATGCACTTTGTGGGATAAGATGGATCTGGATAGGAACTAAATTTCACCAATCTCCTTATAGAAAATATATATGTTCATATTAATCAATCTCCTTATAGGGACAAGTTTAGTTTTCATTCAATTTGGACTATGTATATAATTAGATAAAGCATATCTGGGGTAAAAGCAAACCTGCCTTTTCTCCTGGACTTTTAACCTGAAGCTTTATTTCATTCTAAGAAAAAACACTCATCAGATGGAATGATTAATAACCTTCTGTGTGTAATGATTATTAAGATTCAAGATATATAGAAAGAAAAAGGAAAATAAAAATACCTTTATTTAAATTAATTAACGAGTAGTAGATATGTATAGGACAATTCCAAATTAAGTTTCCTATAGATCAAAGTATCCAACAAAATCAGAAAATGGTAGAGTACATAATCATAGATCGTCATCACCTTGTAACTTAATAGAATTAGAGTCCAGAAGCCTAAACCCTAAACTCTAGAATGTTCTTTGTTGTTGTTATTGTTGGAAAGAAGGTTTTGTTCCCTGTGAGTGTGAGCAAGGCGGTATTTATACAAGTACCTGGAGATGGCCTCGGCGTAGTTGTCAAACCCTAAGGAAGAAAGCGCCCAGCAGATGTCGTCGCCGTTAACGGTCTTTCGATTCTCCTTGTGACACTTGGCAGAGGCCTCACCCGTCACAAAGCTTATGAACTCTGTCACGCACTCTTGCATTAACTGCTTCCCTTCTTTTGAGATCTTTCCACTTCCTGGCACCACTTGCTTCATTATTCTTCCCACATTTGCAATCGGCAAACTCATATCCTCATTATTACTACTACTTCTACTGTTACTCTCCATTATCTCTACTATATTAATTCAATCAACTTTTTTTGTGGATCTCACATGTAATAATGCCGCTATCGTCATTATATAACAAGTATCAGGAGTGAAAGTGATGATTCAATTTTTGTGCACAAGAGTTAAACTTATATATAAGCAATTGTGAGTTTTAAGGTTTCAAAGGAAAATTGCATTGTCACAATGAGCATGAGCACAATTAGAATTGTTGTGATTGCAAGTGATCCTTTAATTTAAGTTATAAAAGTCATTATTAATTTTGGATTTAGTTAATATATGTCCTAAAAATATAAGATACATGATAAAATTATTAATTAAAAAGTAATTAAAAAATTATAAAAAATAAAATTTAAGTTTTCAATTAATATATTTATTGTGTATTTATTAAGATAAAATATTTAAATATTTCTATTACTAACAATTTTATCTTGTATCCTCAAAAATATACATGATAAGTATATCCTTTTAGTTTTATTTGTCTTAATATTATAATTTATATATTTTTATAATTATTATTGTCCACTTAATTACTAAATGGTTACAACAATGCCATTTGTTAACCTAACAGCTATATAAGACACTTTCTATACCTCTCAACTGAGAGTTCAGAAAAATGAAAATTTTCATACATAAAAATTCTAACTTTTCATACTCTATTTTGAGAATTTCTATGATGAATATGAAGTTGGGTGAAGAATAAAGATTATAATTGGTTTTGTTAAATAATTTTTTTTATTGTAAAAAGTGCAATAGCCACTTTTCATTCAATATTAATTACCTTTCAGCATAATAACCCTTTGCTTTATACTCCATAGAGCATATACATTGAGCAAGTATTGTGATTGTGGTGGCATGAAAAACTTTTATATTCGTAACTTGAAAATTAGATGTGATCAATTGTCTTTAGCAATTAATTATAATTATGTTACAAAAAATTCTAGAGAGATAAAAATAAAAAAATTATTTTATTTAATTTAATATCTAAAATTTTATACATATAATATTACTCAATTATTTTAACAATAATTAAAAAATGTAAAATAATATAATTAAACAGTAATTAATAAATATAAAATAAAATAATTTTAAATTTTTTTAGATTGGTTTTTTATTATTTTTTAAATATTTTTGTCTCACACAGAATATATATATATATATATATATATATATATATATATATATATATATATATATATATATATATATATATATATATATATATATATATATACAAATGACTTAAAAAAGATGGTGGGTTTTAAATTTTTTTTCTCTTAAAAGATTAACTACATGTACTTTTAATCAAGGAAAAGAAGATTGTTGAAGTCCGAATTAACCATGGATAATTGCATAATTTATCTTAAAACAACTTAATCGAATAATATTGCTTAATAATATAATAAATCATTTGAGAATATATACAATTCATAAAAAATAACGAGAATATACAAAAATATAATTTGCCACCACTTGAAAAGTAAGCATATATATATATATATATATATATATATATATATATATATATCCCAAAAGTTTAAGCACTAAAAATTAAATTCTTGACCTTTCGAATTTAAAATTCTAATGTCATGTCATGATACTACTCATCCCAAAGGCTTACGCTAATGGAAAAAGATAACAACACTAATGATTATATCTCTAATATTACATAAACTTCCATTGTACATAACGTACAAATATTTCATTAGCTCTCCATACTTTCCCATAAACTTATTATTACGTACTACAATCTTTTAAAAAGAAAATGCCTGAAGTGTTTGGATGGGGAATTTCACTTTTTTTTCTTTTTAATTTATATTGTGGTCATATAATTAGTTGCTTATTATATTTTTAAGGTTTTGTGTGCTAGATTTTATCGCAGGTCTATACCAAAAGTTAGAATACCAAATAGAAAATGCTGACTATATACACACCTACTCTATAATTTATGATTATTATATGAGCAAAGTGGTTTGAAAATAATATTTGTGTGAGCATTTGGTACTCAAAAATATATCTTCTATCTAATTTTCTCAGAGATAATATGTAATGGATTCGTTAGTTGTTAAAAAAATTAAATAAAAGTATGTATCTTTTTCTTATAACATATATATAGAGAGTGATTAGGTCTTAATCATCGAAGATTTAAATCACAACTAGTACTATAGTATCTTTTTTTTTATTTTATATTTTTGGTATTAAAAAAGACATAAAGTAAAAAAAAATACAAAAAAAAACTAAATACAGATTAATCGGGGTAATATAGCCCCTTTATCATTCTCAAAATAGATTCAAATAAGTTTTTGGGAGGAGAATTCCATAACAAAATACCTTTCTCATGCTCTAAATTTTTTTTAGCTAAGTAATCAGTATATTTATTATTGCCTTTTTTTATAAATTTGTACAAAACAAATTCTCCAATTTAAATTTTTGAGTTCAAAATTTTTGTTAATTATCTTATCTTATTTATTATAAACACTAATCATAAGATTCTAAGACCCAATAATATATACTAATATTCAAAATTTAAAGCGAAACACTCAATTATTTTATAGACTCACAAAAATATAAACTTAAACATTCAACCTATTTTTATAAAAAAGAAAACCAATCATTATAATAACCACCACATAAAATTCTAACTTTGAGAACATTATCCTCATGGGCTTTTAATCTACGGATAACTGGTAATATGTATTTTGAGTTGGCAATCTGAAATTTTCTCCAAATTCTTTTTCTAAAGACAGCATAACATAACTTCTTTTATATATGTAAAATCTTGTTCAAAACAAAATCGATGATATGTATCACACGGTAGGTAGATCACTAGATTATTGCTTATTCAAATTGAATTTCATCTCTTATAATTAAAACTCTTATAAATTATTTAAGGAAAAGTATGAGGAGACAATAATTTTATTGTACAATGCGTACAATAGGATTTAATTATAATTAAAATTAAATTATAGGTAGTTATTTAATTTTAAATTCTTTCTAATTTGAAATTTGAATTAAATTAGGATTACCCTCAATTATAGAATCAAAACAACAAACCCCTCTCTAAATCTGCCATTACCTTCTTTCTTTCCATCACTTCTTCTCTAACCAACCCTTATCTCTCTTCTTCGTTTTCTCAACCCAGATCACCCTAAGTATCACCCCCAGCCAACTAACCACCGTTGCCCACCCTTTCTCTCTTTTCTTTCTTTCCTCCTTCCCTATTTCTCCTTGCCGTGTTCGCTGCCCCACGCCGCCATTCGCGCCTGCCAGCTCCGGCGAGCAACGCCCCGGTGCAACCCAGCAGCGGCTAAGTTCTGTACCACTGCGACACCATCACTGTCCCCGTTCTTCTTTCTCTCTTTCATCAACGCAGGTTCCATCCCTTTCCTTGTACCGGGTTCTTTCTATTTTATTTATTTCATTACTTTTAATTTTGGTTTCTGCATATAGATTAGACTTAGAACTATTTAATATCTATTGTTAGATTGAACGTGTTTGTTGGCTGAATTTTATGGGTTGATTGCTGCTTCCATTGAACTGAATGCTCTGTTTACATATGATGCACACTATATATTCGATGAAATGCCTAAATAAAATCTGTATGTTTAATTCTTATGTATGGCCAATATTTGACATAAATTCTATTCTCATGAGACATTATAATTTACAATTGTGCAGTTTTATGTGATTTCTAATGATGTTTGAGCTTGAATTTTGTTATGCACTTGTTTGTGCTTTTTTTTTTTATCAAAATACCAATTTGGTTAAAAATTCAGATGTTATCAATTGTTTGGTATATTTTTAAGAAGTGCATACCATGTTTTATTGAGTGATTTGAATGAAATGGTTTATTCATGTTGGTTTTGAACATAAATTATCACATACATCATCACTCGTTCTTCAAAGTTTTTGAGCAATTAAAATTATTTTTTATCAAAATTATTGCTCCTTAAACAAAGGGTTGTGTTTATGTGATTATTTTATACTCTTTGACATGAATAAGTGAGCTTCTTTATTATTGCCTTGATTATTTTCTTTGTGCTAATTTTGATTAACCCTTGCAAATTTAATACACAATTGCAATAACTAAGTTTTTCAGCCCCAATTCACTCTAAATTGCTTTAGTCTAAGTTGTTTGTGTGTTAATTGCATATATTCCTTTATTAGTTACTTAGACTCCTTAATTATGGAAAACCTCACTTTCTTTTGAGCATATTACACATTTTCAACCTGTTTTCCTCAACATTTTATATATTAGGTTTGTCTTCATATTATCACTCTGTGGAAGTTCTTTAATGGAGTCCAATTTGGTTAAACCGCTGTGTCGTGTTCCATCTTTCAAGTGGCATATTTATTTTTTTGTTTAATGCTTATCCAAATGCATCATAAACATTCATGATTCAACCAAATTTATGAAGGTTTTATGTTCATGGTATGCTTTTATGTATGAGAAATTTGTATGTGTTACTTAAGCATGGCATATTAATGTGATGCTGGATGAAACTAGGTCTTTCTTGGACTAACTTTTATTGGCATATGAATTTATATGGCTTAATGTAAATTGCATGTATAAGCATGAGATTGTTGAATATGAAAAACAGTGAATGTTATTATCATCATTAAGATTTAATTTGATAATAAAAATTAAATAGTAAAGAGTTAGTTATCAACGGATGGGCGACTTAATATGCTTCCTGCATGTTCAGTTTGGAATATACATATGATCACACATGATAAACACTAAATGAATAAAAAACAACTCTAGTTACCATTGGCTCTGAAACCGATGTCTGAACTATGTGCTTGGTAGTTGTATCTACTGCATGTTCATGTATGTGATGTATAGTGACATTGTTTGTGCTGGTTAGTGAGGTTTCTTTTTTGGTCTATGTGCTTGGTAGAATGATTGACTTGATTTCTTTTTTATGGTTACATTATTTGTGCTAGTTAGTGAGGTTTCAAGCAAATGATATATACTAAGGATTTATCTTATTTTTTTTTATTTTTTTGGAATTATAGGACATGCAACTATCGAATGTTATTGAGGTTGAAAGTGAAGAGACGGATCTTAGTTACGAGGTTTGGACTCTAGAGGTCGGTGCTCATGTTCGCTGTAATGAGCCCCACCAATTTGATGGGTTCATGTCTTTGTTAAGCTCATTAGACAATAGTTAGTTTCTGTTGGACATGACTTTTAGTACATAATTCATGTATTAGATACTATAAACAAAAACAGTTATCTGGTTTGGAAAGAATGGGTTTATTTTAAAAAAATTTGGATGTTCGTTTCTAAATATTAATGATGTTCACCGTTATTGTATCCATTCGGATGGTTAATTTATTAGACAAGATGGATATTCATTCTGATTATATAATCTTACTTATTGATTACACGATTATCGCTACTCACAAATGTTGGATATTCATCTTTACATATAACTGGATGTTCAGACTGTGGTCACTATAGCGTCTATTCAGGACGCTTTATGAAATCTTAGCTCAATGTCGAAATTCAAGAACTCAATACTTAACAAATTCAAGTCATTTGACTTTGGAAAAGTAAACATAAATCTCTGAATAAAGACTGGATGTTCGTTATAGTAAGATTCTAGATGGTTACTTTCACAGAAAAACTGATGTTCATTTTCGCTGTAACATTTGTTCATAATGATTCATGAAAACTTAACTCAAGTTCAAATTTTAAGAACTCAATGCTTAACAATTTCAAGTCGTTCCATTTTGGAAAACTAATGATAAATCCCTGAATAAAGACATAGTTAGACGGATATTCGTTTTAGCTAGAATATGGATGATTCCTTTCACAAAGAAAATGGATGTTCACTTTCATGAATTTTTTAGAATGTCATGCCTGAGTGAATGAAGACCAACATATTCACAAAATTACAAAAGGTAAAAGAGGGTCCATAGTTACGTCCTCCTAGTTTCACATAAATAAATTTCCAAGACTAGAACCAGTGTATAAGCAAAACAAGCATATCAAAAGTTTTAGTCTAGTATGAGTATGCTAATTTTTCCTGTCTTGGACCTTTTTCATAGGTGGTAATCCTTCAGCCCGTCGCGTCAACATTCTTGTGCTAGGTGCTGTGAGTATGCTAACACCTGATCATGCAATTGGTCCTCTGCAATGCAATGCAAGGTTATTTTCACTTTATAACAAGGAAAAAAAATATAACATGACAAATTAACAATTACATAATCCAATGACTAAAATCATATTCCCTACAAAAATAAGTAGAAACAATGCACAAACCCCTCCAGTGCACACATTAAACACAGACCGACTCATACAAATGCTGCATTCAGCTTGAATTTAAGCAGACTCACATATCAACTCATACAATTAAAAGCACAACAATTAGCAAGCCTTATTAAATTCACACAATTAAATTCGCGCTAAACTTTAATCAATTGCTAAAACAAAGCTACCAAAAAAATGAAGATAATATCAACGAAGATTCAACAATGGTCAAGCAAGTTAACGTTAAATTAGATGCACATGGTCCACACAGATGCTGTCAAAAAAAAAAAGAAAAAAATTAATTTAAACTGATATGAAATCAAAACCAACAAACTTTTTCGTCCTTTTTTCGCACTAAAGTTAAATCATCATAAATTGCAACAACGTAAATGAACTATCTACTGCACAATCTCTGGAATGCTACCATCGCACCCAAAGCTTTCTCACCATGGTTAATCACTCATATCATCAACAAAATCTATCTATAATATAACATGCAATAGTGATAACCCTTAAAAAAATGAACAACGCCACATACTTACCTTAGATTGTTATGATTTTCCGCTGATGATGTTAGATGTTTTCCCTGTGACGAGCACGCGGTTGGTTTCCTCGAATCGGATGTTTAGCTGCTCGGCGATGGCGTTGTCCACGCGAGTAGAACTGTTCGATTGCTCGTTTTGGGGGTGAGCGCTCCTCTGCCTTCAGCTCTGATCGGAGGCGGAGCGTAGATGGACTCCGGGTCGGTGACGGTGGGATGTTCAGCAGCCACTCTCCCTTCGGTTCTGATCGGAGGCGGAGCACGGATGGCCTCGACGGCGGTCACGGCGGGGTGTTCTCGACGGCCACGGTAGGTGCGCTTCCGTTCCCTGTTCACCTTCCGTGGTTGACATTTACGGCGCTGACGGGTCTTCCTGGTCAAGGTTCTGCAACAATTGCAAGGGTTTTGGATAGGGAGTGAAACGGTCTCAACCTACTGTATTAGAATTTTGGGAAAAAATGTAATTACTTAAAATTTTGTGGTATGGTTAACTAAACAGCTATAATAAATTAGGGTTATTAATGGGTTAATTTACTCTATTAAACTAAATTGGGCCTTTTAAACGGTCAATTGTAACCATTATAAACATATTTCATTGTCTCTCTAGTAGGGATGAAAAAAGGCCAGGCGGCCTGCCAGGAGCCTGCAGCCTAACCTGTGTTTGGCCTAGCTTGGCCTGGCCTGTTATAAAATAGGTACAGGCCCAGACTCTTTTAAAAGCCTTAATGCATTAATAGGCCAGGCCCAGGCTTACTAATTAGCCTTATAGGTCTATCAGGCCTGCCTGAGCCTGTTAAAATATAATTAAATATATAAATAATTATTTATTATTAATAAAATTATGAGATATTTTAAATTTATTATAAATATTTTTGTATATTTTAAATATGTTAAAAGTTTAAAATTTTTTATAAATATTAAATATATGATATATTACATATAACTATTTTTATTAAAAAAAATTTTTTAAATAATATTTTTATTTTTGTAAAAAAAATTATCAGGCCTTTTAACAGGCTTCAGGCCAGGTCAGGCTGAATAACAGGCCAGATCTAGTAATTTATAAAGAGTTTATAACAGACTGCAGGTCAGGCTATATGACAGGCCAAGCCTGTTAAGAACAAAGCCTGACCTGGCCTGGCCTGTTTCTACCCCTACTCCCTAGCATTACCCATTATTTAAAGCAAAAAAAGAGGTTATGTTATTTGATAACAAACAGATGATAATAACTAATGATAGTGATAAACTAATCGTGTACATTTGTCACTGCAGGAAGTACACATAAATGAATAAATAAATAAAATTCTGACAGCAATTTCCCATGGGCACCTGCTTTCTATTTTGAGTTGGACTAAAACTAAATAGTGATTTATTTCTTTATTTATGAGTTATTACATACAGTAGTTATATTAAATTACAAATACTACATTTGCATGAAAAACTAGTTTTAATTTGAAAATTCAGTTTTGGAATCAAAGGCTGATTAGTAAAGGTACAATTGGTCCCACTGCCATTCCACTTATATGCATCCATATTTATATATTGGAGACATATAGTCCAATGAATGCTCCAAATTAAAGATATTTAATTGTTGAAGAATATATATAGTTAATATTATTCGTACTACTCACATAAGTGGAGCACATTTGTGGTTTTCATAGTTGTGAGACAGATCCGACCTAAACGTACCTAAAAGGAAGTCTTTTTTTACAAACCATAATGTTTTATCATAGCTCTTTCTTTAGGTTAAACTATGTTTTATGACAATCTTTTGTGGCAAAAGCATTTCTTCTTTTATAAATTCGAATTCGTTAGGCCATCATTTATTCTTTATCAAACTCTTCTAGAACTCTTTCCCGTTAGATATTTTCTCTTTGATGTATAAAAAATTAGTTTAATTATTATGTTAGGTACTATAATTTTATTAGTTTTATAATTAGATTTTTATTATATATATTTTTTGTTAAATTCTTACACTATTTTTAATTTTGTGATTATATCTTTTTTTATGTTAAAAATATTAAATTTAACAGAATATTTTTTTTAAAAATATGATAAAAAATCTAATTAGACTCTTAATTATTGTGGGTACCTTCAATTTACAAAAAATATTTTGTTAACTCTAATATTTTAATTTTTATACTGATAAAGATTTAATTACAAAATTAATTAAAAACAATGTAAGAGTCTAAATTAAAAAATGTATATAAATCTAATTGTAAATTTAATAAAATTATAAAGAACAATAAAATAATTAAACCTAAAAAATATTATGTTGAAGAAAATGTTGTCTCAATTTAATTAGGATCATCATGATTAGCGTCTATTTTTTTTTCAGTTGTTTTTAAATATCATCGTAATGAAAGAATTTCAAATAAAACAAGTCGACGCAAAAAGTTTTCAAATATTAATTACTGTTGGAATTGGTCGACGCAAAATTAAATAATAATGTAAATAACTAAAAAATTTAAATTAAATTTAAATAGAATTACCATCGAATATGGTTATTAAGAAAAATAACTAAACTTAAATAATTTTAAAATTAAATTAATCTAACTAATTAAATTACTTAAAATAATTTGACCTAATAATTAACCTAATCACCCTAACTAACTAACTAATAACCCTATACATACTGATACAGAAAGGAGGCACAAAACCAAAATTAATAGTCCCTCACATGTGCAAAGTAAAGTGATACAAAAGGGGTCTCTTAAATTATGTGAAAAAGGCCATAACAGAATTGGTTAGTGAGCAATGATATTAAGACAAGAGCATGCATTAGAAAGGGTGTGAAGTGATTTATGAGTCTTCTTTCTGATTCCTTTTTCTTCTCGACCATTCTCTCTTTAATTCCTTTTTCTCATTATCTTTATTCTTGGTTGTAGATGATCTCACTGGAGTCGACCATTCATACACATATGTCTTAAGTCAATTTTTAGCAAATCGATGGTGGTTCGATTCTAATGGTCTGAGAACGAAACCAACTTCTCTTTTACAAATACTAATTTTCTAACAGTGCATCAAAGATTATCGAATTAGATGAGATTTAAAGAAGAAAATGGAAAGACATGAATAAAGACTTTGGAAATATAATTGACTGGAATTAAAATGGTTTGCATTGAATTTAAACAAAATAATAAAATACTTTCGATTTAATCAAAGGACTTTTAACATGGAATTTAAAGGGTTTCGAAACATAAAAATTGAACAAATAAAGTAAATGTTGCTTGAAAGATAAATTTGCATGAAAAATAAAGTTTACAGAAAGATAAATGTAAAATAAAGACACGTGGAAGGAACCCTATAGAAATTTGACTCGAAGCAGACTCAGAAAGTCCTTGGGATGTGAGTGTGCGTGAGTAATTTTTAAAGCAAAGTTTCAACCCCTGTTTTTTTGAGCATTCTCTTATTTATAGCCATTTCCTAACCAATCGATTTGAAGTGTAACTTCTATGTGCGTGCGTGAAAAACGTGAGTAACTGTTTCCACTATTTTGCTTGATCTTGTAAAGGCTAGAAAATAACTTTCGAATCCCAAGATCTTTGATTCACTTCTTCGAATAGCTCTTTGACTTGTTAAACTAACCAGACTCTTACTCGATGACCTTAAATACAAGATCCCTTCGATATCAACTCCCTTACGAAAGCTTATTCACTACTCTTTGAGTAACCCTTTTCCTCGAAATTAATTATTTTTTGCCAACAAATTGCCCTTTAAGATTAATGTGTTTGTTCTCAAAATCGTCCAGAAAATACTTAATCCTAATTTTATCATCAACGGGAAGTACCTTAATTAATCATAAATGACATTCACTTCCCCCATTAACTTTTTATCCGTTTGACACGTTTCCCACGATTTACAGTCTCTCTCTTCCACCACTTCACCTTCTTTAGGAAGTTGCCTCTCTTTTTGAATTCCCTTCTGCAACAACGGTTAAAAATAACTATTCTTCTTTAAATTAAACTTTCTTACACGTCATCTTGCTTCCCAAATTCTTACTTTTTGAAGCTCCAATTTCTCTTTCTCCTCTAAACTCTCTGTTCTGCAACTGCAGTCTTTCTAACAACTTCTCATTTTCCTCATCAATGGCTTCCTCTTCGACTCGCATTGCTGCTCCAAACAAGGGTAAAGGTCCTGTGGCTCAACATCAGACTCCCCCAACCTTGCACATACTTAATTAGACCAATGATGAGATTATCGAGGACCCCAGCCTCGACTTGATGACACAAGGATTCTCATCCCTTTTACCATCACCGACGAGACCCACTGCTTTGTAGGCCCTATTCAAATCTTGGATCGTGCCAACAAACGTCTTCATTTCTTCCCCAATTCACAAGGGGGAAGATTTGCTTATCAACAAAAACCTTCTTATAACCCCTTTTATCAATCCCCACAAACCCTTCAAGAACAACCCTAAAATCACCCCATGAGGAGTTAACTTCCGGATCTAGCACAGACGCCTCGAATCGGAGAAGAGTGTCACCTGGAGGGCCCTTGGTATCCAGGTCCTACTTCAACTTTCTCACTTCACACCTTCAATTCATCCTTGGATGATTGGGGTCGTAGTCAACTTCTGGAACAAGACCACCAATAATTTCCACCTTCCTTGTGGAATAATTAGCCTTTCTCTACTCGATGTGGCCGCTATTACTGGCCTCTCAATTAGTTTTCCTGAATTGGCCTCCGATGTGCAACCAACTCGAGTTATAGGGTAGACCATAGAACTTCCTATAGCGATTTTATTACTTAGAACATGAGTCAGGAAAATTAACTCGTAACTGATGATGAGCATGTTGCATTTTTCTACCACTGGCTGAATGCCATCGTCTTCTGCTCTCGAAGTGTTCAAATGCAGAAGCTCTTTCTCCCTCTAGCAGCTCTTTTACATGAGAGTCATAACTTTAATTTGGCCAAATTAATCCAAAGACATTTATTCGAAGAGCTTGGCCACCTAGTCAACTACCTTCGAAACAACTCTCCGATTAATGTAGGAGGTCCCCTCTGGCTTCTCCAGCTTTGGTTGAATGCAATTTTTAAGAAATTCATGCAAAAGGATGGGGACGGTTCATCTGGAACAAAACATATCGAAGGATTCCGTTTGGCCTTTTTTCAACCAAATTTTCCAGATGCCAAGACAACTGAGGACCATTTCTGGGCTGTTTTCTCTCTCTTTCATTCTTGCAAAAACTTCAACAATAATGATCTCAATTTCACCCACATTTCTGCGTCAAAACTATGGTCCTTCATGGTTCAAATGCCTTCTCTTTCCAATTGATAACCAAGAAAACGAGATTGCTAATAAAAATTGGGTGAACTTGCTCGCTGTTCAAATAATTCCTACTGGATTGTCTCAATATAAGAAGGAACAATTCAAAACAACTCTCTATGCTCTTCACTATATTGCTAGGAAACTTGGTTTCTCCCAAACCATTCCATCTCCTCTTCCTCGAAATAATCGACCTCTTTGTCACGTCGAATTGGGTTCGAAGGAACAACTTGAATTATGTCTCTTTGCCAACCAACAGCAAAAAGAAAACTATACTCATCTTATTTACGAGGGTAGTTCATACATAACCAAATCTTACTTCGATTGGTGGACTATATATTTTTTCAAATATAGTCACACCCTTGAAGAGATAAAAAATTCTGCCATCAGGACCACTCCGACCACTGAAAGTTCACCAAAAAGAACCTCGAAGAGAAAAATTGAGGCTGCAGCACTACCAAGGTAGCGACAAAAGAAAACTCGAAAAGCTCCTACAAGAACCTCTAAAAGGGTAATCTTCCAATCATATTCGTTTAGACACACCCTAATTTTGAATTTTCCTTCATTATTAGGTTTAGTCATCAAGCGAGAGCCCTTATGAAGAAAGTGAGAAGCCAACACAAAATATCTTTGTTGCTTCTTCCAATTCGGATGATGATTCAGAAATTAAACCGATCCTCTAGCTGAATCGAAAAAGATCCACTCCGGTAATTTTATATCAATTTTGAATATATCAAATTGATTGGAAAGATTTAACTTGCTAAATGTCTTATTCCAAATAGAGACAACTGCCCAAACCACATCTTCTTCATTTGCTCATGAACAACCACCACAACAAGACCAACCAAGATAAGAGCAACAAGAATCCTATTCATCAGCTCAGACTGTCATATCTGCTGAACCTATACAGGTTGTTTTGCCAACATCAACTGAAACCCAAGTGGTCAACTTGACACAAGAGCAACTCTCGTCACCATAAAACCAAAACATCAACAATCCTCCATCTCCAACTCACACTAAAACTCTCAATGAATCTCCTGTTACTCATATTTCTGATTTACCCACTCAAGATTCAAAGACTGTTCTTTCTCCACAAAAATCTTCAGGTCCAAACAAAAATATTGATCTTTCTAATTTGTAAGGTCTAGAACCATCATTTGAGGTCCTTGACATACCTTCACAACCTTTTGATGCTGACCTTGCTGAACTGGTTGCCATCTTAACTCGAATTGTTTAAGAAGACAAAGTACCGATTTTAACTCCACCTCCTATAGGCCCTTCTACATTTGGCCTTCCTTCAAAACTCAATCGACACACCCGCGAACAATTAAAGACCCTTCTTATGCTCTTATCACATCCACCTACTGGATGGACCCGCCATTTACACCTAAATTCCCTCCTTTCTGATATTTTGAGCTTTTCTATTGAATTTCAGGTTCCTTCACAATTCTCTACTATAGTCAAGAAGTTTATAAGGGTTTTCAATGATTGCATCATTTTTCAAGACAAGTTACAAGAAGCTAAGGAAAAAGTGGCCACAATCAAGACTACGTCAGAAGAAGTCAGCAAAGTTTTTCGACCGATGAAGGCATCCTACAAAGAATTTTATATGACTCAAGCCTTCACTGCTCAAGCCCATTATAACAAACAAGAGGAAGATCTTGAAGTAGAACTGGCCCAAATTAATGAAAAATTAGCCAAAATTTGAAAGAGAAAACCTGACTTAGTTATACCCTTGGCTTCAGTTCAAAATAAGCAACAAACACTTTTTAAAGAGCTTTGCATTATAAAAGCCAAACAAGAAGAATGTGAGAAGCAGCTTGACAAAGCTCAAAATGAAGAGTATGAGCATATTGAAGCACTTTCTGCCTTGGACAGTAAAAGGGTCTAACTTTACTCTGACTTAGCAGAACTTTTAGCACCTTCTATTCCTCCTACTTAGAGTATTTTTATGTATAATGACTCTTTTTGTGCTTTTATTTATTCATCTATATTATTAGTCTTGATTTGGCATACATCGATATTACTTCAAGTATTTTCTATTTATCAAAGTAATCACATTCTCAGAATCGATATCTTTAATTCGATATTCATTTTCCGAATACAATTTAATTACTTGAAAAGATCCTTCCCAAATATGAGACCATTTACCAAGGAACCTTGACTTCTTTTCCATTGAAATACAACATTTAAGACTAATTCTCCTATACTGAAACATTTCTGTTTTATTCGACAATTATAATTTCGAGCAACACTTTTTTTTTTGTCGAATCATATTTTCGAGTGCCAAAATGCGTTCTGAATCTAAGTCGTTCAACTCATCACACATTGCATTCCAATAATCATCAACTGGCAAGTCATCTTGCCTCAAAATTCTCAACTTATTGAGATTAATCTCTAATGGTAAAACTGCATAATGACTATACACCAATTTATAAGGTGAAGTACCCATTTGACCCTTTTGGTGAATTTCGATAGGCCCACAATACTTGACCTAAAGTCTCATGCCAAGTTCGAGGTCTACTACCAATTTATTTCTTAATCAGATTGCTCAATATTTTATTTGCTGCATCGACTTGCCCATTGGCTTGCATATATATAATATGGGGTGGAAGTAACTATATTAATATTTCTCGAAACTGCAAAATTTTTAATTCGCTGACCAGTGAACATAGTCCCTTAATCAGTACTCAAGGTTTGGGGAATTTTGAATCGATAGATTATATGTTCTTCGATAAAATCTATCACTTCATTTTGCTCAACTTCTATTAAGGGAACAGCTTTGGCCCACTTCGTAAAATAATCAATTGCTACCAAAATAAATTTATGGTTTTTCGACAAAGGACGGTGTATCAATATAAGTAGATCTAAAGCCCATCCTCGAAAAGGCCATGGTTTAATAATCAAATGTAATTCAGATGCTGGTATCTGTTGTACCTTTCCATGACGTTGGCATTCTTGGCATGCTTTCGCATAATCGATGCAATCCTTAACCATAGAAGGCCAATAGACATGATTTCGACGTAATACCCATTTCATTTTCATCCCAGCCTGATGGGCCCTACATATACCTCTGTGAATTTCCCCTAAAGCTATATCCTGATTGGCTTGACTTAAATATCTCGAAAGTCTTCCGTCAATACCTTTCTTATACAACTTGTCAGCCATCAACACAAAATTCATTGCTTTCAACTTTACTTTCCTATCGACTCGAATATTGGGATCTATTAAATAGATGGCAATGGGTTTTCTCCAATAATCTTTTTCCCCTTCAACCAAACACAAAGCCTCTCTCTCATTGATAGGCACTAAAATCTGTCAAATTTTTGCCAATTTTCTTAGCGTTTCTGGGAATATCTTATACCTTGAAGAAATTTAGGCCAACTCATTAGCAATTTCATTTTGAATTCTCAGAATATGAACTAATGAAACTTTTTGAAAAGAAGTTAACAATTCCCAAGCCGTTGCTAAATTCTTTTGCAACTTCTCATTGTTACATTTAAACTCCTTCGATAATTGTTTCAAAACTAATTGAGAATCTCCAAAGATTTGAATTTCTAAAGCCCCTTTTTCAATCAAGATTTTGAGGCCCAATATTAAATCCTCATATTCGGCCACATTATTCGAACAAGGGTATTTCAACTCAATCATAAATTCTGATGGAACCCCATCTGGTGAGATAATCAAAATCCCTACTCCAGCACCATCTTTATGTTTCGAATCATCGAAATATAATATCCAATAATCGATATGAACATCAATTATGTTTCTCCCTGGTCATTCAGATTATTCGAATGGTCTACTAGAAAATCTGCAATGACCTAACCTTTCACAGCCTTTGCTAGAACATACTGTAAATTGAATTCTATTAAAGCTAACATCCATTTTTCTACTCGACCTCTCAGCATTAGATAGGTCAGAATACACTTAATTAGGTCAGTTTGTGCAATAATTTTCACAAGTTTAGCAACCATATAGCACTTAACTTTGTGCAAGTATAATACAAAGACAAACACAATTTTTTGATGGGTGAATACCTGGTCTCGATATTAGTTAATACCCGACTAAGGTAATAAATGGCTCGTTTATGACCATTTTCATCATCTTGAGCCATCATACACCCAATTGTGTTCAAGGATGCCGCAATATATAATTTTAAAGGCTCATGAGGACGAACACTTGCCATTACTAGAGCTTTGGACAAATAAGCTTTAAGTGATTCAAAAGCCTCTTAATGTTCTTCCGTTCATTTGAACTGAGATTCATTTTTAAGATTCACCAAAGATGCAAAATGATGAGCGGATATTTTATACACTTTTTGGCATCATTTTCATATTGTTTAGTATGTTTTGTTTAAGTTTCATTATATTTTCATTTGTTTTAGAGCAAAATTCATATTTTTGGATTCTAATTTGAGTTGTTGTGTTTTATTATGATTTCAGGTAATTTCTGGCTGAAATTGAAAGGCTTTGACAAAATCTGATTCAGAGGCAAGGAAAGCGTAGCAGATGCTATCAGATTCTAACCTCCATGCATTCAAACAAGTATTTATGGAGATACAGAAGTCCAAATGACATGTTCTTAATGGCGTTGGAAAGCTAACTTCCAGAGCTTTCTAGCAATATATAATGGTCTATACTTTTCTTTGAAGGAACCTTCCCATATTGGGTATTGAACGCCAATGAGCTACCCCTTGCTGGCGTTCAATGCCCCAAGGAGACAAGCCAGCGTTCAACACCCACCAAGAAACAAGGCAGTGTGATTCAACACCCATTCCTCAAGTTTTACGCCAAGCTCAGCCCAAGCACTCAACCAAAGTGGGCTCAAGTGGAGTTTCGCACGTCTAAGTCTAGTCTATCATATTCTTGTATTATTTTCATTATTAGATTAGTATAAATAGAACAAAGATCACAATTGTTAAAGACTTTTGATCTTTGCCCATTTGTACATTTCACCATTGTTTTCTGAGAGCTATGAGCCACTAACCTCCTAGGTTAAGGTTAGGAGCTCTGCTGAGTTTCATGGATCAATAATATTACTGTTCTATTTCAATCTATGTTTGATTCCATTCTAAGATGTATCTTCGTTCTTCAACCTTATGAATTGGGAGTGTAACGTAACTGTCATCCTTATTCTACATGGGTTCTTGTGAGTCCCTAGCGGGATAGTTTTAAACCACAAGCTTGATTATACATATCTTAGACGGCTCATCCACTTCGTTGGGGACATGGGAACATCTGTTCATCTGAGGTACATGGTAATTAGGGCCTTTGTGGTATAAGCTAGAATAATAAAGCATCATTCTTAGATCCGAAAGATCCAACCTTGTCTGTAGCATTTTGAGTAGGATCATCAAGAGGTTGAATTGCTAGAGCTTTACCTTCGTTCAGATTGGATGACCACTAACCCTAGCGTTTGATCTGAAGTAGAAGAGATTAATGACCACTAACCCCGGCGTTAATCACATACAGCTTGCCATGGAATGAATCATCTAAAGCTAAAGTAGATAGTAAGAGATGTTGATCCAGAAAGAGGAAGCATCTCCGAAGCCTCAACCGCTCTCTTATCTCTGATTTCACACCGATCCAGTAACTCTTTTCTTATTCCGTTTTTATGTGTTTTTCACAACAACCATCTTTTCTAATTGCCTGACTAAGATCTACAAGATAGCCATTTCTTGCTCAATTCGACAATCTCTGTGGGATTTGACCCTCACTCACCTGAGGTATTACTTGGACGACCCGGTGCACTTGCCGGTCGATCTGTGCGAATATTACGGTGTTCAATTTCGCGCACCAAGTTTTTGGTGCTGTTGTCGGGGATTGTTCGAGTTTGACAAACTACCATACTATCTTGTTGCTTAGATTAGGTACTGATAAATCCATATTTGACGATATATTTTGGTATGATTTAAATGGATTTCATCATATAAACCCACATTTATTCATCCAAATAGCATACTTTTGTGTTCTCTCCCAAAATTGAACTTAATTGTAAAAACATGCTATTCTGTACCTAATTTAGTCAATTTTATCCCACTTTTATCCCATTCGATGCCTTGATGGTTTTGATGAGTGATTTCAGGTGTAATAGGTTGGAATGACTTGATAAGAGTGGAAGGAAAGCATGGAATTAGGAGAAAACATGAAGAAAACAAAGGAGAACAGCATTTCAGCCTATGCCCACGCACAGGAGGAAAATCAGCATTTGTGCGTACGCACAGGTCCCAACACGTGACTCACTTAATGGAAATCGCTGGGGGTGATTTCTGAGCTTCCAGAGCCCAATTTTAGGACTTTCTGAAGCTGATTCTTGCTATGTCAAAGGGGCCCTCTTTCGATGTGAGGGGAGGGGGAGCAATTAGGGTTAGATTTTAATCATGTAGGTCATTTTCTAGAAAGAGAAGCTCCCCCTTCTCTCTAGAGTTAGGGTTCTTTAGTTTAATTTCTTACAATTTCTACTTTTAATTCTTCTTTTCATTTATCTTTCCTTGTCATTTATTGTTATTGCAACTTTGTTCTTTACTTCTACTTGTTATTTTCCTTTATTTTGTTTTTTTATGTTTATGACACTTTGTTACTTTTAATTTTAATTAATGCAATTTATGTTTTATGTTTTCTGTCATTTAATTCAGTTGTTATTATGATTTCCTTGCTTTTGGTAGTTGTAGAATTTATTATTTCTTGTTATTTTACCATGCTTTATTTTCATGCATCCCAAGTGTTTGATAAAATGCTTGGGTTGGTTTTAGCCTAGTTTTCCACACTCTTGGTTGGAATTTGGGTGTTTGGATGAATTTGAGTGGTGGATGTCCATTTCACATTGTGTGAGGTTTGTTAATTAATTTGGTTTTCCTTGTCTCTAAGTGACCCATAAATAGTGTTGACTTTGGACTTAGGGATTGAGATTAATTATGCCTAGTTGACTTATCCTTGATGTAGGGTTAACTACACACAATTACCATGTTTGTGGTCCACAACTAGGATAGCAAGCCCTAATTACCCAATTCTTACTAAGAGTTCTTTTTGTCATTTAATTTCCGATTTCATTGCCTTAATTGCTTTCCTTTAATTTCTTGCATGATCATTTACTTACATGCATTTTAATTTTCATGTCAATTACTATTATCCAATTTCCACTTTCTTCCATAGTCAATAATAATCATTTAATTGCAACTCCTAGGGAGAATGACCTGGGAGTTTAATACTCTCGGTTAATATTTTGTGTTTTGATTGTGACATCGTTTGAAATTAAATTTAATTGATGATCAATTGTTGGGTTTGGACTATACTTGCAACATCAATCCTACTTTTGAGAAAATAAATCCAAACTTATGCTTTTGGCCATCACCAAATTTTGGCCCCGTTACCGGGGAGACACCCCACCATGGTAACATTGTTCTTACCTTCTCTTTTTGTTTATAATTTGACTTTATTACATTTTGTTTATTTTAGTTAGCTTAGAATTAGTTTAATTTTGAGCTTAGATAGGTTAATTTGTATATAGATCATGCATGTTTAACTTTTTTGAATGTTTTGGGGTTGAAAAGCTATCTTGGATATCAAGTTTGGTGCCTTAGAGCACTAAATAGTTTGAGAAAAACAGAGCATGTGCATGCGCACACACCTGTGCGTACGCACACAACCCAAATTTTTGCGTTCTGTGCGCGTGCACCTAGCTGTGTGATGAGCGGATAATTTAGACGCTTTTTGGCACTGTTTTTAGTATGTATTTAGTACATTTTAGTTAGTTTTTAGTATGTTTTTATTAGTTTTTATTTAAAATTCACTTTTCTGGACTTTACTATGAGTTTGTGTGTTTTTTTCTAATTTCAGGTAATTTCTGGCTGAAATTGAGGGACCTGAGCAAAAATCTGATTCAGAGGCTGAAAAAGGACTACAGATGCTGTTGGATTCTGACCTCTCTACACTCGAAGTGGATTTTTTGGAGCTACAGAAGCCCAATTGGCATGCTCTCAATTGCATTGGAAAGTAGACATCTTGGGATTTCCAGCAATGTATAATAGTCCATACTTTGCTCGAGATTTGATGGCCCAAATCGGCGTTACAAATCAGCTTCAGAATTCCCGATATTTAACGCTGGAACTGGCACAAAAGTTGGAGTTAAACGCCCAAACCGGCACAAAAGCTGGCGTTTAACTCCAGGAAAAGTCTCTACACATGAAAGCTTCAATGCTCAGCCCAAGCACACACCAAGTGGACCCCAGAAGTGGATTTTCACGTCATTTACTCATTTCTGTATATCCTAGGTTACTAGTTCACTATAAATAGGATCTTTTGACATTGTATCTGGATCGAATGACACTTTATACATTTCATACTGTACCTTCTATGGCATGAGTCTCTAAACCCCATGGTTGGGGCTGAGGAGCTCTGCTGTGTCTTGATGGATTAATGCAATTACTACTATTTCTCATTCAATCACGCTTGCTTCCATTCTAAGATATCACTTGTTCCTCAACTTGATGAATGTGATGATCCATGACACTCATCATCATTCTCACCTATGAACGTGTGCCTGACAACCACCTCCGTTCTACCTTAGATTGAGTGGATATCTCTTGGATCCCTTAATCGGAATCTTCGTGGTATAAGCTAGAATTGATGGCGGCATTCTTGAGAATCTGGAAGGTCTAAACCTTGTTTGTGGTATTCTGAGTAGGATTCAAGAATTGAATGACTGTGATGAGCTTCAAACTCGCGATTGTGGGGCGTTAGTGATAGACGCAAAAGAATCACTGGATTCTATTCCGACATGATCGAGAACCGACAGATGAATAGCCGTGCTGTGACAGAGCGCGTTGAAAATTTTCACTGAGAGGATGAGAGGTAGCCATTGACAACGGTGAAACCCTACATACAGCTTGCCATGGAAGGAGCCTTGCGTGCATGAAGAAGAAGACAGTAGGAAAGCAGAGATTCAGAAGATAGAGCATCT
Organism: Arachis hypogaea; assembly: GCF_003086295.3. Taxonomy (NCBI): domain Eukaryota; kingdom Viridiplantae; phylum Streptophyta; class Magnoliopsida; order Fabales; family Fabaceae; genus Arachis; species Arachis hypogaea. The sequence continues at coordinate 33,231,016 of NC_092044.1, read as the reverse complement.
CCAAAACCTCAACCTATTCTCCATTACTGCAAAAAAAGTATCTATTTCATGTTCTTTTACTTTTCACAATTAAACTTGAGAATTATTGATATCCTGACTAAGAGTTACAAGATAACCATAGCTTGCTTCAAGCCGACAATATCCGTGGGATCGACCCTTACTCATGTAAGGTATTACTTGGACGACCCAGTGCACTTGCTGGTTAATTGTGCGGAATTGCAAAAGTGTGATTGCAATTTCGTGCACCAAGTTTTTGGCGCCGTTGCTGGGGATTTTTCGAGTTTGGACAACTGACGATTTATCTTGTTGCTTAGATTAGGACTGTTTTATTTTTGTTGGTTTAGAGTCTTTTATTTGAGTTTAGTTTCATATTTTAAGTTTGGTGTCAATTGCATGCTTTTGTTTTCTTTTAATTTTTTGAATTTGCATGTTCTTAGTCCTTTCTTGATCTTTAAAAATTCTAAGTTTGGTGTCTTCTTTGTGTTTTCCTTTAGGTTTTCGAAAATTTGAGTGTGATTTTGTAAAAATTTCTAAGTTTGGTGTCTTCTTTGTGTTTTCCTTTAAATCTTCAAAATTTTGCATTAATTTTCCAAATCATATCTTTTCAATCATATCTTTTTAATTGCTAATTCCAAAATCTTTTTAATTAATTAATTGATTTAGTTTTCAATTTTCTTTGATTTTATTTTCTTTTTGTTTTTGAAATTTTATTTTATTTTCTTTTCCATTTATTTTATTATTTTCGGTCATTTTTAATTAAAAACAAATATTTTTTTTACTTTACTTGTGATCCATATCATCTCCCTTTCTCCATCATGGACCTAAGTGGAGTTGAGCAGTCCAGAAGGACTCTGGGGTCATATGCTAACCCCATTACAACTGCATATGGGAGTAGTATCTGTATACCTCCCATTAAAGCAAGCAGCTTTGAGCTAAACCCTCAACTCATTATCATGGTGCAGCAAAATTACCAGTATTTCGGTCTTCCACAGGAAGAACCTACTGAGTTTTTGGCACAGTTCTTACAAATTGCTGACACAGTACGTGATAAAGAGGTGGATCAGGATGTCTATAGATTATTACTGTTTCCATTTGCTGTAAAAGATCAAGCTAAGAGGTGGTTGAATAACCAACCCACAGCAAGTATAAAAACATGGAGACAATTATTAGACAAATTCCTGAATCAATTTTACCCTCCAAAAAGTATGACACAGCTGAGGTTGGACATCCTAGGCTTTAAACAAGAGGATAATGAATCCCTTTATAATGCCTGGGAGAGGTACAGAGGTATGCTAAGAAAATGCCCCTCTGAAATATTTTCAGAGTGGGTACAGTTAGACATCTTCTACTATGGGCTGATAGAAAAAGCTCAGATGTCTTTAGACCACTTGGCTGGTGGATCTATACACATGAGAAAGATGATTGAAGAGGCTCAAGAACTCATAGATACTGTTGCTAGAAATCAACATTGGTACTCTAGCAGGGAGCCCTCTACAAAAGAAGAAGCCATGGCAGTAACTACTGATCCTAATCCTCAAGAACAGGTTGTTGAGCTTAATCAGCAATTACTCCTGATGACAAAACAGTTAGCGAAATTTAAAGAGATGCTCCAAGAAACTAAAATTGCTAACAAGAATATAGAATCACAGTTGAATCAGACAAAACAGCAGTTATCTAAACAGATAACAGAAGAATGCCAAGCAGTTCAACTGAGGAGTAGAAAGGCATTAAATAACACTGCTCAAAGTGGCAAAAAGCCAAGAAAGGAACAACTGACAGAGGATAACCAAACCACTGTCCAAAATCCCTCTGAGGACAGTAAGATCCCAGAGAGGAATACTCCTGGCGTTCAAACGCCAGAAAGGGGGGGGGGAAGTTGGCGTTAAACGCCTATTCCTTGCCCAGTTTTGGCGTTCAAACGCCAGAAAGGAGGGAAAAGTTGGCGTTAAACTCCCATTCCTCACCCAGTCCTGGCGTACAAACGCCAATGAGGAATCAGGCACCTGAGAGTGCTAATAGTAACCCCTCTAAGAAGGCTTCTCCAACCACCTCTGTAGGGAATAAACCTGTAGCAACTAAGGTTGAAGAATATAAAGCCAAGATGCCTTATCCCCAGAAACTCCGCCAAGCGGAACAGGATAAACAATTTGCCCGCTTTGCAGACTATCTAAGGACTCTTGAAATAAAGATTCCATTTGCAGAGGCACTTGAGCAAATACCTTCTTATGCTAAGTTCATGAAAGAGATCTTAAGTCATAAGAAGGATTGGAGAGAAACTGAAAAGGTGTTTCTCACTGAAGAATGCAGTGCAGTCATTCTAAAAAGCTTACCAGAGAAGCTTCAAGATCTAGGAAGCTTTATGATACCATGCACACTAGAAGGTACTTGTACCAAGACAGCCCTATGTGACCTTGGAGCAAGTATCAACCTAATACCTGCATCCACTATCAGAAAGCTTGGGTTGACTGAAGAAGTCAAACCAACCCAGATATGTCTCCAACTTGCTGATGGCTCTATTAAATATCCATCAGGCATAATTGAGGACATGATTGTCAAGGTTAGGCCATTCGCCTTTCCAACTGACTTTGTAGTGCTGGAAATAGAGGAGCACAAGAGTGCAACTCTCATCCTAGGAAGACCCTTCCTAGCAACTGGACGCACTCTCATTGATGTACAAAAAGGAGAAGTGGCCCTGAGAGTCAATGAGGATGAGTTCAAGTTGAATGCTATCAAAGCTATGCAGCATTCAGACACATCAAATGACTGCATGAGCGCTGATATTATTGACTCTTTGGTGGAAGAGATCAATATGACCAAAAGTCTCGAATCAGAGCTAGAGGACATCTTTAAAGATGTTCAGCCTGATCAGGAGGAACAAGAGGAAATAAAAGAACCTCTGAAAATTCCTCAGGAAGAGGATAAGCCTCCCAAACCCGAGCTCAAGCCACTACCACCATCCCTGAAGTATGCATTTCTGGGAGAAGGTGACACTTTTCCAGTGATCATAAGCTCTGCTTTAAACTCACAGGAAGAGGAAGCACTAATTCAAGTGCTAAGGACACACAAGACAGCTCTTGGGTGGTCCATAAGTGATCTTAAGGGCATCAGCCCAGCAAGATGCATGCACAAGATCCTATTGGAAGATAATGCCAAGCCAGTGGTTCAACCATAGAGGCGGCTAAATCCAGCCATGAAGGAGGTGGTGCAGAAAGAGGTCACTAAGTTACTAGAGGTTGGGATTATTTATCCTATTTCTGATAGCCCCTGGGTGAGCCCTGTCCAAGTTGTCCCCAAGAAGGGAGGCATGACAGTGGTCCATAATGAAAAGAATGAACTGGTTCCCACAAGAACAGTTACAGGGTGGCGTATGTGTATTGACTACAGAAGGCTCAATACAGCCACCAGAAAGGATCATTTTCCTTTAGCATTCATAGACCAAATGCTAGAAAGACTAGCGGGTCATGATTATTACTGCTTTTTGGATGGCTATTCAGGTTACAACCAAATTGCAGTAGATCCTCAGGACCAAGAGAAAACAACGTTCACTTGCCCTTCTGGCGTGTTTGCCTACAGGAGAATGCCTTTTGGTCTGTGTAATGCACCTGCAGCTTTTCAGAGATGCATGCTATCCAACTTCTCTGATATGGTAGAGAAGTTCCTGAAAGTCTTCATGGATGACTTCTCAGTATATGGAGACTCATTCAGCTCCTGTCTTAATCATCTAGCACTTGTCCTGAAAAGGTGCCAAGAGTCTAACCTGGTCTTAAACTGGGAGAAATGTCACTTTATGGTGACTGAAGGAATTGTCCTTGGGCACAAAATTTCAGGCAAGGGAATAGAGGTGGATCAAGCAAAGATAGAAGTAATTGAAAAATTACCACCACCTACCAATGTTAAGGCAATCAGAAGCTTTCTAGGGCATGCATGATTTTACAGAAGGTTCATAAAGGATTTTTCAAAAATTTCAAAACCTCTAAGTAACCTGCTAGCTGCTGACACGCCATTTGTGTTTGACACAGAGTGTCTGTAGGCGTTTGAGACCCTGAAAGCCAAGCTGGTCACAGCACCAGTCATCTCTGCACCAGATTGGACATTACCATTCAAACTAATGTGTGATGCCAGTGACCATGCCATTGGTGCAGTGTTGGGACAGAGGCACAACAAGCTTCTGCACGTCATTAATTATGCTAGCCGTGTTCTGAATGATGCACAGAAGAATTACACAACCACAGAAAAAGAGTTACTTGCAGTGGTTTATGCCATTGACAAGTTTAGATCCTACTTAGTAGGGTCAAAAGTGATTGTGTATACTGACCATGCTGCTCTTAAATACTTATTCACAAAGCAGAATTCAAAACCCAGGCTCATAAGATGGGTGTTACTTCTGCAAGAGTTTGATATAGAAATAAGAGACAGAAAAGGGACAGAGAATCAGGTAGCTGATCATCTGTCCCGGATAGAACCAGTAGCTGGGGCGTCCCTCCCCTCTACTGAGATCTCTGAGACCTTTCCAAATGAGCAACTTTTTGCCATTCAGGAAGCTCCATGGTTTGCAGACATTGCAAATTATAAAGCTGTGAGGTTCATACCCCAGGAGTACAGCAGGGTGCAAAGAAAAAAATTAATTTCAGATGCCAAGTACTACCTATGGGATGAGCCATATCTCTTCAAGAGATGTGCAGACGGAATGATCCGTAGATGTGTACCTAGAGAGGAAGCACAAAGGATCCTATGGCATTGTCATGGATCGCAGTATAGGGGACATTTCGGAAGTGAGCGAACAGCCACTAAGGTCCTTCAATGTGGCTTCTACTGGCATACTTTCTATAGGGATGCCTGAGAGTTTGTGCGTAACTGTGACAGTTGCCAAGGAGCTGGTAACTTGCCTCATGGTTATGCCATGCCTCAACAGGGGATCTTAGAGATTGAATTGTTTGATGTATGGGGTATTGACTTCATGGGTCCCTTCCCACCATCATGCTCAAACACGTATATTCTGGTGGCAGTAGACTATGTATCTAAATGGGTAGAAGCAATTGCCACTCCCAATAATAATACTAAGACCGTACTGAAATTCCTCCAGAAACATATCTTCAGTAGGTTTGGTGTTCCCAGAGTACTAATCAGTGATGAGGCACTCACTTTTGCAATAAACAGCTGTACTCTGCTATGGTCCGATATGGAATTAGCCACAAAGTAGCAACTCCGTATCATCCACAGACAAATGGGCAAGCTGAAGTCTCTAATAGAGAGTTAAAAAGAATCCAAGAACGGACTGTAATTGCCCATAGAAAGAATTGGGCAAAGAGCTTGGATGATGCTCTGTGGGCATACAGAATAGCATTCAAGACTCCTATAGGAACCTCTCCATACCAACTTGTGTATGGGAAGGCCTGTCATCTGCCCGTGGAACTGGAACATAAAGCTTACTGGGCAACCAGATTCCTAAACATGGATGCTAAGTTAGCTGGTGAAAAAAGATTGCTCCAGCTAAATGAGCTAGAGGAGTTCAGACTCAGTGCCTTTGAAAATGCAAAAATTTATAAGGAAAAGGCAAAGAAGTGGCATGACAAGAAGTTGTCATCCTGAGTCTTTGAGCCAGGACAAAAAGTTCTGCTCTTCAACTCTAGGCTCAGACTATTCCCAGGAAAACTTAAATCCCGGTGGAGGGGTCCGTATGTGATTACAGGAGTGTCACCATATGGATATGTTGAGATTCAAGATATTGATTCTGATAAAAAGTTCATTGTTAATGGACAGAGGATCAAACATTATCTTGAAAGCAATTTTGAGCAAGAATGCTCAAAACTGAGGCTTGAATGAAGCACAGTAAAGGTCCAGCTAAAGACAGTAAAGAAGCGCTTGCTGGGAGGCAACCCAGCCATTAGAAGGTTATTTATTTTACTAAATAGCATATTGACATACATTCTCCAAGGGTGATAATCCAAATTGAAGGAATTCACAGAGTTATAGAAGGGTTCAGTGCAAAAAGCAGAGAAAAGGAGCTTGCTGGCAAGAAAACACCAGTAAGGGGTACTCTGGGCATTAAACGCCAGAATGGATACCATTCTGGGCTTTTAACGCCAGTAAAGGTACCATTTTGGGCGTTTAACGCCAGAATTGCAGCGTCCTGGGCGTTCAGCAAAACGCCCAGTGATGAAGGGGTTTCTGGCGTTTAACGCCAGCCAGGGTACCTGGCTGGGCGTTAAACGCCCATAATGGCCACCAATTGGGTGTTAAACGCCAGAATGGATACCATTCTGGGCGTTTAACGCCAGAAAGGTAGGGGACAGAGATTTTGTTTTTCACTTCAAATTTTTTCAAACTTTCTTATTTTGATCCATAATTTTCTGCATAAACACATTACAAACTTTCATCATTCACCTTCAAATTTCAAAAGTTAAACAATTTTCTGAATCATTCTTCAAATCTTTTTCAAATCCTTTCCAAATCTTCTTCAAAAACTCAAATATCTTCTCAAATTCTTTCCATATCTTCTCAAATCTCCTTCAAAATTTTCGAAATCTCTCCCCCTCCCTTATAAATACACGTTCGGCCATCCCCCTCTCCCCACCATTCGAATTTGCTCTCCTCTTCTCTCTCCTCTTTCCTTTCTTTTGCTTGAGGGCAAGCAAACCTTTAAGTTTGGTGTGCTTTTCCGTGATCACTAAGCCAAGATTCATCAAGATCATGGCTCCTAAGGGAAAACAAACCAATTCAAAAGGCAAGAAAGAGAATAATCCAAAGAATCTTTGGAATCAAGAGAAGTTCTTAACCAAGGAACATGCAGACCATTACCACAAAATAATGGGTCTGAGGTCAGTGATCCCAGAAGTCAGATTCGATATGAAAGAAGATGAATATCCGGAGATCCAAGAGCAAATTCGAAACAGAGGATGGGAAGTTCTAACCAACCCTGAGACAAAGGTTGGAAGAAACATGGTTCAGAAATTCTACTCAAATTTGTGGCTGACAAATAAGCAGAGAATGACTGGAACTGCTTTTCATACCTACAGAACCATGGTCAGAGGGAGAATTATTTACTTCCATCTGGACAAAATAAGAGAGGTCTTCAAGTTACCTTAACTACAAGATGATCCTGAATCCTTTAATAAGAGAATGGTAAGAGTAGATAAGGGGTTGGATCAAGTTCTAGAGGACATATGCCTCCCTGGAACTAAGTGGACAACCAATTCAAAAGGTGTCCCAAACTAACTCAAGAGGGGAGATCTTAAACCAATTGCAAGAGGTTGGCTAGACTTCATTGGGTGTTCTATATTGCCCACTAGCAACCGTTCTGAGGTCACGGTCAAGAGAGCAGTGATGATTCATTGCATTATGCTGGGAAAAGAAGTGGATATTCATCATCTGATTGCTTGTGAGATTTACACAATTGCAAACAAGAACTCCACTGAAGCCAAACTGGCTTACCTAAGCTTAATCTCTTTGCTATGCAAAGATGCTGGGGTGAGGATGAGAGTAGATAAATTCATCCCAATTGAACATCCAATCACCAAGAAGTCAATGGAAGGACAAATGCAAGATAACTCTATCAAAAGGAGGGCGCAGGAATTCCTCTCCGAACTTCCTGAAATTGACTACTGGGCCAGCCTAGAAGCATCTGTTGTCAAGCTGCAAGAAACTATGGAACAAATTAAGGAAGAACAGCAGAATCAAAACTGCATGCTCTGCAAATTGCTGAAGGAACAAGAGAAGCAGGGGCGTGAGCTGCAGGAGCTGAAGCGCCAGAAGCTCTCCCTTGAAGGGTCAAATACCTCACAAGTTGAGGGAGCATCCACTTCTCAAAATCAAGGTTGTTGAGTCCTAACTCTGTGATAACCTCTATCATTAGGAGTCTATTTTAGAGTCATTTAAATTTTTGTTTTCTATTACTATTAGTCTTATCTTATATTTATTTTTGAGTCTTGTTCTTAATTCATGATTAATAAAATTTAAGGTTCATGTCTTAAAGCTATGAATGTCCTATGAATCCATCACCTCTCTTAAATGAAAAATGCTTTAATCACAAAAGAACAAGAAGTACAAGATTTCGAATTCATCTCTGAAACTAGTTGAATTAGTTTGATGTGGTGAAAATACTTTTTATTTTCTGAATGAATGCTTGAACAGTGCATATGTCTTTTGAATTTGTTGATTAAAGAATGTTAAACTTGTTGGCTCTTGAAAGAATGATGGAAAAGGAGAAATGTTATTGAGGATCTGAAAAATCATCAAATTGATTCTTAAAGCAAGAAAAAGGAGTGAATTCAAAAAAAAATAATAATAAAAAGTGATCCAAGGAAAAAAGAGTGTGCTTAAGAACCCTGGACACCTCTAATTGGGGACTCTAGCAAAGCTGAGTCACAACCTGAAAAGGTTCACCCAGTTTTGTGTCTGTGGCATGTATGTATCCGGTGGTAATACTGGAAGACAGAGTGCTTTGGGTCACAGCCAAGACTCATAAAGTAGCTGTGTTCAAGAATCATCATACTTAACTAGGAGAATCAATAACACTATCTGAATTCTGAGTTCCTATAGATGCCAATCATTCTAAACTTCAAAGGATAAAGTGAGATGCCAAAACTGTTCAGAGGCAAAAAGCTACTAGTCCCGCTCATCTAGTTGGAGCTAAGTTTCATTGATATTTTGGAATCTATAGTATGTTCTCTTCTTTTTATACTATTTGATTTTCAGTTGCTTGGGGACAAGCAACAATTTAAGTTTGGTGTTGTGATGAGCGGATAATTTATACGCTTTTTGGCACTATTTTTAGTATGTATTTAGTACATTTTAGTTAGTTTTTAGTATGTTTTTATTAGTTTTTATTTAAAATTCACTTTTCTGGGCTTTACTATGAGTTTGTGTGTTTTTCTGTGATTTCAGGTAATTTCTGGCTGAAATTGAGGGACCTGAGCAAAAATCTGATTCAGAGGCTGAAAAAGGACTGCAGATGCTGTTGGATTCTGACCTCCCTACACTCGAAGTGGATTTTATGGAGCTACAGAAGCTCAATTGGCGCGCTTTCAACTGCGTTGGAAATCAACTTCAGAATTCCTGGCGTTTAACGCCGGAATTGGCACAAAAGTTGGAGTTAAACACCCAAACTGGCACAAAAGCTGACGTTTAACTCCAGGAAAAGTCTCTATACATGAAAGCTTCAATGCTCAGCCCAAGCACACACCAAGTGGACCCCGGAAGTGGATTTTCACGTCATTTACTCATTTTTGTATATCCTAGGTTACTAGTTCACTATAAATAGGATCTTTTGACATTGTATCTGGATCGAATGACACTTTATACATTTCATACTGTACCTTCTACGGCATAAGTGTCTAAACCCCATGGTTGGGGGTGAGGAGCTCTGCTGTGTCTTGATGGATTAATGCAATTACTACTATTTTTCATTCAATCACGCTTGCTTCCATTCTAAGATATCACTTGTTCCTCAACTTGATGAATATGATGATCCGTGACACTCATCATCATTCTCACCTATGAACGTGTGCTTGACAACCACCTTCGTTCTACCTTAGATTGAGTGGATATCTTTTGGATCCCTTAATCAGAATCTTCGTGGTATAAGCTAGAATTGATGGCGGCATTCTTGAGAATCCGGAAGGTCTAAACCTTGTCTGTGGTATTCTGAGTAGGATTCAAGGATTGAATGACTGTGACGAGCTTCAAACTCGCGATTGTAGGGCGTTAGTGACAAACGCAAAAGAATCACTGGATTCTATTCTGACATGATTGAGAACCGACAGATGAATAGCCATGCTGTGACAGAGCGCGTTGAACATTTTCACTGAGAGGATGGGAGGTAGCCATTGACAACGGTGAAACCCTACATACAGCTTGCCATGGAAGGAGCCTTGCGCGCATAAAGAAGAAGACAGTAGGAAAGCAGAGATTCAGAAGATAGAGCATCTCCAAAACCTCAACCTGTTCTCCATTACTGCAAAACAAGTATCTATTTCATGTTCTTTTACTTTTCACAATTAAACCTAAGAATTATTGATATCCTGACTAAGAGTTACAAGATAACCATAGCTTGCTTCAAGCCGACAATCTCCGTGGGATCAACCCTTACTCACGTAAGGAATTACTTGGACGGCCCAGTGCACTTGCTGGTTAATTGTGCAGAATTGCAAAAGTGTGATTGGGATTTTGTGCACCACTGTGCATGCACACACCACCTTATACCCGTTCTACTGAGAGCGTTCACATGCCTTGTGTGTCCGTATCCCCTTCTCTATGCCTCTTGTGCGTGCGCACGGACCTGTGTGCATACGCTCAGACGGCGAGATAGTTGGAAATTTTGACGCTTCCTTTTCCTTAAAAAAAGGAGAGAGTGTCCTCTGTGCGTACGCACACATCTTGATTCCCTCTCTGTTCAGAGCTTTCGCACACCTGGTGCGAACGCACACCTCCCCTGTTTCACCTAGTGTGCGTACGCACACATATCTGTGCGTACGCATGCCCCTGTTTTCGCACCTCTATACTTCTTTTTTTCTCTTCTTTCTACTTCTCTTCTTCTTCCCTCCACCCCTTTCCTCTCTTGCTTTTTCCCTCTTTTCTACTTGTTTTACTTAGTTTTTGTTATGGCCCAACCCAAACGGCGTGCTGACTGATCTGATCCACGGATTACCTGATCCGGGCAGACCAACAGACGGGCATGACCCGAACACGCGTCTCCCTACAGCTCACCACAACTGCTGTATTAGGGAAACTTCAAGGAAGGTGGGTCTACCCTCGTGGGACCCACCCCTAACAGGGTATATATGGGGAGGGGCCTATCCCTCCTCCAAGGTACATCACTACAACCCTGCTCTCATATCACTTGCACACTGTCCTAACTTGGGCGTCAGAGTGTCTTTGCTGGTGACCCCCCACTCCACTCGAAGTTTTCGGGAAGTCGTCCGCTGCAACCTTCACTCCCACGTCTCGTAACCAGGCAGGAACCCACACTCACACCCAGAAGACCTCTTCGAACCGTCCGGTACCCGAACAACCGAACAATTTTTATTGCATCTTCTTTTTATTTTAGTTTTGGTTTACTTGTTTGTTAATTGAATAAGTTGCAAGTGTTTTCTTAATGTTGATTGGGTTGCTTCTTGATTGAATTTCATCAATGCACTTATACTTTGCCTTAAATTACTAGCACCTAATTGGATTTGCACGTTTACATGTTGTTATATATTAGGTGAAAATTTTATAAGTGCATAATGAATTTAGTGAGTTGAGTTGAACTACTTATTCATCATGGTTTCTAAGTGAATATAATCACATAACAAGGTATTTGTTCCTTGTTAATGCTTTGCATTTTTTTGAGTCGACTTGAATTGATTCTTATCAAGAATTGTCACTTTTTGTAACAAGCACCTTATACATGTGATTATTCCATTATTTCTAAGGATGAATAAGTAGTCTCTTTTCATCATTGCATTGGTTATTGTTAATTGTGCCATTTTCTATTAATTTTGCACTTTCACTTGCACAATTTCAATGTCCAATATCTCATACACTTAATTCACTTTAGTTGTGGTTTCCTATGGTTGCTTGTACCTTAAGTTTTGCTTATTCTTTACTTGCAACCTAGGCTACTTAATTGAGGAACACATGCTATTTCTTTTGCTTGTGTGGTTTCTATTTTTACCCGGCCAATGTGTGTGTTCTAAATCATGCATACTTAGAATACACACCTTGCCTTTTATCACTCCACACATACTTACTTTTCCTCAATTCCTCTTGATTTGGTTTATCCTACAACTCGGAGCCCCCGGACCCACCAATTGAAGGTGGAGCCTCATAGTTCTTCACTCCCGGATCATGTGCATGCACAGAGGACCGTGCATTAATTAAGTCTGGGAGAAGGATTGACAACTTCGAGGGGGGTAAAATTCTTTTCTTAGACACTTTGGAATACTTTCTTAGTTCTTTTTCTTCATTTTTTTGGTAATTTTGTTACCATTGCACTTTTCTTAGTTTGCTTGTATATATCTTAGCTTGCTTTTATATATATATATATATATATATATATATATATATATATATATATAGTTTGAATGCGGCTTCGTCCCAAAGCTTCTTGAACCTGTCACTGGAAAAGAAATTCTGTATGGGGAGGTGAGAACATCATCCTCGAAAGGGTTCTCAGTAGAGGGTTTAAGAATTATTATAAAAAGATACGTATAAAGAGAAGAATTGGTTTCAAGGCAATGATTATCGTTTGTCCTATGAATCTTTTAAAAATCAACGGCTAATCATCCAAAACTTTTCAAAGAAACAATATTTATTTTTTAGAAAATCCAAAACCTTTCTTTTCTTGTAAGAGAATCTTAATCGGTTTCCTAGACTGTATGAAGGACCAACCTGTTCCAAGCATAGGTTCGTTAAGTCTATGCTGAACCAGCTTGATTTTTTATACTTTACTAATAACTCAATTAGAAACCAATCACAGCTTTCAACCTATCACATAATCAATCAACACAATCATCATCTCATCACCAATAATCTCAAAAGTACCACATCAGAACAAACACAGGCAAAACAGACAAGGAAATCACAGGCATCAATAGCAGTTACAGCAAATATCTCAGATAGCAGTTAATAACAGTTTAGCAATTAGGCAAACCAAAACAAATTCAAACTCAAGCAAAACATACAAATGCATATGATGCATGCCTGTTCTATGGCTAATGAGCTCATCTGTCGGTTATACAGCCAATCCCAATGCGCATCCCCATGAGTCTATGCATAGCTTTTTCTCATATATATATATATATATATATATATATATATATATATATATATCAAATTGCTCAATGGGGGTACCATTCCCAGGAATTTACAAGTGCCCAGTCACCCTTATGTCGTAGGGTTAATAGAGTATTGAGTCTCAACCTGAAACACGTGGTGACAAGCCACGGTACTTTACCCAAAGAAACTCGTATCTCAGATGATTCAAATAAATAAGCCATATGAATATTTCAATTATAATTCATCAATATCCACATCATTCTCAATCATGTCTCATTCATCAACATACCTCAATCATACTCAATCACTATCCTTCATTATCACACCTCTCATTCCGTTCATCAATAATTCCAAACAATACATAATTCATTTATTAACAAATCACGCTCAAAATATAATCCTTTTCTTACTACATTGAAACTCAAGAATAATCTTTTCTTAATAAATCATATACAAACATAAAACTTTTCTTAATAAATCAAAATTACATACGTAATTACTTTCTTAACAATCGAACTCAAACGTAATTCTTTTCGAAATAATTCGAAATCAAATAATATGATTCTTAAATCCAATTTTATTTTTAAAGAATGCTTCAAACAAATACTCAAAGTTTTATAAAAATTTCAGAAGCATCTCCTTTAAAATTCAGACTCTGCCACCCTTCTTGGGTCCCATCCAAACCATTTCTCAAACTCTTTTCAACCGTTTACAATAAATTAAACTAAATTCAATACCAAAAATCATTTCTAAATCTCATAATCTTTTCAAATAATTCAATAAAACCCATTTCCAATATCGGTTCATTTTCAATATCAAATTACTCTAAACCCAGAAATCACTTTTCATAGTATTTTATCAAACCAACTTTTCAACGTAATATTCAAAAGCAGCCAGAATCCAATCATCTTCATAATAACCTTAAACCAAATAAAAACCTGACTAAACATCTTCAATCAATCAAGATACCGTTCAAACAAGCATTTACATCCATTCAAAGTAACTCAGTTCGATCCATAAGACTTACGAAACCACAAAATATACATTTTGCATTATTATCAATTTATAACAATTCTCGAAAATAAAATGAGTTTAAAGAAAGTGCCCCTACCTCAATGCTGCAATTATATTATTTACGTAACGGTTTCCTCTATCCCCAATTCGTGGCATCAGTAGTCATTCCAACACAACCGGAATGGCAGCGGCATCACCCACAACTCTAGTAGCAGCAACAACAACTTTGGAAGGAAATTTAATAAAAGCAAAAGAAAACGGGAATGAAGCAGCAGCTCTGGTACTCAGAAGATCACAAACCAGTGACCAAGGCATACATCCTAGTGGCATCATTAACCGGGGTAATAGCAACGTCGATTCCAATGATACTCCAGTAACAGCGACATCAGTAATCCTTACAACAATAACTAAGGTTGCAACAAAATAGAGAGAGTTCAAATTCAATGGAATCGGAAATGAAAATAAATTCAAGAGAATTGGAAATAGAGATAGCTTATAATGAAATAATAAACCAGCAACAATAGGGTTTCCGGATAGTTCCATCGTTGGTTCCCAACAACTCCAACGGCAATACCCTTGGCGACAAAGACTCTGGCAATTGTGAAACCTGAAGTAGGGGCAGAATAGAAAAGTATAGAGAAAGAGTAGGAGTAGCATCTTCTGACAATAGCTCCTTCTCCGACGAGCTTCAATGGCAGCAGAATAGTGACCTTGATGGCGGCACAGGACTCACCAACGAACCTGACAGCGGTGGAGATCCTTTCTTCCTCTTCTATGTGTGTGTTCTGCGATGATGACGGGTTGGGCAGTAGTGGAAGTATCAACCCAGCAGCAGCAACAGCATGGCGGTTTGGCACTGATGGAAGCACGGCAGTGACGCAGTAGAGGCTCCCTCCTCCACTAGCTCTCGCGCGGTTCGCAGTGGCGATTTATAGCCCCAGCGACGGTGACTATGACGCGACGAGCAGCTTCTTCCTTGCAGTGTCTGGCTCCCTTCGTGCTTGATGGCATTCGGTGGCGATGAAGGCATGGCGGCGACGCTGTGCAGTGGCGGCGCGGACGGCGGGTTGAACGTGGTTAGGTGTGGCACAACTAGCTGTGCGTCTTCTTCCTCCTTTTCTCGCGGATCTCTCTCTCTCTCTGTTGCAGCTCCCTCATCCCTGGTGTTCACTTCATCTTAGATCTCCTTCTCCCTTGCCAACAGCGGTGGCGGCGGTGGCAGTGACACCCACCGCACTGCCTTCCTCTCCTTCCCCCTTCTCCATTTCCTGCGTCTCCCTTCCCCTCTCTTCCCTTTCTTTCTTCTTTCTTTTTCTGGTTTACTAAAGCTGTTAGGTTGTTTTTGGGAAAATGGTATGGCGGCTAGGGTTAGGAAAATTAGGGTTAGGGTTGTGTTTTGGGGATTTAGGGTTTTAATTTGGGAATTAGAATTTTGTGATAAAATTTGGGGATTTTGGGTTAATTTGAAATCTAATTAAATCTCTAAAATTACTCTAAAGTATTATTTATTGTATCAAAATACTAATTAATAGAAATTATAAGGTAATATAATTAATTTTCTTTATTTATAAAAACATTAGTATTAAATTCCAAAATCTCAATTACTTAAACCAAGCCATATAAAATACTTATTATTTTATATTTGTTAAACTTTATTGTTTAAATATAAAAAATAATTCGATAATTATAAAATATTAATTTAAACTCAATTAATCAAGATTTACTTTAATTATCTTTAATAAAATAATTTCTGAGGTAAAGGTACGTAATGAATAAATAAATCAAAATTAGCTCTTAATAAAATTTTTCTGAAATTTTTGGGTTTTACATCATGTGTACGCGTGAGGAGTAAATCTGCCAGTTACGTGCACGCGTGACAAGTGTCACGTGACCTCATTAAAGAGAATACACTAGGGTCGATTTCTGAGCCATTCAAGCCCAAATCCAACTCATTTCTGAGGCTATTTGATGTAGAATTCAAGAGGAAACAAGGGGGAACAATTAGGTAGTGTAGCAAACATGCTTTATGTTAGTTCTCGAGAGAGAAGCTCCCTCTTCTCTCTAGAATTTAGGGTTCTTAGTTTAGTTTTTTCTTAGATTTAGGTTTAATTACTTGTTTTGATTTAGTTTCCTTTACGTTTCCTTGTTGATTTGCTTCAATCTTCTTAGTTTCTCTTATTAATTTCTATTTTATGTCTCTTTTTAGTTTATGAACACTCTTGTTCATTTCAATTTCCTTTAATGCAACTTTATGTTTTATGTTCCTTTAATACTTGTTTGAGTTATCATTGTTAATTTCTTGTATTGGGTAGTTGTAGAATTTACTATTTCTTGCCATTTACCATGCTTTCCTTTTATGCCTTCCAAGTGTTTGACAAAATGCTTGGTTAGAGTTTAGAATAGATTTTGAGAATTCTTGGCTTGGAATTGAAAGAGAAATTGGGCAATCTTGAGTCATTAATACCCAATTTAAATTGGTGACCTAGAGTGATTAGTTAGTTTTGTATCCATTGACATTACTTATGGATTGAGATTAACTAGTCCTATTTGACTTTCTCTCAACGTGAAGATAACATTATACCTTCTTCCGATTTTGGAGATGAGGAAATAGGATTAGCTCTTGTTAATTATTGTATTATGATTAATGACTAAGATAGAAAGTATTAATTCTCAATCCTTGCCTTGAATGCCTCTTTTTATTAGTTCTTATCTTTAGTGTTTGATTTACTTTCTTGTCAATTAAATTCTTGCCTTTTTACTTTCTTGTTTTATCAACCCAACCCTCTTTGAAACTCATAACCAATAATTGAGCACTTGATTGTAATTTCTAGGGAGAACGACTTGGAACTAATACTATCGGTTATTTTTTTGGGGTTGAATTTATGACAACCAAAATTAAACTTTGATTGAGTGCTATCTGTCGGTTTGAAACTATACTTGCAACAAAGTTAATCCTCTTACCGAAAAGAAATGCTTAACCGACAGTAACACTATTTCAATACTTATCCCCTCTTGTTCTATGGCAATCAGACTTTAAGATTCCAACAATCTTGCTTTTGCCGAGTATAAGGAGGAGCAATCAAATATGTTGGATGTCATTAAATCAAATCAGGTAATTAAACACATGCTAATTAATCAAATAAAAATAGTAAGTATGTGTGTGTGCGCGCAAAAAACTATATACTTTTTGAAAGAAAGCCAGTAGCACCTGTGACTAAGATGGACTTGTCCTCAAGGAATTTTACTATACTTTCTAACTTCATTATTTATTATTTTAGATAACTTAAGAGGCAGAACAACATTTTTCAAAGAGCATGCAGATATAATGAGGTATAAGCTGAGATATGAGAAACGAGATGTGCGCACACACATATCCCGCAAACAGTTATATAACTCTATTAAATCTATTATATAGAGGAAAATTATTTCGACTGAGATAAAATCATTTTGGAGTAGCTTCATCATCTCTTTTGTACTGCCACTCTTTCTTGGATCCATCAGCATGTTTGCTTCTTAGTGTTCAAGATTAGATTATTATTATTATTATTATTATTATAGAAGAACAAGATAATTATCACTATCATTCAAATTATTCTGATCCAGACAATAGAAGAGTTTAATTTTATGCTCTTCATAGTGTTTCAATTAATTAGCATGAGAATTTTGTATTCAGTAACATACATATTGTTTTAATTAACATGCATCTATGCATCAATCTCAGAATGAAAATTTTGCTACCATACATTACGTTAATGCTACAAGCTTTGAGCCATTGAATTTGTTTGTTAAAAGATAATCTTATTGCCTTTGCAGCTTGAAAAGCAATTTAAAGGTGGCCCCGTTGGTGGGATGAAAATGGTTGCTTTTTCTTTGTGATCTTTTTAAGAGTTAACCACAAATTCTTGAGACGCACTTTTTTTTTCATTGTTTAAATTATCTTCTCGCCCTTTTAATGTTGAATATTGCGATTGAGCATACCAAGTTCTACATGAAAATTAAATGTTCATATATCATTCCCTTGCCTTTTCTCTATTCATTGTAAGGAAGCTAGATCATTGGAGGAAGAAACACAGGCCCAACTAGACCTGCAGCTTGCTCAGGAAACTGCTTATGCCAATTTGGCTAGGAATTTAAGCAACGAGGTTAGTTATTGTTGTAATTAAATTTGGGCATTCTAGAAAAACTAAAATATTTTGTTTGATGTCACCTAGAAGTATGTATGATGATTCATGCTTTCAACTCCTTGATTTTTCAGCTTGAAGAAGTTGACATACATTTGTAGAATCTCACAAAGATGGTAATTCAGAAGTGCAGGTTTGTGAAAAGTTATTTGTCACTTGTTCCATATCATTGGCATTAAATTGAATCGAAAATTTGTAATTGAATTTGTATTTTCATATCCTATCTTTATTTTATTTTTACATGTTACTTGCTATGCAAAATTTCATCTTATTTAAGAAAAGGAATAAGCCAAAGTGACAGAATCCGTTGGTAGTAAAAAGGATTTATCATTGGAAGAGATGGCTTCTTCAAAACCTAAGCAAGCACAAAAAGTAAAAGTAAAGGTACTGGACAAGCAGGAACATCTTTGTGAGCTCACCCGTGCATCTGTAAGGAGTGGATCTTTTTCCTTTTCAATTATTGCTGACTTTTAAAGTTTTGTCATGAATCTAGACTTTATGAATCTCTTTAGGAGGTTAACTTCTAGGCTTTATGACTCTATTTATGTTACTTCTATTTTATAAGTACTAAATATTACTAATTTCAGAAGTTTGAGCTAAGAAAATTTATATTTTGACAAGCATGCTCAAAAGCCATGGTCAAAGTTTATTAGAGTAGAAAACCAACACTTGGCAGTTCCTGATGAGGTAGCACGCCTTCTAATTATTCCAGCTTCGATAAATATTTATATAGCCATTGATTCACATTCTTGGCTTTCATAGGCTATTAAGTTTGTTTACAAGTTATTGCGGTATGATCACCAAGATCGACCCACTGCAAAAGAAGCCATTATAAAGAGCCCAATCCTTTAACATCTTTATTTTCTGCAAATTTGTAGTAGGTTCAATGACACATTTCACCCTTCATGCCACATCCTGTATACATCACATGAACTCATTTTCTTGAAATTGAATAAACAAATGTTTAATGATGTACAGGCCCACCCTTACTTCAATCCATTTAAAAATGCATAAACCACTAAGTGAAGATATTTAAATTAAAAACTCTGGATTTATTAGTTTTGATTTTTAATATTAAAAAATTATATATTATGTTTCTTTATTTAAGAATTATGTAATATTTTGTTTATAGGTTATGATTTCTTGTTATTGTGAAATTTTAGACAAAAAATTATTTGTTTAACATAGTAAAAACGACGGTTAAAACTATCTTTCTAAATGATAAAAAACGTCACTTTTATGCGGTAAAAACTATAGCTTGTAACTACTATTTTAAACAACATGAAACGCTATTTTAACACAGTAATAACAGCAATTTTAAACGCCATTTTAACCAATAAAAATGCCATTGTCAGGGTAAAAACGGCGGTTTAAAATGCCGTTTTAACTAACCAAAAATACCGTTTTAATCGGTAAAAACGGTGGTTTCAAACGCCATTTTAACCAACCAAAAATGCCACTCTGCCAACGTAAAAATGGCGGTTCATAAACGCCATTTTAACCAACAAAAAATGCCATTTTTACTCTGGAAATAACGGTGGTTTGAACCGCCGTTTTAACCAACCAAAAAACGCCGTTTTAATTAGAAATAATGGCAATTTGAACCGTTATTTTAACCTATCTAAAAAATGCTGTTTCAACTCAAAAAATTGTGTCGATTTTTTTAAAACCGCCATAATAACCAGAATAACATTCAAAGTTATGTCACTTTTTAATACCGCCATTCTTAATAATAATGGCAGTTCAAACCACTATAAATACTAAAAAAAACCACTATTTTAACCAAAAATTTTTATAATGTATTTAGTCAAACAACAAATAATACCGATTTTAAGAACGACTATTACATGAATATATCCAATTCAAATTTGGATATACAGCACACTAAACAAACACATTCCTAAATAATTGCACCTTTACTAGTAATTACTAAACTGCAATCTTTTCTATTCACCATATATATAGTAACGAATCCGTAGGCCGTAGCCTATATATATAATGTTGCTTCTCATAAAAATAATCTTACAGAAAAATAGTTACTAAATTAATTATTTTATATTTATATATCTATTCGTTACCTTTGGTTTAATAATAAATAAATAACTAAATTCAATTTCAATGCACGAAAATGAACTAACCCCAAAAATATAAAAAGAATTTATTTTTGGTATACAATATTTAAATATAATAAATAGCTCAATCAAGATAATTTTTTACGTTAGCTATACTAATATACAAGTAAAGTCCACAAAAAAAAAATGAAAATAAAAATACTTGAATAATTTAAACACATTTAATACAATTTTTTTTTAAAGAAAAGCCGTTTATCCTTAGTTATATGCAATTTGTTAATATATTAAAATATTAAATTTATTACTACTCATTTTAATCCTCAATCATATATTTGACACTCATTCTTTTTCATTACTATCTCTAATTAAAAAAAAAAACACTCCAAAATGGTGAGGGAACATTGGAGTCTTGACTGTTAGACGTAATGATGTGTGAGCATCTTTTTTTATCTTTTTTTAATGAATTTGTATTTAATTTGTTAAGTTCAATTAAGAATTAATCATCTTTTAGCCACTATGGATGCTACTTTGAGTCTTGTGCAATTCTGTTTATTTTAGGTAGCATTTGGCTGGATTTGATAGAGTTTCTGTAGCACAAGAATTAAGGGAGAGGACAGCGAGGAGCGACACGCGCTCGTACCTGACGCGTGCGCGTGATTTGGAGCTTTTTGAATTATGGTCTAGTCACATATAGTTTGTCATGAATTAAATCTTGCATGATTAAAAAAGTTAATAAGAAAAGTCAATCCGAAAAATAGATAACTTTGAAGCCTTAACTGTTTCTCTATATTTTATTCCCAACTTATTCATCTGACTGTCTTCAAACTCTGAATTTACTATTTAATGCTTTTTGAATTCTCAAACACTATTTTCTGCTTGTCTGACTAAGTCAATCAATCACCCAATTATTGTTGCTTGATCCATCAATCCTCGTGGGATAGACCCTCACTGACCTAAGGTATTACTTGGTACGACTCGGTGCACTTGCCGGTTAGTTTGTGGGTTATAAATTCCGCACCATATTTTTGGCGCCGTTGCCGGGGATTGATAGTGATTAACAACTATTAGTTGTTTGATTATTTAGATTAGGAATTTTAGTTTTAATTTTTTTAAATTTTGTTAAAGTATTTTCGAAATATATATATATATATTTTAATAGCACCAATATTTCCATTAATTTGTAAAATTAAGTTTGCTGTTTTTTAATTCAAGTTACCTCACTGGGAATTCTCTGCATTCTGACGTAAAGAGTTCCATCTTTTCTTGTCTTCTTATACGCAGGAACAGAGACAAAGAACTTCTCTTAGACTTTGATCCTGAACCTGAAAGAACTTTCAGGCAGCGTTTGCAACAAGCAAGACTTTACAAGACTGCAGAATCCACTATGGATCCTAGCAATGCTGATAATGCCAATGTGGCAAATCCGAATGGGAATGAGCAACAAAGGAGAGTACTTGGCTCTTACTCTCCTCCTACTGCAGATCTTTATGGATAAAGCATTGTGGTACATTCTATAGTTGTGAACAACTTTGAGTTGAAGCCACAACTGGTCACCCTGGTGCAACAAAACTTCCAGTATCATGGTCTTCTCCACGAAGACCCAAATCAATTTATTTCTAGTTTTCTACAGATTTGTGATACTGTGAAGACAAATGGAGTGAACCCAGATGTGTATAAACTCATGCTCTTCCCGTTTGCTCTGAGGGATAGAGTAAAGCTATGGCTAGACTCTCAACCCAAGGAGAGTTTAGATACTTGGGACAAGGTTTTTACTGAGTTTTTTACTAACTTTTTTTCCACCAAAGAAGCAGACTAAGCTTAGGTGGAGGTTCAAACCTTCAGACAGAAGGATGGTAAAATTCTTTATGAAGCTTGGGAGGGGTACAAGCTACTGACTAGGCAATGTCCTCCGGACATGTTCTCCAAATGGACCTAACTAGATATCTTTTATGAAGGTTTGGGTGAAATGTCCAAGATATGTTTAGATAATTCTGTAGGTGGTTCACTACACAAGAAGAAGACACCAGAGAAGACTATTGAGCTTATTGAATTGGTTGCTAGCAACCAATATTTATATTTATCTAACAGGAATCCTGTGAACTCTGAGGCTCCTCAGAAGAAGGGTGTTATGGAAGTAGAAGCTCTTAATGCTATTCTTGCTCAGAACAAGCTTATGTCTCAGCAAATAAGTCTACTTACTCAACAGATGGGTGGCATGCAAGTCTCAACTATCAACACCCAAAATCTACCTTAAGAGTCCCCTTATGACATGACAGGTAATTTTGTGCAAAATCATAATTATGATTATGCTCAATCTTCTTCTGAACAGGTCAATTACATGGGGAAGTGGTCCTAGAAATTCCAATAATGACCCATATTCTAAGGCATACAATCAGGGGTGGAGAAATCACCCAAATTTTGGGTGGAGGGACCAACCTCAAAGACCTCAAAATTTCAACAATAATTCTCAGGGCGGTTTTCAATAGAACAATCATAATAACTGCTAATTTCAGTCTCAACAGCAACAACCACCTCAGCAGGCAAACTCTAATTCCCACGAAGATTCTAATTGGGAGATGATGAGAAGTTCTATGCAAGAAACTAGAGCTTTCATTAGAAACCTAGAGGTGCAAATGGGCCAACTAAGCAAGCAAATACCTGAGAGGTCTGCAAGTACATTTTTAGGTGATACAGTGGTGAACCCAAGAGAAGATTGCAAGGTTATTCAATTGAGAAGTGGTAGTGGCCGATTCTAAGACCAAGGTCAATGAAGAGTTGGCTGAAAAAAAGCTCCAAAGGAGAAGAAGGAAGAAGTAGAATGCGCCCCTCCTAAGCGTGCAGATAACCCATTCCCTGATTTTCTTGACACTTATCCCACCTTGCCAAAGGCTTCTGAATACAAGCCAAAAATGCCATATCCTCAAAGGCTCCAGAAGGCTTCCAAAGAAAAGCAGTTTTCTAAAATTTTAGATGTCTTCAAGAAGCTACAGATCAACATTCCTTTTACAGATGCTCTTGAGCAAATTCCTCTCTATGCTAAATTTATGAAAGAATTGTTGACCCACAAGAGGAATTGGAAGGAACAAGAAACAGTGGTGTTAACTAAGGAATGCAGTGCCATTATTTCAACACAACATTCCTGAGAAGATGCCAGATCCAGGGAGCTTTGTAATTCATTGCGCCATTAGAGATGTCACCATCCAGAGAGCTTTATGTGATCTTGGAGCTTGCATCAATCTAATGCCACTTTCAGTGATAAAAAAGCTTCAAATTGAGGAGGTAAAATTCACTCGTATTTCCCTTCAACTTGCTGATCTTTCTATTAAATTACCTGTGGGTGTTGTTGAGGATTTACTTGTTAAAGGATGACCATTTATTTTCCCTGTTGATTTTGTTATATTAGACATGGAAGAGGTGGTAAAATCCTCTATTATACTTGGTAGACTCTTTTTAGCTATAGATAAAGCTCTGATTGATGTGCAAAAGAGTGAATTAACCCTGAGGGTCAATGAAAAATAGGTGGTCCTCAATGTTTTTGAAGCTCTCAAGCACCCTAATGATACTAAAGGGTGTATGAAAATAGATGTTATTGAACCACTTGTTGATGCACGAAAACTTGTCTTTCAACAGATTTTCCTTCGGTAAGTATACCGAATTGTCGTCAAGTAAAAAATCACAATAGAGTGAGGTCGAATCCCACAGGGATTAATTGGTCAAGCAACTTTAGTTGGAAGAGTATGCTAGTTGAGCTAAACAGAAGGTAGTCGGTGTTGTAGGAAATTAAATAGCGAAAAAGTAAATGGCAGAAAATAAAGTGCATAATCTTAAATGGGGAATTGGGGAGATGAACATGGAAATAAATGGCAGAAAGTAAAGAAAATGGGTAAGATTAGAATGGAGAATTCATTGGGCTTAAGAGATGTTGCATTCTCTGGATCAAGTTCATTCTCATCTCTTCCTCAATCAATGCATTCATTGATCGCCTTGGCAATCTTAAGTGATTAGATCCCAATTCTTTGGTAATCCAATCTCTCTAAGCTTGAACAATTTCCCAATTCCTTGATTTAATTGCTCATGGGAAGAGATGAAGTGTGGTCACTGATTATACCACATGTATTTTCAAATCAAAGTGTTGGGAGGATTACATGTCACTATATCCGCCCAAATGGTTTGGTCCAACATGAGAAAGCATTTCTAGCATGATCTCCTCATCCCTTTTCCAAGGCTCAGAGGAGATCCAATTATGGAGAGTTTCTTTTCTAAGACAACTAACCAATTGAATTAAGATCGAAAGCTTTCTAGCAAATCAGAGAAAAGAAAGAGGAAGAAGAATGAAAACTATAATTGATCCATCAAATTACAATAGAGCTCTCTAACCCAATGAAAAAGGTTTAGTTGTTCATGGCTCTGGAAATGGAAAATGGCAGAAAAGAATACATGCTTAGCTAGGAAAAATGTAGAAAGAAAATAGACAGGGGGTAGTTCTCCCAAGTGCCAAGCTTCTCTATAGTTCAAAACTACTCCTATATATACTACTATTCTTGAGCTTCTAGTGAGTTCTTCAAGTCTTGGATGTGGGCCTTAGATCTTTAGTTAAAGCAGGTACAATCTTCAGTGGGCTCAGCTTGCAGAAAAGTGTGAGCTAGGCATGGGCGTTAGTTAGGACGTTAGTGGTGTTAACGCTAAGTGAAAATGTGGGTTTGAGAACGTTAGTGGCAATCACCTTTCTCACTAACGTTCCAACCCCAAAATGGTCCACGTTAACTTCAACGTTAGTGGCACTAACGTGACCACTAACGTTGCCTCATGATCCTTCGCAAACGTTATTGGGAATCACCTTTTCCAATAACGTTGCATTGTGCCCCCTTTCCCCACGTTAGAGTTCACGTTAACTAGGTTAACATGGCTCTTAACGTGGGCATGCCTAAGCTTCGAGAGCGTTAGTGACACTTACCTTTGTCACTAACGCTCCAAACGCCCCTCCTTTCCACGTTAGAGTTCATGTTAACTAGGTTAACGTGGCCACTAACGTTGTAGTGAATGCCATCTCTAACGTTAGTGACAAAGGTGAGTGTCACTAACGTTGGATCATCATGCTTAGCTCCACGTTAACTTTCACGTTAGTGATCTTAACGTGACCACTAACGTGGGCAATGTTGGCTTGTCCAACGTTAGAGACAAAGGTGAGTATCACTAACGTTGGCATTGTCTTTCCCTTCCACGTTAGAGTTCACGTTAACTAAGTTAACGTGACTCTTAACGTGGCTAATTGCCAGTTTGTAGCGTTAGTGGTATTTACTTTTACCACTAACGCTGGAGCTCCCTTTTTCTCCACGTTAACTACCACGTTAACCTAGTTAACGTGGCAATTAACGTAGGCTTATGATGGCTTCGCATGCGTTATTGGCGATCACCTTTTCCATTAACACTACAAGCTTGTCCCTATTCCACGTAGGTTAATGTGGCA
Organism: Arachis hypogaea; assembly: GCF_003086295.3. Taxonomy (NCBI): domain Eukaryota; kingdom Viridiplantae; phylum Streptophyta; class Magnoliopsida; order Fabales; family Fabaceae; genus Arachis; species Arachis hypogaea. The sequence continues at coordinate 33,205,526 of NC_092044.1, read as the reverse complement.
ATTAACGTGGGCTTATGATGGCTTCGCATGCGTTATTGGTGATCACCTTTTCCATTAACACTACAAGCTTGTCCTTATTCCATGTTAGTGGTCACGTTAACTAGGTTAACGTGACTGCTAACGTGGCTTCTTCTTGCTTCCTTTGTCCTGAAATCAAGCAAATAAAGTGCATCAAAGCTCTAGCCCAAGTCATGAGATTATGTATCATCAATTTGTCATTCAATCCTTGCAAAATCCTCATGAAATCATGTAAAATTCACAATAGTTGCTTGAATCAAGGTGTAAGTGTATTTTCATCCAAAACTTGCCTTATTTACTAAGAAAATGCATGAAACTACCCTAAAACAGTAAAGAAAAGGTCAGTGAAACTGGCCTAGATGCCCTGGCATCACAACACCAAACTTAAAGCTTACTTGTCCCTAAGCAAGCACTGAAACATAGGAAGAATGAATGAAAGAACAAGATAAACAATATAAAAGTAAAATTCCTGGTTTATGGGGTTTCATGCATAGCAACTTAGGTTCATTCCTTTACTAGTTTTCAGGCCTTTATCATGCCCTTGAACACTCTCTTGATTGCATCCTTTGAGACTTCCTAATTGTTGATCCTTCCTTCTTTTCCAGGTTTTATTGCATTCTTTTTATAGGCCAAGTGCTCTGTAAGAGGGCGACTCTTTATCATAAGTTTTTAGCCAACACTCCCGAACCAGTTGGTTCAAGGTGCTAGGTGTTAAGGCACCCCTAAGGACTTACTCCCTCAAGTCTCTTTCCCCCATACATACACACCACAGGCACATGGTTTGTTATTTTTCTTTCTTGAGACCTTGGTGTCCAGCACCTCTTTGGGTTGCTAAGTGTTCTGTAGCAAAGATTACTCTTGATAGTGGACTTTCAGCTGATAATCCCGGATTAGTTAATCCAAGTTACCAAGTGATAAGGCACCCCTAAGAGCTTATTCATCCAAGCATATCCCTTGCACATGAACACCACAGACACATGCCTCAATCTTCAGACCCTTGGTGCCTAGCATTATTTCTTATTGTTTTTCTTTCCTTTTCACTTTTATTGCTCTTTTTCTTTTCTTATTAGGATCTTATCAATTAGCTAGTCTCCTGGGGTGTGTTTCAAGCATATGATTTAGGATAGATAGTTGCCTTCCTACCTTGTTGGTGAACCAACTTAGCTAATTAATCACCCTACCACAAACATTCAGGATTTACTTCACAAGATAACTCCACTCTTGTTCTTTTCATAACATCTTCTTTTTTGATTGACTAAAAAGACAAGCATACAATAAGCAAGATGAAAATGAAGCATGGACATTAGACTAGTAAGCATAGACCTAAGCAACTAAAGCTTTAAAGGCAGAATTAAAAATCCTAAACTACTATGGAAGCATGTTCTATTTCATACATGATTTTCCTTATTTAAAGCTTGAAAGAGATAAAACTAAGAAGGAACTCCACCACCTTTCACTTATTGGAATGCTCATGTCCCTTTGTCTTGGGATCCTCCTTGATTGCTTGAGTCCCCATTTCCTTTGCGCTTCCCGATCAGCTTTTTCCAGAAATCAGCATCCTCCATCTTCTTCTTTAATGCTTCCTTTTGTTGTTTCACCCTTCCCTCTTCTTGTTCTGTTAAGTCCTTGCGAACTGCCTCATAACTTGGAATGACAGGGTGTAAGTTATGCATATGCCCAGTCATATAAGTTAACTTGGCCTGAGTGTTTATGCTAAACTCTTCCCGATGCAGTTGCCTTCCTTCGTTGAGCACGCTGAATTCGTTGAATGCTTTCTTATGGGCTATCTGGCGTTGGTTGAGTTCTTGAAGGCGTTTGTCTTGGCTCTCTTACCTTTCGGTCACTTGATTGATGGCTTGGGTGAGCTGGGAGTAATGCTCCTGTTGCAACTCCATTTGCTATTTCTGCCACTCTCTTTGTTGATCCATCCAATTAGAGAGTAGTTCTTCTTGATGATCCATCTTTTGAGATTGGACATGTAGTTGTTGTTCTTGTCCCTCCATATAGCTCCTTGCCAGATCCTCAATGGCTCCTTGAATGTGAAACAGATTTATGTTGGTTGGATCATATTGCCCTTCTTGCTGGTACCCTATTTGTTGGGCTTCTTCTTGGTGAGGTTCTTCTTGGTGAGGCTTTTCTTATGCAGTTCTTTTCCCTATCTGAGGTCTTCTTTATTGTTAAGCGGGTGTCACATAGTTTATACGCTGGAGGGTAACTAATCTCCCAGGATTTACCCACTGTGGATTGTTATCTTCGAATACCACCTTGGCTTTCATGCATAGTCTAAGGATGGTGCTGGGGTACCAAAGTCTAGCACCCAGATCATTCTTCTCAGCTGAGTCCTGGATCCCTTCAGCTATGATTTTGTGCACATTGATACTCCCACCCTTTACTAAGCAATGTACCATGGTAGCTCAAGCAATATTGACCTCAGAATTGTTTGCAGCTGGAAGGATGGATCTCCTTACAATTTCAAACCACCCCTTAGCCTCAAGAAAGAGGTCTCCTCTTTTTATAAATCTGGGTTTCCCATGGGGGTCTCTGTCCCAATCCATTCCCTGCACACAGATGTCTTTCATAATCTGGTCGTGGTTGGTGTTGTTATCTATTCTCAAGTGATAGCTCTCTTCTACAAAGGGTATGGTTCACATCTTTAACACTCTCATGATGCTCATGGGACTAAAATCCACCATTACCCCTCTCACAAAACTTGTATAGGATTCATCTGCTTTATCATATCTAACCGCGTTTGCATTAAACTCTCTTACAGAGTTGCGTTCACCCTTGTAATCGGATCGGTGAGGAGCTCCCATCGACGTTTTTCCACCTTCTCTGTGATTTTGGAGCACTCAGTTTTTGTGACTTGAAAGCCTAACTCATATATGACTTTTTTCTTAGCCATCTACCCAAATTGTAGTGCATGGTAAAAGGTTCTAAATTTCTTTTCATCAAAAGGAGGCTGCTTCATAGGTTCCTTCCCCTTTCACCTCTTGGAGCTTGATGATGCCATGCAGGAGACTTGGTGTGTGGAGATATTGAGTGTGTGTTCGAGAGAAGGAAGAGAAATGAATGAGAATGAGAATTACGTAGGGAGAGGTGTAAAATGGGGGTTATTCATATAAAAAGGATGATGGGTGTTTGAAGGGTGTGGATTGATGGTGTTGCTTAATGATGGACGGTTGGAGTTTGGCATTGGATGCGTACAAGGATCACCCCTTTTATGAGGGTCTTGGTTCGGTCTCCAAGGCTATCCAACTCCCAATGTTGCATGGCAACACTTCCCAAGATACTCCCCTTGAAGACAAGTGTGTGGTTTCCTTGGTATAGTGGCCAAACCTCCTTTCTTTGGTTGTCCTATCAAGTACCACCAATCCCCTCTTTGATTTCCTATACAAGACAAAAGGAATGCAAAAAGTCAATTGAATTTTTGGTGGGAAAAATTAAAGTGTGAAACAGCTACTGTTGAAATCTTTTTTCTTTTGTTTTAAAAAAACTAAATGCTTTTCATGAATGCAAATCAATCGACCATTTGGTGGACGAAATTGTGATCACTACAACTCCAATAATCCCCGGTAATGAATCCAAAAACTTGGTGTTCAATACCATGGCATAAACACAACTTCGCATAACTAACCAGCAAGTGTACTGGGTCGTCCAAGTAATAAACCTTACGCGAGTAAGGGTCGATCCCACAGAGATTGTTGGTATGAAGCAAGCTATGGTCACCTTGTAAATCTTAGTCAGGCAAACTCAAATGATTATGAATGATGAATAAAACATAAAGATAAAGATAGAGATACTTATGCAATTCATTGGTGGGAATTTCAGATAAGCGTATGGAGATGCTGTGTTCCTTCCGTCTCTCTGCTTTCCTACTGTCTTCATCCAACCCTTCTTACTCCTTTCCATGACAAGCTGTATGTAGGGTTTCACTGTTGTCAGTGGCTACCTCCCATCCTCTCAGTGAAAATGTTCAACGCACCCTGTCACGGCACGGCTAATCATCTGTTGGTTCTCAATCAGGTTGGAATAGAATCCAGTGATTCTTTTGCGTCTGTCACTAAGCCCAGCCTTCAGGAGTTTGAAGCTCGTCACAGTCATTCAATCATTGAATCCTACTCAGAATACCACAGACAAGGTTTAGACCTTCCGGATTCTCTTGAATGCCGCCATCAATTCTAGCTTATACCACGAAGATTCCGATTAAGGAATCCAAGAGATATCCACCCAATCTAAGGTAGAACGGAGGTGGTTGTCAGGCACACGTTCATAGGTGAGAATGATGATGAGTGTCACGGATCATCACATTCATCAAGTTGAAGAACAAGTGATATCTTAGAACAAGAACAAGCGGAATTGAATAGAAGAACAATAGTAATTGCATTAATACTCGAGGTACAGCAGAGCTCCACACCTTAATCTATGGTGTGTAGAAACTCCACCGTTGAAAATACATAAGAACAAGGTCTAGGCATGGCCAAATGGCCAGCCTCCCAAAGAGGGTTCAATCATAAAAACATGATTAAAAGATTCAGGTACAATAGCAAAAGGTCTTATTTATATAGAACTAGTAGCCTAGGGTTTACAGAGATGAGTAAATGACATAAAAATCCACTTCCGGGCCCACTTGGTGTGTGCTTGGGATGAGCATTGAAGCATTTTCGTATAGAGACTTCTCTTGGAGTTAAACGCCAGCTTTTATGCCAGTTTGGGGGTTAACTCCCATCCTTGTGCCAGTTCCGGCGTTTAACGCTGGGAATTCTGATGGTGACTTTGAACGCCGGTTTGGGCCATCAAATCTTGGGCAAAGTATGAACTATCATATATTGCTGGAAAGCCCAGGATGTCTACTTTCCAAAGCCGTTGTGAGCGCGCCAATTGGGCTTTCGTAGCTCCAGAAAACCCACTTCGAGTGCAGGGAGGTCAGAACCCAACAGCATCTGCAGTCCTTTTTAGTCTATGAATCAGATTTTTGCTCAGGTCCCTCAATTTCAGCCAGAAAATACCTGAAATCATAGAAAAACACACAAACTCATAGTAAAGTCCAGAAAAGTGAATTTTAACTAAAAACTAATAAAAATATACTAAAAACTAACTAGATCATACTAAATACATACTAAAAACAATGCCAAAAAGCGTACAAATTATCCGCTCATCACAACACCAAACATAAATTGTTGATTGTCCCCAAGCAACTGAAAATCAAATAAGATAAAAAGAAGAGAATATACAATGAATTCCAAAAACATCTATGAAGATCAGTATTAATTAGATGAGCGGGGCTTTTAGCTTTTTGCCTCTGAATAGTTTTGGCATCTCACTCTATCTTTTGAAATTAAGAATGATTGGCTTCTTTAGGAACTCAGAATCCAGATAGTGTCATTGATTCTCCTAGTTAAGTATGATGATTCTTGAACACAGCTACTTATTGAGTCTTGGCCGTGGCCCAAAGCACTCTGTCTTCCAGTATTACCACCGGATACATACATGCCACAGACACATAATTGGGTGAACCTTTTCAGATTGTGACTCAGCTTTGCTAGAGTCTCCAATTAGAGGTGTCCAGGGTTCTTAAGCACACTCTTTTTGCCTTGGATCACAACTTTATTTCTTTCTTTTTCTCTCTTTTTTTTCGTTTTTCTCTTTTTTTTTGTTTTCTTTTCTTCTTCTTTTCTTTTTTTTTTTGTATTCATTGCTTTTTCCTGCTTCAAGAATCATTTTTATGATTTTTCAGATCCTCAGTAACATGTCTCCTTTTTCATCATTCTTTCAAGAGCCTACATTCATGAACCACAAATTCAAGATACACATGCACTGTTTAAGCATACATTTAGAAAACAAAAGTATTGCCACTACATCAAAATAATTAATCTGTTATAAAATTCAAAATTCATGCAATTCTTTTCTTTTTCAATTAAGAACAATTTTTCATTCAAAAAAGGTGATGGATTCATAGGACATTCATAACTTTAAGGCATAGACACTAAGACACTAATGATCACAAGATACAAACATAGCTAAACATAAGCATAATTTTCGAAAAACAGAAAAATAAAGAACAAGGAAATTAAAGAACGGGTCCACCTTAGTGATGGCGGCTTGTTCTTCCTCTTGAAGATCCTATGGAGTGCTTGAGCTCCTCAATGTCTCTTCCTTGCCTTTGTTGCTCCTCTCTCATGATTCTTTGCTCTTCTCTTATTTTATGGAGGAGGATGGAATGTTCTTGGTGCTCCACCCTTAGTTGTCCCATGTTGGAACTCAATTCTCCTAGGGAGGTGTTTAGTTGCTCCCAATAGTTTTGTGGAGGAAAGTGCATCCCTTGAGGCATCTCAGGGATTTGATGATGAGAGGGGTCTTTTGTTTGCTCCATCCTCTTCTTAGTGATGGGCTTGTCCTCATCAATAGGGATGTCTCCCTCTATGTCAACTCCAACTGAATAACAGAGGTGACAAATGAGATGAGGAAAGGCTAACCTTGACAAGGTAGAGGACTTGTCCCCACCTTATAAAGTTCTTGGGATATCACCTCATGAACTTCTATTTCTTCTCCAATCATGATGCTATGAATCATGATAGCCCGGTTTATAGTAACTTCGGACCGGTTGCTAGTGGGAATGATTGAGCGTTGGATAAACTCCAACCAAGCCCTAGCCACAGGCTTGAGGTCATGCCTTCTCAGTTGAACCGGCTTTCCTCTTGAATCTCTCTTAGATTGGGCGCCCTCTTTACAAATGACTGTGAGGACTTGGTCCAACCTTTGATCAAAGTTGACCCTTCTAGTGTAAGGGTGTTCATCTCCTTGCATCATGGGCAAGTTGAATGCCAACCTTACATTTTCCGGACTAAAATCCAAGTATTTCCCCCGAACCATAGTAAGCCAATTCTTTGGGTCGGGTTCACACTTTGATCATGGTTCTTAGTGATCCATGCATTGGCATAGAATTCTTGAACCATTAAGATTCTGACTTGTTGAATGAGGTTGGTAAGAACTTCCCAACCTCTTCTTCGGATCTCATGTCGGATCTCCGGATATTCACTCTTTTTGAGTTTCAAAGGGACCTCGGGGATCACCTTCTTCAAGGCCACAACTTCATAGAAGTGGTCTTGATGCACCCTTGAGATGAATCTCTCCATCTCCCATGACTCGGAGGTGGAAGCTTTTGCCTTCCCTTTCCTCTTTCTAGAGGTTTCTCTGGCCTTGGATGCCATAAATGGTTATGGAAAAACAAAAAGCAATGCTTTTACCACACCAAACTTAAAAGGTTGCTCGTCCTCGAGCAAAAGAAGAAAGAAGGGAGTAGAAGAAGAAGAAATGAAGGAGATGGAGATGGCTTTGTGGTTCGGCCAAAAGGGGAGAAGTAGTGTTTAGGTTGTGTGAAAATGAAGGAGTGAAGATGGGTTTATATAGGAGTGGAGAGAGGGGTAGGGTTCGGCTATGGGAGGGTGGGTTTGGGTGGGAAAGTTGTTTGAATTTGAATGGTGAGGTAGGTGGGGTTTTATGAAGGATGGATGTGAGTGGTGAAGAGAAAGATGGGATTTGATAGGTGAAGGGTTTTTGGGGAAGAGGTGTTGAGGTGATTGGTGAATGGGTGAAGAAGAGAGAGAGTGGTGGGGTAGGTAGGGATCCTGTGGGGTCCACAGATCCTGAGGTGTCAAGGAAAAGTCATCCCTGCACCAAGTGGCGAGAAAAATTGCTCTTCATGCCAATTCTGGCGTTAAACGCCGGGCTGGTGCCCATTTCTGGCGTTTAACGCCAACTTCTTGCCCTTTACTGGCGTTTAACGCCAGTCTGGTGCCCCTTTCTGGCGTTAAACACCCAGAATGGTGCCAGACTGGGCGTTAAACGCCCATCTGCTAGCCTTATTGGCGTTTAAACGCCAGCAAGATCTTCCTCCATGGTGTGCTGTTTTTCTTTCTGTTTTTCATTCTGTTTTTGCTTTTTCAATTGCTTTTGTGACTTCTCATGATCATCAACCTACAAAAAACATAAAATAACAAAGGAAAATAGACAAAATATAACATTGGGTTGCCTCCCAACAAGCGCTTCTTTAATATCAGTAGCTTGACAGTGGGCTCTCATGGAGCCTCACAGATGCTCAGAGCAATGTTGGAACCTCCCAACACCAAACTTAGAGTTTGAATGTGGGGGTTGATGAGCGGATAATTTATACGCTTTTTGGCATTGTTTTTAGGTAGTTTTTAGTAAGTTCAAGCTACTTTTAGGGATGTTTTCATTAGTTTTTATGTTAAATTCACATTTCTGGACTTTACTATGAGTTTGTGTGTTTTTCTGTGATTTTAGGTAAATTCTGGCTGAAATTGAGGGACTTGAGCAAAACTCTGAAGAAGGCTGACAAAAGGACTGCTGATGCTGTTGGAATCTGACCTCCCTGCACTCGAAATGGATTTTCTGGAGCTACAGAACTCTAAATGGCTCGCTCTCAATGGCGTTGGAAAGTAGACATCCAGAGCTTTCCAGCAATATATAATAGTTTATATTTATTCGGAAATTGATGACGTAACTTGGCGTTGAACGCCAAGTACAAGCTGCTGTCTGGAGTTAAACGCCAGAAAAATGTCATGATCCGGAGTTGAACGCCCAAAACACGTCATAACTCGGAGTTCAACTCCAAGAGAAGCCTCAGCTCGTGGATTAATCAAGCTCAGCCCAAGCATACACCAAGTGGGCCCCGGAAGTGGATTTATGCATCAATTACTTACTCATGTAAACCCTAGGAGCTAGTTTATTATAAATAGAACATTTATCTAGTGTATTAGATATCTTTGATCACTTTAGGTCTTTGATCAGTCGGTCTTGTGACCACATGGGGGCTGGCCATTCGGCCATGCCTGAACCCTTTGCTTGTGTATTTTCAACGGTGGAGTTTCTGCACACATAGATTAAGAGTGTGGAGCTCTGCTGTACGTCAAGTATTAATGCAATTCTATTCTCTTTTATTCAAATCTCTATTATTCTTATTCCAAGATATTCATTCGTACCCAAGAACATGATGAATGTGATGATAAGTAACCCTCATTATCATTCTCACTTATGAACGCACGTGATTGACAACCACTTCCGTTCTACATGCAACAGAGCTTGAATGTGTATCTCTTAGATTCCCCAACAGAATCTTCGTGGTATAAGTTAGATAGATGGCGGCATTCATGAGGATCCGGAAGGTCTAAACCTTGTCTGTGGTATTCTGAGTAGGACTCTGTGATTGAATGACTGTGACGAGCTTCAAACTCCTGAAGGCTGGGCGTGATGACAAGCGCAAAAGAATCAAGGGATTCTACTCCAACCTGATTGAGAACCGACAGATGATTAGCCGTGCTGTGACAGAGCATAGGAACGTTTTCACTGAGAGGATGGGATGTAGCCATTGACAACGGTGATGCCCTACATACAGCTTGCCATGGAAAGGAGTAAGAAGGATTGAGTCGAAGCAGTGGGAGAGCAGGCGTCCTTGAGCCATATAGTATCTCCATTCGCTTATCTGAAATTCCCATCAATGAATCTGCATGAGTATTCTATCCCTTTTATTATTTATTTTCTTATTTCTATTTTCGAAAACCCATAAACCAATTTAATCTGCCTAACTGAGATTTACAAGGTGACCATATCTTGCTTCATACCAACAATCTCTGTGGGATCGACCCTTACTCACGTAAGGTTTATTACTTGGACGACCCAGTATACTTGCTGGTTAGTTGAATGGAGTTGTGAGCTTCTCTAACAGTGCCTGAAATTCTTTTATCACAATTTCGTCCACCAAGTTTTTGGCGCCGTTGCCGGGGATTGTTCGAGTATGGACAACTGACGGTTCATCTTGTTGCTCAGATTAGGTAATTTTCTTTTCAAAAATCTTTTTCAAAATTTTTCTTTTCTTTTTCGTTTTTCCAAAAATGTTTTTCGAAAAAAATTAATAAAAATACAAAAAAATTAGAAAATCATAAAAATAAAAAAATATTTTGTGTTTCTTGTTTGAGTCTTGTGTTAATTTTTAAGTTTGGTGTCAATTGCATGCTTGAAAATTTTTTCTTGCATTCTTTTCGAAAATCTCATGCATTCATAGTGTTCTTCATGATCTTCAAGTTGTTCTTGACAAGTCTTCTTGTTTGATCTTGATGATTTCTTGTTTTGTGCCTTTTCTTGTTTTTCATGTGCATCTTTGCATTCATATCTTTCATGCATTAAAGATTTCTAAGTTTGGTGTCTTGCATGTTTTCTTTGCATCAAAATTTTTTCAAAATTATGTCTTGATGTTCATCATGATCTTCAAAGTGTTCTTGGTGTTCATCTTGACATTCATAGCATTCTTGCATGCATCTTGTGTCTTGATCCAAAATTTTCATGTTTTGGGTCATTTTTGTGTTTTTCTTTAAAATTTCAAAAATCAAAAAATATCTTTTCCTTATTTTCCTCCAAATTTTCGAAATTTTGGGTTGACTTGGTCAAAAATTTTTAAAATTAGTTGTTTCTTACAAGTCAAGTCAAAATTTCAATTTTAAAAATCTTATCTTTTCAAAATCTTTTTCAAAAATCATATCTTTTTCATTTTTTTTATATAAATTTCGAAAATTTCAAAAATCTTTTTCAAAATATTTTTCAAAATCTTTTTCTTATCTTTATATCAAATTTTTGAAAATTAGCTAACAATTAATGTGATTGGTTCAAAAATTTGAAGTTTGTTACTTTCTTGTTAAGAAAGGTTCAATCTTTAAGTTCTAGAATCTTATCTTGTAGTTTCTTGTTAGTTGAGTCTTTTTAAAAATTAAATCTTTTTCAAAATATCTTTTTCTTAAAACTTTTATTTTATCTTTTATCTTATCTTTTTCAAAAAATTTTATCTTTTACAAAATTTGATTTCAAAATATCTTATCTAACTTCTTATCTTCTTATCTTTTTCAAAATTTGATTTCAAATCTTTTTTAATCAACTAACTAACTTTTTGTTTGTTTATCTTTTTCAAAACCACCTAACTACTTTTCCCTCTCTAATTTTTGAAAATTCTCCCTCTCTTTTTCAAAAATTCTTATTGTTTCAAGTTTTAATTTCAATTTTAATTCATCTTTAATTTTCGAAAATACTAACCCCTTTTTCAAAAATTATTTTCGAAATTTCTCTTCTCTTCTCTTATTCTATTCAATTAATTAATTACTAACACTTCTCTTCACCTCTCTTCATCTAAGAATCCGAACTTCTTATATCCCTTGTATTTGGATTCTTCTACCCCTTTCTTCTTCTACTAACACAAAGGAATCTCTATACTGTGACATAGAGGATTCCTCTTTCTTTTCTTGTTTTCTTCTCTTTCATATGAGCAGGAACAGGGAAAAGGGCACTCTTGTTGAAATTGATCCAGAACCTGAAAGGACTCTGAAGAGAAAATTAAGAGAAGCTAAATTACAACAATCCAGAAACAACCTTTCAGAAATTTTCGAACAAGAGAAGGACATGGCAGCCGAAAATAATAATAATAATGCAAGGAGAATGCTTGGTGACTTCACAAAGCCAACGTCCAAGTTTGATAGAAGAAGCATCTCCATTCCTGCCATTGGAGCCAATAACTTTGAGCTTAAGCCTCAACTAGTTGCATTAATGCAACAAAACTGCAAGTTTTATGGACTTCCATCTGAAGATCCTTATCAGTTTTTAACTGAGTTCTTGCAGATCTGTGAGACTGTAAAGACAAATGGAGTTGATCCTGAAGTCTACAGACTCATGCTTTTCCCTTTTGCTGTAAGAGACAGAGCTAGAATATGGTTGGATTCACAACCTAAGGATAGCCTGGACTCCTGGGATAAGCTGGTCACAGCCTTCTTGGATAAATTCTTTCCTCCTCAAAAGCTGAGCAAGCTGAGAGTGGATGTTCAAACCTTCAAACAAAAAGATGGTGAATCCCTCTATGAAGCTTGGGAAAGATACAAGTAGCTGACCAAAAGATGTCCATCTGACATGTTTTCAGAATGGACCATATTAGATATATTCTATTATGGTCTCTCTGAATTTTCGAAAATGTCACTGGACCATTCTGCAGGTGGATCTATTCACCTGAAGAAAACGCCTGAAGAGGCTCAAGAACTCATTGACATGGTTGCAAACAACCAGTTCATGTATACCTCTGAGAGGAATTCCGTGAATAATGGGATACCTCAGAAGAAAGGAGTTCTTGAAATTGATGCTCTGAATGCCATATTGGCTCAGAACAAAGTGTTGACTCAACAGGTCAACATGATCTCTCAAAATCTGAATAGGCTGCAACATGCATCCAACAGTACTAGAGAGGCAGCTTCTGAAGAAGCTTATAATCCTGAGAACCCTGCCATGGCAGAGGTTAATTACATGGGTGAACCTTATGGAAACACCTATAACCCATCATGGAGAAATTATCCAAATTTCTCCTGGAAGGATCAACAAAAGCCTCAACAAGGCTTTAACAATGGTGGACGCAATAGGCTAGGCAATAGCAAGCCATATCCATCATCTTCTCAGCAACAGACAGAGAATTCTGAACAAAACACTTCTAATCTAACCAATATAGTCTCTGATCTATCAAAGGCCACTTTTAGTTTCATGAATGAAACAAGATCCTCCATCAGAAATTTGGAGGCACAAGTGGGCCAGCTGAGTAAGAAAGTCATTGAAACTCCTCCCAGTATTCTCCCAAGCAATACAGAAAAGAATCCAAAAGGAGAGTGCAAGGCCATTGATTTAGTCAATATGGCCGAATGCACAAGGGAGGAAGAGGACGAAAATCCTAGTGAGGAAGACCTCCTGGGACGTCCCTCAAGCAAGAAGGAGTTTCCCATTAAGGATCCAAGGGAATCTGAGGCCCATACAGAGACCATAGAGATTTCATTAAATCTCCTTCTGCCATTCATGAGCTCTGAAGACTATTCTTCCTCTGAAGAGGATGAAGATGTGACTGGAGAGCAAGTTGCTCAATATTTAGGAGCTATCATGAAGCTGAATGCCAAGCTGTTTGGTAATGAAACTTGGGAAAGTGAACCTCCCTTGCTCATTACTGAACTAGATACTTGGATTCAGAAAACTCTACCTCAAAAGAAACAAGATCCTGGCAAGTTCTTAATACCTTGTACCATTGGCACCATGAGCTTTTTCAAAGCTCTATGTGATCTAGGGTCAGGGATAAATCTTATGCCACTCTCTGTAATGGAGAAGTTAGGGATCATTGAGGTACAACCTGCCTTGTTCTCATTGCAATTGGCAGATAAGTCATTGAGACAAGCTTATGGAATAGTAGAGGACGTGCTAGTAAAGGTTGAAGGCCTTTACATCCCTGCTGATTTCATAATCTTAGACACTAGGAAGGAAAAGGATGATTGCATCATCCTTGGAAGACCTTTCTTAGCCACAGCAGAAGCTGTGATAGATGTCAACAAAGGAGAATTAGTCCTTCAATTGAATGGGGACTACCTTGTGTTTAAGGCACATGGCCATCCCTCTATGACAAAAGAGAGTAAGCAGGAAGAGCTTCTCTCAGTTCAGAGTCAAGAAGAGCCCACACAGTCAAACTCTAAGTCTGGTGTTGTGAGGCCACAACCAAACTCTAACTTTGGTGTTAAGACCCCATATCCAAACTCTAAGTTTGGTGTTGGGACTACACACTAACATTGACCTGATCACCTTGTGGCTCCATGAGAGCCACTGTCAAGCTATTGACATTAAAGAAGCGCTTGTTGGGAGGCAACCCAATTTTATTTATTTAATTTTTATTTTATTTTGTTCTATTGTTATTTTGTGTTTTATTAGGTACATGATCACGAGGAGTCACGAAAAAATCAAAAAAATTAAAAACAGAGTCAAAAACAGAAGAAAAAATTTTTTCACCCTGGAGGTAGCGCAGACTGGCGTTCAACGCCAGTAAGATGCATCTGGCTGGCGTTCAACGCCAGAACAGAGCACCATTCTGGCGCTGAACGCCAGAAACAAGCAACATCCTGGCGCTGAACGCCAGGAATGTGCCTGGAGGAGACAAGCTGGCGTTAAACGCCAGCAACAAGCATGAAACTGGCGTTCAACGCCAGAAACATGCATTACATGGGCGCTGAACGCCCAGAACGTGCACCAATGGGCGTTTGAACGCCAGAATGATGCACGAAGGCATTTTACATGCCGATATGGTGAAGGAATGGTATTTCTTTTCACCTCTGGATCTGTGGACCCCACAGGATCCCCACCTCAGGATCTGTGGACCCCACAGGATCCCCACCTACCATATTCCCACCTTTTCTTTTAATCCTAATCACACTCTCCTAATCCTAATCTCATTTCACTCTTTCCCATGTCACACTTCCCAAAAACCTTCACCAATCACTTCAATTCCTCTTCCCAATTACCCCATTCACCATTCACATCAACCCTCTCTTCCCCATAAACCCCACCTACCTTCATAAAATTCAAATTCAATTTCCCACCCATTCCCACCCAAATTGGCCGAACACCCACCCTCCCCTCTCCCTATAAATACCCTTCCATTCTACTTCATTTTCACACAACACAACACCTTCTTCTCCCACATAGCCGAACTTACTTCTCTCTATCCCTACCATATTCTCTTCTTCTTCTTCTTCTTTTCTTTTCTTTCTTGCTCGAGGGCGAGCAAAAATTTAAGTTTGGGTTGGTAAAAGCATAAGCTTTTTGTTTTTCCATTACCATCAATGGCACCTAAGGCCGGAGTATCCTCTAGAAAAGGGAAAGGGAAGACAAAAGCTTCCACCTCCGAGTCATGGGAGATGGAAAGATTCATCTCCAAGAGCCATCAAGACCACTTCTATGATGTTGTGGCAAAGAAGAAGGTGATCCCCGAGGTCCCTTTCAAGCTCAAAAAGAATGAGTATCCGGAAATCCGACATGAAATCCAAAGAAGAGGTTGGGAAGTCCTAACCAACCCCATGCAACAAGTTGGAATATTGATGGTTCAAGAGTTCTATGCCAATGCATGGATCACTAGGAACCATGATCAAAGTATGAACCCGAATCCAAAGAACTATCTCACAATGGTTCGGGGGAAATACTTAGATTTTAGTCCGGAAAATGTGAGGTTGGCGTTTCACTTGCCTATGATGCAAGGAGATGAACGCCCCTACACTAGAAGGGTCAACTTTGGTCAAAGGTTGGACCAAGTCCTTATGGACAAATGTGTGGAAGGAGCTCAATGGAGAATAGACTCCAAAGGCAAGCCAGTTCAACTAAGAAGACTGGATCTCAAGCCTATGGCTAGAGGATGGTTAGAGTTCATCCAAAGATCCATCATTCCTACTAGCAACCGATCTGAAGTTACTGTGGATCGGGCCATCATGATCCATAGCATCATGATTGGAGAGGAAGTGGAAGTTCATGAGGTCATCTCCAATGAACTCTACAAAATAGCCGATAAGTCCTCCACCATGGCAAGGCTAGCTTTTCCTCACCTTATTTGCCATCTGTGCTACTCAGCTGGAGTCATCATAGAAGGAGATACCCCCATTGAAGAAGACAAGCCCATCACCAAGAAAAGGATGGAGCAAGCAAGAGAAGCTCCTCACGGCCCTCAAGAAGTGCATGAGGAAGCTCATTACCAACAAATTCCTGAGATGCCTCAAGGAATGCACTTCCCTCCCAACAACTATTGGGAGCAACTCAATACCTCCTTAGAAGATTTGAGCCATAATGTGGAACAATTAAGGGTGGAACATCATGAGCACTCCATCATTCTCCAAGAAATAAGAGAAGATCAAAAAGCAATGAGGGAGGAGCAACAAAGGCAAGGAAGGGACATAGAAGAGCTTAAGAACATCATTGGTCCTTCAAGAAGAAGACGCCACTAGAGGTGGATTCATTCCTTGTTCTTTATTTCTTTCTGTTTTCGGTTTTTAGTATTGTGTTTATTTATGTTTTGTGTCTTCATTTCATGATCATTAATATGTAACCATGCCTTAAAGCTATGAATAAAATCCATTAATCCCTCACCTCTCTTAAATGAAAAATGTTTTAATTCAAAAGAACAAGAAGTACATGAATTTCGAATTTATCCTTGAATTTAATTTAATTATATTGATGTGGTGGCAATACTTTTTGTTTTCTGAATGAATGCTTGAACAGTGCATATTTTTGATCTTGTTGTTTATGAGTGTTAAAATTGTTGGCTCTTGAAAGAATGATGAACAAAGAGAAATGTTATTGATGATCTGAAAAATCATGAAATTGATTCTTGAAGCAAGAACAAGCAGTGAAAAAGGAAGCTGGCAAAAAAAAATAGAAAGAAAAAGAAGGAGCAGTAGAAAAAGCCAATATCCCTTAAAACCAAAAGGCAAGGGTAAAAAGGATCCAAGGCTTTGAGCATCAATGGATAGGAGGGCCCAAGGAAATAAAATCCAGGCCTAAGCGGCTAAATCAAGCTGTCCCTAACCATGTGCTTGTGTCATGAAGGTCCAAGTAAAAAGCTTGAGACTGAGTGGTTAAAGTCGTGATCCAAAGCAAAAGAGTGTGCTTAAGAGCTCTGGACACCACTAACTGGGGACTCTAGCAAAGCTGAGTCACAATCTGAAAAGGTTCACCCAGTTATGTGTTTGTGGCATTTATGTATCCGGTGGTAATACTGGAAAACAAAGTGCTTAGGGCCACGGCCAAGACTCATAAGTAGCTGTGTTCAAGAATCAACATGCTTAACTAGGAGAGTCAATAACACTATCCGAAATTCTGAGTTCCCAGAGACGCCAATCACTCTGAACTTCAAAGGAAAAAGTGAGATGCCAAAACTGTTCAGAAGCAAAAAGCTACAAGTCCCGCTCATCTAATTATAATTAATATTCATTGATATTTTGGAATTTATAGTATGTTCTCTTCTTTTTATCCTAATTGATTTTCAGTTGCTTGGGGACAAGCAACAATTTAAGTTTGGTGTTGTGATGAGCGGATAATTTATACGCTTTTTAGCATTGTTTTTAGGTAGTTTTTAGTAAGTTCAAGCTACTTTTAGGGATGTTTTCATTAGATTTTATGTTAAATTCACATTTCTGGACTTTACTATGAGTTTGTGTGTTTTTCTGTGATTTCAGGTAAATTCTGGCTGAAATTGAGGGACTTGAGCAAAACTCTGAAGAAGGCTGACAAAAGGACTGCTGATGCTGTTGGAATCTGACCTCCCTGCACTCGAAATGGATTTTCTGGAGCTACAGAACTCCAAATGGCTCGCTCTCAACGGCTTTGGAAAGTAGACATCCAGAGCTTTCCAGCAATATATAATAGTTCATATTTATTTGGAAATTGACGACATAACTTGGCGTTGAACGCCAAGTACAAGCTGCTGTCTGGAGTTAAACGCCAGAAAAACGTCATGATCCGGAGTTGAACGCCCAAAACACGTCATAACTCGGAGTTCAACTCCAAGAGAAGCCTCAGCTCGTGGATTAATCAAGCTCAGCCCAAGCATACACCAAGTGGGCCCCGGAAGTGGATTTATGCATCAATTACTTACTCATGTAAACCCTAGGAGCTAGTTTATTATAAATAGAACATTTATCTAGTGTATTAGATATCTTTGATCACTTTAGGTCTTTGATCAGTTGGTCTTGTGACCACATGGGGGCTGGCCATTCGGCCATGCCTGAACCCTTTGCTTGTGTATTTTCAACGGTGGAGTTTCTGCACACCATAGATTAAGGGTGTGGAGCTCTGCTGTACCTCAAGTATTAATGCAATTCTATTCTCTTTTATTCAAATCTCTATTATTCTTATTCCAAGATATTCATTCGTACCCAAGAACATGATGAATGTGATGATAAGTAACCCTCATTATCATTCTCACTTATGAACGCACGTGATTGACAACCACTTCCGTTCTACATGCAACAGAGCTTGAATGTGTATCTCTTAGATTCCCCAACAGAATCTTTGTGGTATAAGTTAGATAGATGGCGGCATTCATGAGGATCCGGAAGGTCTAAACCTTGTCTGTGGTATTCTGAGTAGGACTCTGTGATTGAATGACTGTGATGAGCTTCAAACTCCTGAAGGCTGGGCGTGATGACAAGCGCAAAAGAATCAAGGGATTCTACTCCAACCTGATTGAGAACCGACAGATGATTAGCCGTGCTGTGACAGAGCATAGGAACGTTTTCACTGAGAGGATGGGATGTAGCCATTGACAACGGTGATGCCCTACATACAGCTTGCCATGGAAAGGAGTAAGAAGGATTGAGTCGAAGCAGTGGGAGAGCAGGCGTCCTTGAGCCATATAGTATCTCCATTCGCTTATCTGAAATTCCCATCAATGAATCTGCATGAGTATTCTATCCCTTTTATTATTTATTTTCTTATTTCTATTTTCGAAAACCCATAAACCAATTTAATCTGCCTAACTGAGATTTACAAGGTGACCATGGCTTGCTTCGTACCAACAATCTCTGTGGGATCGACCCTTACTCACGTAAGGTTTATTACTTAGACGACCCAGTACACTTGCTGGTTAGTTGAACGGAGTTGTGAGCTTCTCTAACAGTGCCTGAAATTCTTTTATCACAATTTCGTCCACCAGGGGTTCAACACCAAACTTAGAATTTGGTTGTGGCCTCCCAACACCAAACTTAGAGTTTGACTGTGGGGACTCTTTCTGACTCTATTTTGAGAGAAGCTCTTCATGCTTCCTCTCCATGGTGACAGAGGGATATCCTTGAATCTTAAACACAAAGGATTCTTCATTCACTTGAATGATCAATTCTCCTCTATCAACATCAATCACAGCCTTTGCTGTGGCTAGGAAGGGTCTGCCAAGGATGATGGATTCATCCATGCACTTCCCAGTCTCTAGGACTATGAAATCAGCAGGGATGTAATGATCTTCAACTTTTTCCAGAACATCCTCTACAAGTCCATAAGCTTGTTTTCTTGAATTGTTTGCCATCTCTAGTGAGATTTTTGCAGCTTGCACCTCAAAGATCCCTAGCTTCTCCATTACAGAGAGAGGCATGAGGTTTACACTTGACCCTAGGTCACACAAGGCCTTCTTGAAGGTCATAGTGCCTATGGTACAAGGTATTGAAAACTTCCCAGGATCCTGTCTCTTTTGAGGTAGTTTCTGCCTAGACAAGTCATCCAATTCTTTGGTGAGCAAAGGGGGTTCATCCTCCCAAGTCTCATTACCAAATAACCTGTCATTTAGCTTCATGATTGCTCCAAGGTATTTAGCAACTTGCTCTTCAGTGACATACTCATCTTCTTCAGAGGAAGAATACTCATCAGAGCTCATGAATGGCAGAAGTAAATCCAATGGAATCTCTATGGTCTCAGTGGGAGCCTCAGATTCCCATGGTTCCTCATTAGGGAACTCATTGGAGGCCAGTGGACGTCCATTGAGGTCTTCCTCAGTGGCGTTCACTGCCTCTCCCTCCTCTCCAAATTCGGCCATGTTGATGGCCTTGAACTCTCCTTTTGGATTTTCTTCTGTATTGCTTGAAAGAGTACTAGGAGGGAGTTCAGTAATTTTCTTGCTCAGCTGACCCACTTGTGCCTCCAAGTTTCTAATGGAAGACCTTGTTTCAGTCATGAAACTTTGAGTGGTTTTGATTAGATCAGAGACCATGGTTGCTAAGTCAGAGGTGTTCTAAACCATGGTCCTTCCATGAGAGATTTGGATGATTTCTCCATGAAGGATTATAGGTGTTTCCATAGGGTTCTCCCATGTAATTCACCTCTTCCATTGAAGGGTTCTCAGGATCATAAGCTTCTTCTTCAGATGAAGCTTCCTTAGTACTGCCTGGTGCATTTTGCATTCCAGACAGACTTTGAGAAATCATATTGACTTGCTGAGTCAATATCTTGTTCTGAGCCAATATGGCATTCAGAGTATCAATCTCAAGAACTCCTTTCTTCTGATTAGTCCCATTGTTCACAGGATTCCTTTCAGATGTGTACATGAATTGGTTATTTGCAACCATTTCAATTAGTTCTTGAGTTCTGTAGGCGTCTTCTTCAGATGAAGAGATCCTCCAGCAGAGCTATCCAAAGACATCTTGGACAGTTCAGACAGACCATCATAGAAAATACCTATGATGCTCCATTCAGAAAGCATATCAGAGGGACACTTTCTGATCAATTGTTTGTATCTTTCCCAAGCTTCATAGAGGGATTCTCCTTCCTTCTGTCTGAAGGTTTAGACTTCCACTCTAAGCTTACTCAATTTTTGAGGTGGAAAGAACTTTGCCAAGAAGGCATTGACTAGCTTTTCCCAAGAGTTCAGGCTTTGTTTAGGTTGTGAGTCCAACCATATCCTAGCTCTGTCTCTTACAGCAAAAGGGAATAGCATAAGTCTGTAGACCTCAGAGTCAACCCCATTAGTCTTGACAGTGTCACAGATTTGCAAGAATTCAGCTAAAAACTGATGAGGATCTTCCAATGGAAGTCCATGGAACTTGCAATTCTGTTGCATTAGAGAAACTAATTGAGGCTTAAGCTCAAAGTTGTTTGCTCCAATGGCAGGGATAGAGATGCTTCTCCCATAAAAGTCAGGAGTAGGTGCAGTAAAGTCACCCAGCACCTTCCTTGCATTGTTGGCATTGTTGTTGTTTTCGGCTGCCATGGGTTCTTCTTCTTTGAAGATTTCTGTTAGGTCCTCTACAGAGAATTGTGCCTTAGCTTCTCTTAGCTTTCGCTTCAAGGTCCTTTCAGGTTCAGGATCAGCCTCAACAAGAATGCCTTTGTCTTTGCTCCTGCTCATATGCAAGAGAAGAAAACAAGAAAATATGGAATCCTCTATGTCACAGTATAGAGATTCCTTGAAGTGTCAGAGGAAAAGAAAAATGGAAGGAAGAGGTAGAAAATTCGAACTTATCAAGAAAGATGGAGTTCGAATTGTGCATTAAGGAATAGTGTTAGTCCATAAATAGAAGAATGTGAGAAGAGGGGAAGAAATTTTCGAAAATATTAAAAAGATTTTAAAAACATTTTGAAAAACTTTAATTGATTTTCGAAAACCAAGATTGAGAAAGAAGTAAAGTAATTTTTGAAAAAGATTTTGAAATTAGAAATAAAAAAGATTTGATTGAAAACTATTTTGAAAAAGATGTGGTTAAGAAGATATGATTGGTTTTAAAAAGATGTGATTGAGAAGATATGATTTGAAAAACATTTTAAAAAGATTTAATTTTAAAAATTAATGACTTGGCTAACAAGAAAAGATATGATTCAAACATTTAATCCTTTCTCAACAGAAAAGGCAACATAATTAAAATGTTGAATCAAATCATTAATTGATAACAAGTATCTTTGAAAATGGAAAGAAATTGATTTTGAAAACATATGATTGAAAAGATATGATTTGAAAAAGATTTGATTTTGAAAAATTTTGAAAACCTGAAAAATTTTGAATTAAAAATAGAATCTTCCCTCTTGTGCCATCCTGGCATTAAACGCCCAGAATGGTGCACATTCTGGCGTTTAACGCCCAAACCACTACCCTTTTGGGCGTTAAACGCCCAGCCAGGCACCCTGGCTGGCGTTTAAACGCCAGTTTGCCTTCCTCACTGGGCATTTTTAACGCCCAGCTTTTTCTGTGTAATTCCTCTGCAGTATGTTCTGAATCTTCAATTCTCTGTATTATTGACTTAAAAAGACACAAATTAAAAATATTTTTGGATTTTTAATAATAAGGAATAATCAATATGCAACTAAAATCAAATAACAATGCATGCAAGACACCAAACTTAGCAGTTTGTATACTACTGACACTAACAAAATGAGAATGCATATGAGACACATAAACACTCAAGTCAAGAGAATTTAAAAATCAGAGCAATGAAACCATCAAGAACAACTTGAAGATTAATGAAACACATGCGTGAATGCAAAAAGAACAGAAACATGCAATTGACACCAAACTTAACATGAGACTCTAGACTCAAACAGAAACATAAAATATTTTTGGTTTTTATGATTTTGTAAAATTTTTTTGGATTTTTCGAAAATTAAGTGGAAAAAGAAAATGAAGGTATCAAAATTCTTAATGAGAATTCCAGGAATCATGCAATGTTAGTCTAAAGCTTTAGTCTAAAGAAATTAGACATGGTTGAACAAGCTTCAGCAGGACATTGCATTCAAGAGCTAAATTGATGAAAATCAATCAGCTTTGGTGATGATAAGAACATCACCTTGAAACACTAGAATTCATTCTTAAGAACTCTGAAGAAAAAATACCTAATCTAAGCAACAAGATGAACCGTCAGTTGTCCATAGTCAACAATCCCCAGCAACGGTGCCAAAAACTTGGTGGACGAAATTGTGATCACTACAACTCCAATAATCCCCGGTAATGAATCCAAAAACTTGGTGTTCAATACCATGGCATAAACACAACTTCACACAACTAACCAGCAAGTGTACTGGGTCGTCCAAGTAATAAACCTTACGCGAGTAAGGGTCGATCCCACAGAGATTGTTGGTATGAAGCAAGCTATGGTCACCTTGTAAATCTTAGTCAGGCAAACTCAAATGATTATGAATGATGAATAAAACATAAAGATAAAGATAGAGATACTTATGCAATTCATTGGTAGGAATTTCAGATAAGCGTATGGAGATGCTGTGTTCCTTCCGTCTCTCTGCTTTCCTACTGTCTTCATCCAACCCTTCTTACTCCTTTCCATGGCAAGCTGTATGTAGGGTTTCACCGTTGTCAGTGGCTACCTCCCATCCTCTCAGTGAAAATGTTCAACGCATCCTGTCACGGCAAGGCTAATCATCTGTCGGTTCTCAATCAGGTTGGAATAGAATCCAGTGATTCTTTTGCGTCTGTCACTAACGCCCAGCCTTCAGGAGTTTGAAGCTCGTCATAGTCATTCAATCATTGAATCCTACTCAGAATACCACAGACAAGGTTTAGACCTTCCGGATTCTCTTGAATGCCGCCATCAATTCTAGCTTATACCACGAAGATTCCGATTAAGGAATCCAAGAGATATCCACCCAATCTAAGGTAGAACGGAGGTGGTTGTCAGGCACACGTTCATAGGTGAGAATGATGATGAGTGTCACGGATCATCACATTCATCAAGTTAAAGAACAAGTGATATCTTAGAACAAGAACAAGCGGAATTGAATAGAAGAACAATAGTAATTGCATTAATACTCGAGGTACAGCAGAGCTCCACACCTTAATCTATGGTGTGTAGAAACTCCACCATTGAAAATACATAAGAACAAGGTCTAGGCATGGCCGAATGGCCAGCCTCCCAAAGAGGGTTCAATCATAAAAACATGATCAAAAGATTCAGGTACAATAGCAAAAGGTCTTATTTATATAGAACTAGTAGCCTAGGGTTTACAGAGATGAGTAAATGACATAAAAATCCACTTCCGGGCCCACTTGGTGTGTGCTTGGGCTGAGCATTGAAGCATTTTCGTGTAGAGACTTCTCTTGGAGTTAAACGCTAGCTTTTATGCCAGTTTGGGCGTTTAACTCCCATCCTTGTGCCAGTTCCGGCGTTTAACTCCCATCCTTGGAATTCTGATGGTGACTTTGACCGCCGGTTTGGGCCATCAAATCTTGGGCAAAGTATGAACTATCATATATTGCTGGAAAGCCCAGGATGTCTACTTTCCAACGCCGTTGAGAGCGCGCCAATTGGGCTTCTGTAGCTCCAGAAAATCCACTTCGAGTGCAGGGAGGTCAGAACCCAACAGCATCTGCAGTCCTTTTTAGTCTCTGAATCAGATTTTTGCTCAGGTCCCTCAGTTTCAGCCAGAAAATACCTGAAATCACAAAAAAATACACAAACTCATAGTAAAGTCTAGAAAAGTGAATTTTAACTAAAAACTAATAAAAATATACTAAAAACTAACTAGATCATACTAAATACATACTAAAAACAATGCCAAAAAGCGTACAAATTATCCGCTCATCACCATTTAATTTCCCATGCATGCAACATTGGTAACACCAAACTTGTTTTTGGTCCCATGGTGCAACAAGGTTTGATTAAGACTCTAAAATTAACATGATATGGGTTGTGTTCATGCCATCTTAGTATGCCTTGGACACCAAACTTGTTGTTCACTATATGTTGCATATAAAAATTCTTCTAAGTGTTCGTCAAAGTTGATTTAGAATCCATGACTTTGCTTTATTACTACTATTAGAGATTAAGGAGAGAGGGTATGGAACATGGGTTGCCTCCCATGAAGCGCTTCATTTTGATTTAGCATCATTAGCTTGACGTTTGGCCCTTGTCAGGGTAGTTGGTAGTGCTTCAAATCTTCCCCCCTTGCAGTGAATCTGCTTCCGTTGGCTTTGTTAAGAAGTTCCACATGTTCTAAGGACAAGATTTTATTGATGGTGTACATTGGAGGTAGCTGAGATGGAATGGTGGGGAGATGAGGTGGTATAGATGGAAAGTAGGCAGAGACCACTTCATCTCCTGGAGAGAAGTCCTCTGTAGGGATTTTCCTGTTCCTCCATCTCCTTGGGACCTTTTTCTTTGTTTCCCTTGATGTTACCTTGCTCCTTATGGTTCCTTCTTTCAGGGGGATTTTGTTGCTTGTCCCATATGACTCTGGTAAGTCCAGTTTCTCTTGGATTACACTTGGCTGTTACTCCCTCTGATCACATTGGTTGTCACCAATGGGGATTTTCAGGTGTGGTGCTTGTGCTCCCATGCTTACCTCTTCCATCAACCCCTTATTGTGCTCTTCCTTTGACTCTTCGTTATCATGATCTACTTCTTGTGATGGTTTGAAAACGTTGAAGGTGAGCTGTTCATCGTGTATCCTCAATACTAGCTCTCCTCGCTCCACATCTATAAGCACCTTGGCTGTGGCTAAAAATGGCCTTCCCAAGATGATGGGATGGATGGGATTCTCTTCCATTTCCAAGATAACAAAGTCCGTGGGTAGGAAGTAGTTCCCAACCTTCATTAACACGTTCTCCACCACTCCTATTACCTATTTTTGAGTTTTGTCAGCCAATTTGATGATTATGTTTGTGGGTGTTAGCTCATTGATTTGAAGCTTTTTCATGAGGGATAGAGGCATTAAGTTGATACTTGCTCCCAGGTCACAGAGCCCCTTATCAATCATTGTCTCTTCTATAGCACAGGGAATGTAGAAACTCCCTGGATCCTTCTTCTTTGTAGGTGGCTCTGTTTGGATGAGAGCACTGCACTCCCTATTCATCTTTATTATTTATCCACCCTTCAATAAACTCTTTTTGGCCAGTAGCTCCTTTATGTACTTGATGTAGAAGGGCATTTGCTGGAGGGCCTTAATGAATGGTATATTTACATCAAGAGATGCAAACATGTCGAGGAATCTTGAATACATTCTCCTTGCTACACTACCTTTTAGCCTCTGGGGAAAGGGTGCATATGGTTCAGGGTCTCCCCTTTTTTTAGCTCCTCCTTGTGTGTGTGCTGGGGTGTATGGTTTCTTTCTTCATGATTTTCCTTTGGAATGTCTTGGAGATGTTCTGTTTGCGTGGGTGTTTCCTCCACACTCCTCTTATCACTTATAGTGATCATCTTGCATTCTTTCCACCTTACTTTCTTTGTTTCTCCTCTTGGGTTATTCTCTGTGTCACTTGGGAAACTATCAATAGGTTTGGGAAACTGTTGAGAAAGATATCCCACGTGGGACTCCAGCCTCTTGATGTTTTCCCCTTGGTTTTTGATATTGGCTCGCACTTCATCCTTGAACACTCTGTTGTCTTGGACTTCTTTGCATATGTCTTCAAGTAGAGCCTCAATTTTGGAAAGGCTATCCTCGGTTGGTAATGTTGGGTTGAGATTAGGTGGTTGAGAACGGTGATTAGGTGGGTGTTGATAGGATCTCTGTGAGGTATGTTGGTGAGTTGCATTGTTTTTGGGATTATGGTTGTAGCATTTCTGGTCTTGGCCTTGGTCTTGTTGGTTTCCCCACCCAAAGTTAGGGTGATTTCTCCATCCGGAATTATAAGTTTTAGAGTATGGATCATGGATCTGTCTGGGTGAGTTTCCAACATAGTTGGCTTGTTCCCAGTCACCTTCTTCTCCTACATTCACTCCTTCTTGAGCTGGTGATGAGGTGATGACTGCTGCAACTTGGTTTTCTTCCACCTTCTTGGTAAGATCTGCTAGTTACTTGGTGATCATCTTATTTTGAGCTAGCAATGCATCCATGTGGTTCAGCTCCATTACTCCTCGAGTGTTGCTCCCTTCAGAAGCATAGAAGTAGTCATTCTCAGCGACAGTCTCAATGACATCTATGGCTTCTTCAATGGTTTTCTTCTTGTTTAGAGAGCCCCCTTATCAATGGTCTATAACCTTCTTTGACTCATAAGAAAGACCTTCATAGAAGATGTGCAGTTGAACCCATTCATTGAACATGTCCGGTGGGTATCTTCTTGTTAAGTCCTTAAACCTCTCCCATGCCTCATAGAGAGTTTCACCATCTTGTTGCCTGAAAGTTTACACCTCAGCTCTCAGCCTATTAATTCTTTGAAGAGGGTAGAATCTTACCAAAAACTTGTTCACCACATCTTCCCAATTTGTTAAGATCTCCTTCGGGAAGGATTCCAGCCACTTAGATGCTTTGTCCCTGAGTAAAAAAGAGAACAAAAGCAGTCTATAGACATTCGGATGGACTCCATTAGACTTCACAGTGTCACATATTCTCAGGAAGGTGGTTAGATGTTGATTGGGGTCTTCTTAGGCACTTCCTTCGAATGAGCAATTGTTTTGAACAAGGGTGATGAACTGGGGTTTTAATTCAAAGTTGTTGGCATGTATGGTAGGCTTTTGGATGCTACTTCCACAATTTCCTAAGTTTGGATTGATGTAAGAGCCTAGAACTCTCCTCTCTTGCCCAACATGATTTACAGGGCCTTCTCTGGCATGGTTGTGGGCTTCTCTTTCAAGGTTGTTTTCCAAGTTCTCCTCCATGTTTGTTTCAAAGTACTCTTCCTCTTTCTCAGCACCAACAACTCCTTTCCCTCTTGCTTTCCTCCTCAATCTACATAGGGTCCTCTTAGGTTCCGAATCAAAGGAAGTTGAAGCTCCGTTTCTTCTTCCTGTCATACAACTAATAGAGCACACAACAAGAAATACAATGATGAGATTATTCTTGATAGAGTGATTGTAAGTGTGAGTGGTGCAAATTATCAAATAGTTAGTGGGTTAGTGAGCAAAATTGTAGATAATAACAAAGAAAACAACGAGGGGTGAGAGGATGAGGAAGAAACTAAAGAAACTGAAGATAAATGACTGGATAAAATAAACAAATAAAAGAAAAAAATTGCTTAATGTAGTGAACTTCAAACTTAATCATTGTTGATACAAAATCAATCCCCGGCAATGGCACCATAAACTTGATGCATGGAAACTTGTCTCTCAACAAATTTCCCTTCGGAAAGTATACCAAATTGTCGTCAAGTAAAAACTGACAATAGAGTGAGGTCAAATCCCACAGGGATTGATTGGTCAAGCAACTTTAGTTGGAAGAGTATGCTAGTTGAGCTAAACAGAAGGTTGTCGGTGTTGCAGGAAATTAAATAGCGGAAAAGTAAATGGCAGAAAATAAAGTGCAGAATCTTAAATGGGGATTTGGGGAGATGAACATGGAAATAAATGGCAGAAAGTAAAGAGAATGGGTAAGATCAGAAATGGGGAATTCATTGGGCTTAAGAGATGTTGCATTCTCTGGATCAAGTTCATTCTCATCTCTTCCTCAATCAATGCATTCATTGATCTCCTTGGCAATCTTAAGTGATTGGATCACAATTCCTTGGCAATCCAATCTCTCTAAGCTTGAACAATTGCCCAATTCCTTGATTTAATTGTTCATGGGAAGAGATGAAGTGTGGTCACTGATTATACCACATGTATTTCCAAATCAAAGTGTTAGGAGGATTACATGTCACTATATCCGCCCAAACCCCAATTTGGTCCAACATGAGAAAGCATTTCTAGCATGATCTCCTCATCCCTTTTCCAAGGCTCAAAGGAGATCTAATTATGGAGAGTTTCTTTTCAAAGACAACTAACCAATTGAATTAAGATCGAAAGCTTTCTAGCAAATCAAGAGAAAAGAAAGAGGAAGAATAATGAAAACTATAATTGATCCATCAAATTACAATAGAGCTCCCTAACCTAATGAAAGTGGTTTAGTTGTTCATGGCTCTGGAAATGGAAAATGGCAGAAAAGAAAACATGCTTAGCTAGGAAAAATGCAGAAAGTAAATATACAGGGGGTAGTTCTCCCAAGTGCCAAGCTTCTCTATAGTTCAAAACTACTCCTATATATATTACTCTTCTTGAGCTTCTAGTGAGTTCTTCAAGTCTTGGATGTGGGCCTTAGATCTTTAGTTGAAGCAGGTACAATCTTCAGTGGGCTCAGCTTGCAGAAAAGTGTGAGTTAGGCATGGGCGTTAGTTAGGACGTTAGTGGTGTTAACGCTAAGTGAAAATGTGGGTTCGAGAACGTTAGTGGCAATCACCTTTCTCACTAACGTTCCAACCCCAAAATGGTCCACGTTAACTTCAACGTTAGTGGCACTAACGTGACCACTAACGTTGCCTCGTCATCCTTCATAAATGTTATTGGGAATCACCTTTTCTAATAACATTGCATTGTGCCCCCTTTTCCCACGTTAGATTTCACGTTAACTAGGTTAACGTGGGTATGCCTATGCTTCGAGAGCGTTAGTGACACTTACCTTTGTCACTAACGCTCCAAACGCCCCTCCTCTCCATGTTAGAGTTCACGTTAACTAGGTTAAGGTGGCCACTAACGTGGTAGTGAATGCCATCTCCAACATTAGTGACAAAGGTGAGTGTCACTAACGTTGGCTCATCATGCTTAGCTCCACGTTAACTTTCATGTTAGTGATCTTAACATGACCACTAACGTGGGCAATGTTGGCTTGATCCAACGTTAGTGACAAAGGTGAGTGTCACTAACGTTGGCATTGTCTTTCCCTTCCACGTTAGAGTTCACGTTAACTAAGTTAACGTGACTCTTAACGTGGCTAATTGCCAATTTGTAGCGTTAGTGGTATTCACTTTTACCACTAACGCTGGAGCTCCCTTTTTCTCCACGTTAACTACCATGTTAACCTAGTTAACGTGGTAATTAATGTGGGCTTATGATGGCTTCGCAGGCGTTATTGGCGATCACCTTTTCCATTAGCGCTACAAGCTTGTCCCTATTCCACGTTAGTGTTCACGTTAACTAGGTTAACGTGACTGCTAATGTGGCTCCTTCTTGCTTCCTTTGTTATGAAATCAAGCAAATAAAGTGCATCAAAGCTCTAGCCCAAGTCATGAGATTATGCATAATCAATTTGTCATGCAATCCTTGCAAAATCTTCATGAAATCATGTAAAATTCACAATAGTTGCTTGAATCAAGGGGTAAGTGTATTTTCATCCATAACTTGCCTTATTTACTAAGAAAATTCATGAAACTACCCTAAAATAGTAAAGAAAAGGTCAGTGAAACTGGCCTAGATGCCCTGGCATCACTTGTTCAAGAGGTACTGAAAGCTGAGGTACTTGATAAAATTCTGGATCCTATTTCAGAAGACTATGGTTCACACACCTAAAGCAGAGGAGGAAGCCCCCAAGCTTGAGCTCAAACCTTTACCTCCTTCTCTGAAATATGTGTTCTTGGGTGAAAATGATTTATATCCGGTGATTATTAGCTCTTCCCTGAAGCCTGAAGAGGAAGAGGCGTTTATTTCAGTGCTCAGGAGCCATAAAACAGCTCTTGGGTGGACCATTAGTGACTTGAAGGGGATTGGTCCAACCAAGTGTATGCACAAGATCCTCCTTGAAGATGATGCTAAACCAGTTGTGCAACCACAAAGGAGACTCAATACAACCATGAAAGAGGTGGTCCAAAAAGAGGTAATGAAATTATGGGAAGTAGGTATTATTTACCCTATTTCTGACAGTCCTTGGGTAAGTCCTGTGCAGGTAGTTCCCAAGAAAGAAGGGATGACAGTAATCAAGAATGAAAAGAATGAGCTTATTCATACAAGGACAGTCACAGGATAGAGAATGTGTATAGACTACAGGAAGCTCAACACTGCTACAAGGAATGATCACTTCCCTCTGCCTTTCATTGATCAGATGCTTGAGAGGTTATCTAGTCATGCTTTTTATTGTTTCCTGGATGGATATTCTGGATATAATCAAATTATAATAGACCCTCAAGATCAAGAGAAGACAGCATTCACATGCCCCTTTGGAGTGTTTGCTTACAGGAGAATACCATTTGGACTCTGTAATGCTCTAGCTACTTTTTAGAGGTGTATGCTTTCAATTTTTTTTGATATGGTTGAAAAGTTCATTGAGGTATTTATGGATGACTTTTCTGTTTTTGGTAATTCTTTTGAATCCTGCCTTAAGCATTTTTCTCTTGTCTTGAAATGGTGTCAAGAATCAAACCTTATTTTAAATTGGGAAAAATACCATTTCATGGTTACAGAAGCTATTGTTCTTGGGCACCAGATTTCAAGTAAGGGGATTGAGGTTGACAGAGCAAAGATGGAGGTAATTGAAAAATTACCACCACCAGCTAATGTTAAGGCAGTCAGGAGTTTCTTGGGTCATGCAGGATTTTATAGGAGATTTATAAAGGACTTTTCAAAAATTGCTAAACCATTGAGTAACCTGTTAGTTATTGATGTTCCTTTTGTCTTTGATTTTAATTGTCTGCATGCTTTTGAAACTCTGAAAGCAAACCTTACCTCTGCTCCCATTATAGCTCCCCCTGATTGGGATTTACCATTTGAATTGATGTGTGATGCCAGTGATTTTGCTATAGGAGCCGTTTTAGGATAGAGACATGGTAAGCTTGCACATGTCATTTACTATGCCAGTCGTGTGTTAAATGATGCCCAAAAAAATTACACAACTACAGAAAAGGAATTATTAGCTGTTGTGTATGCTGTTGATAAGTTTAGGTCTTATTTACTTGGTTCTAAAGTTATTATTTATAATTATCATGCTGGTTTGAAGTACCTTCTAACCAAACAGGATTCTAAACCAAGATTAATCAGATGGGTGTTACTCGTTCAGGAGTTTGATATTGAGATAAAAGACAGGAAATGGTCAAAAAATCAAGTAGCTGACCATCTCTCTAGAATCGAGTTTGAAGCAGGAGTACAACCACCCATAGCTGTGACTGAGACGTTTTCTGATGAGCAATTATTCCTCATACAGCAGGCTCTGTGGTTTGCAAACATTGCAAATTACAAAGCCATGAACTATATTCCAAGGGAGTACAGTAGGCAACAAGTAAAGAAGCTATTGACTGATGCAAATTACAACATTTGGGAGGAACCATACCTTTTTAAAAGGTGTTCAGATGGTATAATCAGAAGATGTGTCCCAGATGAAAAAACACAACAGATTCTTTGGCGCTGTCATGGTTCTGATTATGGAGGCCACTTTGGTGGTGAAAGAACAGTTACAAAAGTCCTTTAGAGCGGG
Source organism: Arachis hypogaea (assembly GCF_003086295.3). NCBI lineage: Eukaryota > Viridiplantae > Streptophyta > Magnoliopsida > Fabales > Fabaceae > Arachis > Arachis hypogaea. The sequence goes on along the minus strand of NC_092044.1, from coordinate 33,174,044 downwards.
TTTTACTGGCCGACTCCCTTCAGGGATGCAAGAGCATTTGTGAAGCACCGTGCTAGATGTAAGAAAGCCACGAATCTCCCTGCCAACCATGAAATGCCACAGCAAGGGATTCTTGAGGTGGAGTTGTTTGATGTGTGGGGTATTGATTTCATGGGACCCTTCCCACCCTCACATTCAAACAACTATATTCTAGTGGCGGTTGACTATGTGTCCAAGTGGGTGGAAGCTGTGGCTCTACCCACCAATGATGCTAAGGTGGTAATGAGTTTTCTTCAGAGATATATCTTTAGCCGGTTTGGTGTCCCAAGGACACTCATTAGTGATGGAGGAAGCCACTTCTGTAACAGGCCGCTGGACTCTCTTCTACAGAGATATGGAGTCCGTCATAAAGTGGCAACCCCTATCACCCTCAGACAAGTGGACAAGTTGAAGTTTTCAACAGGGAACTCAAAAGGAATCTAGAGAAGACCGTCAGTGTTTCAAGAAAGGACTGGTCTAGGAAACTTGATAATGCTCTCTGGGCATACCAGACAGCGTACAAGACTCCCATTGGCATGTTACCTTATCAGTTGGTCTATAGCAAAGCCTATCACTTGCCAGTTGAGCTGGAGCATAAAGCTTACTGGGCAATCAGGTACCTAAATCTTGATTCAGAAGCTGCAGGAATTAAGCGAATGCTTCAGTTAAATGAGCTTGATGAATTCAGAAATTTATCCTATGAGAATGCCAAGCTCTATAAGGAGAGAACCAAGTTATTGCATGACAAGAAGATTGCCATCAGAGTATTTGAGCCAGGACAGAGAGTGCTACTGTATAATTCAAGGCTCAAATTCTTTCCCGAGAAGCTAAAATCCCGGTGGTCAGGACCGTTTGTGGTTATCAGAGCTTCACCATATGGTCATATGGAAATATAGGAAGAGAATTCTGATAGAAAATTTACAGTGAATGGCCAGAGGTTGAAGCACTATCTTGGAGGCGAGATTGATCGCCAGAGGTCCGCTCATCTGCTGAATTAGCAAAACTGACCGTCAAGCTAGTGACATTAAAGAAGCGCTTGTCGGGAGGCAGCCCGATAATTTTGTATCCTTAGTTATTTTCGTAGTAGTAGTTTTCTTATTTATATGATCTTTATTGAGTTTTATCTTATCATGCAGCTATTTTAGAACAGGAACTGAACACTTCGAAAAAAAAGGAGGGAGAGAAGCAGGAAACTTACCCGAGAGATGAGCAGGAGTGGTGCTGGAACTATGCTTTGCACACAAACAAGACCACGTGTACGCGTACCTCACGCGTGCGCATCGTTTGCGCCTTTAGCCATCCATGCGTGCGCATCCCAGATGCGTACACGTGACCTTGAAAATCGGCATAAATAGGTGTTTGGGCAGAGAGTTGTGCTGGCTTGGGGCTGGAAGTGTGCTAGACGCACAAACTTGTTCATGTGTACGCGTCCCTGACGCGTGCGCGTCCTTTGCACAAATTGCCACTCACACGCACGCATCATATAAAAATTTTGGTCCCCAAGCCACGCTCGTAGAGAGTTGTGCGTACACGCGGTTGGCTTCGTGTGATTCGCACAATCCAAGCGCACGTATACGTGTGCTTGACACTTACGCGTCACTATGATAATCGCGCGCCCACGCGTACGCATGCCGTACGCGTACATGTCGCCTGCGCCGCACACCTCCACTAGCGCGCCGTCCAGTTTTTAATTTTTATTCTTTCTCTCCTAAATCCTAATTCTCTCTTGTTATTTTATCATTTTATTCTTCTTTCATCATAATATTTGTTTCTTCTTGTTTTCAGTTCTTCTTTGCTTCAGGACAAGCAAACCTTTAAGTTTGGTGTTGACGCTTCGCTTATGGGTTTTCTGTTTATCACAAAAGGGAGATGAATGTTCTTCATGAAGGAATGAGATTACCACAAGCATAACTGAGGTGGTTGAGTTCCTTTCATTCTATTTCTCTTCCGTTCTTATTTTGTTGTCTTCTGTTTTCATATGCTTTGATTGCTTGCATGATCTTTAGTACTTATAATACAAAAAAAAATTGCCTCATGTATTGCTCACTGAGCTTGAAATCAAAAATACAGAAGTGATGTATTGCATGGGAAATTGAGTTTATATTTAAGAATAGTCTTATTTACTTAGATGTGGTGGTAATAATTGTAATTCTGAATGTATGAGATGAACAGTGCATAGTTGAATTTGAATTAAAGGATGTTGATGTATAAGGAACTTGAATTTAGAGAATTATTATGATTTCTCTGAAATTAACAAAAATTTAATCTTTGAATAAAAAGAAACAGCAAATATATATATATATATATAATAATAATAATAATAATAATAATAATAATAATAATAATAATAATAATAATAATAATAATAAAAGCAAGGTCCAAGGCTCTGGGCATCAATAACTAGGGAGATCAGACATGATTAAAAGCTCAAAGAGTTGTTTCCCTAGTCATATGCTTGTGGTGTGATTGTGTCAAATAATCCTTGAGACAGAAGACTTAGAGTCGAGACCAAGTACATTTAATAGAGTATGCCAAAGGCTTTGAGCACCACTGTCTGGGAGTAAATGAAAGAAAAAATTAGAACTTAAAGAGAGTTCTCCCGTCAAGTGCTTGTGGTGTTTTTGTGTAAAGTAACCCTTGAGACAAAATATTTAAAGTCACGGCTAGGCTCAAGGTGCAAAGCACCAAAGAAAAATAAATTAAAGAAAATTATGCTGTGTTCAAGGATTAAACTGGAGTATAAAGATAAGAGAATTCATAATATGATCCGAATTCTAATTCCGAATGACACTGACATTCCTCTGATTCAAAGGAAAGTGAGATGCCAAAATCATTCAGAATTATAATAGATAAACCCCACTATAAGAAGAGACATGAGCATAACTGAACTCTCACCTCTCATGCAAATTCACATCTTAATCATGTACTAATTTTGGTTGCTTAAGGACAAGCAACAATTCAAGTTTGGTGTTGTGATGCGTGAGCATCTTTTGTTATCTTTTCCTAGTGAATTTGCATTTAATTTGTTAAGTTTAATCAAGAATTAATTATCTTTTAGCCACTATGAATGCTACTTTGAGTCTTGTACAATTCTGTTTATTTTAGGTAGCATTCGACTGGATTTGATGGAGTTTCTGCAGCACAAGAATTAAAGGAGAGGACAGGCTCGCGTACCTGATGTGTGTGCGTGATTTGGAGCTTTCCATGGCCACATGTGCGCGTACCTGACGCGTGCACGTACCTGACGCGTGCGCGTGATTTGGAGATTTGTGCAGTGACGCGTGCGCGTACCTGACGCGTACGCGTGACATGCGCCACGTGCAGAAAATGCAGAAAACGCTGGGGGCGATTTCTGGGCCCCCATTCTGGCACTCAAGTAAAGCACAACCCTTTGCCAAGTTAGGCGCGGATCCAGTGAAGCCAAGTGGTCCTCACGTTATAAGGCGCGTATTATTTAATTGATTCTGATTTAAATTTAAATTTTAAAATAGGAAATGATATTATTTTAATTTTAGGAATTAGAATTTAAATTAATTAGGATTAGATATAAAAGATAACGGAATTCCAGTAGTTAATTATTCATTCCACCTCAGCCCAATTTACAATCCTAGTTTTCTTCCCTGAAGCATGAGCAACTAAACCTCCATTATTAAGCTTAGGAGCTCTGTCTATTGTATGGATTGATACTATTATTTTTCTATTTTAATACATGTTTTGATTTATATTTCAAGAATTGTTTTCGTTCTTTGTTTTATGAATTTGGGTGGAACGGAAGTATGACCTTCTTTCTAATTGAGTTCTTGTATAACTTGGAAAAGCTCTTTACTTGAACAACAGCTTGAAAACAATTTCTCCTAAATTCTAATTATCTGGATTTAACGGGATATGTGACATATAATCCTTTTATATTTGGGTAATTAGGATTTTTGTGGCATATAAATTGGAATTTGATCTTTTACCCTCTGATTGGAATTAATTGACCAAGGAATTGGCAGTTGATGAATTTTAAAGGAGACTAGGAAGGTCTAAAGAATTAGGTTCTAGTCACATATAGTTTGCCATGAATTAAATCTTGCATGATTAAAATAGTTAATAAGAAAAGTCAATCCAGAAAATAGATAACTCTGAAGCCTTAACTGTTTCTCCATATTTTATTCCCAACTTATTCATCTGCCTATCTTCAAACTCTGAATTTACTATTTAACGCTTTTTGAATTCTCAAACACTATTTTCTGCTTGTCTGACTAAGCCAATCACCCAATTATTGTTGCTTAATCCATCAATCCTTGTGGGATCGACCCTCACTCACCTGAGGTATTATTTGGTACGACCCGGTGCACTTATCGGTTAGTTTTATGGAGTGCATGGAGTCAACGGAGTCACAAGCTCTTACCCAATTATTACCCAATTATTAAAAATTGATTTTTAACTACTCTATTACCCTAATTTTATTAGAATTACCAAACTACTCTTATACTTAATTTTACCAAACTTCTAATTTTCAAATCAAAACCCTAATTCTACCTAACCCTAACCCACCCCACCACTTGTTTCCCCCGCCGGCTCATTTTTCTCTATATGGAAACAATGATGGTGTAATGCAATAAAATGGACGGATGAACAAAAATTTCACTGCTATGGTGTCAATATAAATCGTAACCTGCGTTTTACCATTTTCAATCTTTTTTTGTTCACCAAAATAATAAAACACAACTTCCATTTTATTGTTTTCACATTTTTTTGAAACAACAAAATGCAACCTGTGTTTTTTGGGGTGTCTGATTTTTTTAAAGGACGCAAAACACAGGTTGCGTTTTTAGGAGAAAAATATTTTAATCAAGAGTGTGTATGTGTATTTTTTTGAGATGATGATAATGGTTGCCATTGGTGCCGGCGATATTGAAGAAGCCATGCTTGTTGTCTGTGTACTCTTGTGTAGTCTTATGTACTCTGAAGACGATGATAATGGTTGCCATTGTCCGTTGTGAAGCTTAAGTATTTGGGGAATTAAAGTTTAAAAATCGTGTTTGGGAAAATAATAATTTTTTTATTTTAGTGAAAAAACCTCCGTATAAGTCATAGTTATGAATTTTTTTGACAGTTATTTGTGTAGAAAAAAAAAAGTCGGGTTAGGTGAGGTTGAAATTATGGAACATGTTAGGAGATCATACCAAACACACACGAAGGAGGGACACGTTTCGTGCATTGTCTCACAAAGAACGTAACTTGCGTTTTTCAAGTTACTGAGTATGGCAGATCCATATTTGTGGATAACACACCATACACCAATAATACTGTATATCACCATTTTTATCTCCATTAATAAATTAATTTTTGCCACCTTTGCTTACACACACTTACCCGCAATAAAGAAAAAGAAAACAGAAACGTGGAGAGAGAAACGGGAAGAGAAGGGGAAAGTAAGAGAGAGATCCGAGAGAGATCAAAAGAGATCAAAGAAGAAGAAGAGAGGAAGGGGAGGGAGATCGAGCCGTTGCATCTACCGCCGTCAAGCTCGCGTTGTCGCCATCCCGTCCATGGAGTCACAAGCTCGCGCCGCCATCAAAGCTACTGCAGAGGGAGAGAGAGTGCGACGGTGAGAGACACGAAGAAGAGGCCGCGAATTGCCGTCGTTGAGGTCTCTGGTCGCCGTTGAGCTGCTGTGCGCCACTAGGAGCTGTCGCGTCGCCGATTAGGGAGCCGCGAGGAGCGTTGCCATCACGGATGAGTAGAACGTGAACAGAGAAGAAGGACACTCACCGGATAAGAGAATGCTGCACCGTCGTGCCTGGCTGCCGGAGAACAGCATCGTGGTCACCAGGAAGCACTGCTGGTGGTGCTACTGTCCCTGTTCTTCCTTCTTAGTGGTCTAGTAAGTCTTTTTGCTCTGAAAATTCCTCTTTGTCATTGTTCTGTTATAGCTTATTGAGTTATACGCGACGTTAATGTCTTAGGATTGAGCTATGGTTCTTTCGTGCTGTGCTTATAGGTTATGACTGCTACGGGAATGGTCGAATTTGATGTCGATGCTGTGAAGTCAGAGTTTTACGGGTTTTGTCGCATAGTTAAGTCGCGATCAAGGTAGAGGCATTTTCTCAATTTCATTTTACTTTCAAGAGTTGTTATAAGTCGATAATAGTATGAAAATATATCTTTATGACTACGTGACTCATATGAATTGAATTGAACTTTGTAGATGGATATAATTATTTATCTGACTGATTTATTGAATTATTGAGAAAGCTGGTTATTCTGAGTTGTTATTTTTGTTTATTGAGTTGGTCATTGTTGGACTGGTTTTTTTAATTTAGTTTTTCGATTATGATAGGATGATTTGAGATATGAAAATAATTTGATGTTGGAAGTGGCTTGATTTTTAATTGGTTTGATTTTATAAATGTTTTGATATTAGAAATGGTTTTGATTTATTGGAAATGATTTGGAAAGAGTTTGAGAAATGGTTTGGATTGAACCAAAGAAGGGTGGCAAAGTCCGAGTTTTAGGGGAGATGCTGCCAAAATTTTATTATAAAATTTAAGACTTTGTTTGAAATGTTATTTAAAGAAAGATTGGATTTGAGAAATTGCATTATTTGATTTTTGATTTATTAAGAAAATAGTTATGTTTTGAGTTTAATTCATTTAAGAAAAGTATATGTTTTAAGTTTGATTTATCTAGAAAAAAATTATTTTACGATTTTAAATTATTTAAGAAAGGTATTATGTTTTAAGGTCGATTTAAATATGAAAAGGGCTTATGTTTTGAATTTGACTTAAGAATTTCATTCGGAGGAATTTTAGTGAATTTTAAAAGTAATTCAATTTTGATTGAATGATTTCATTTTGCGACATCTTGGAAAAAGTTAAAAAATTTGTTTTAAGGATAAAACTGAGATTGGTTTTGGTTTTGAAATTGGTTTGGAACTTCTGATTTATATGATTTGGTTTTGATTTGATTTAGAAACTTTATTTGATTAATTCAATTTAAGAAAACAATGATTTTTAAGTATTTTTAATGAATTTAAGGAAATGAGATTGGTTGTCGTTCCTCTAAAGTCTAGAGATCTTGCCAAGGGGTTTAACTAATAAATGGTTTTCCTTTATCTTTTGAAAGAAGAATTGGTTTAAATGAAATTTTTTTAAAGGTTTTGGAGAAGGTCACGAGAGGGTAACAAGAGTATGGTTATGGTGCCGAAGGATAAACGTTAATAAGTCGTGGGCTTGGTATGAGAATGATTGTGTAGGAACGCCCGTAAATATGTGATAGTGGTGGACGAAATTGTGATTGACCTATTTGTATTTGCATGAGATTTATTTAATGGCTCTTTGGCATATGTGATCACAACTACGTTCAACTTAACCAGCAAGTGTACTGGGTTATCCAAGTAATACCTTACGTGAGTAAGGGTTGATCCCACAGAGATTGTTGGTATGAAGCAAGCTATGGTTACCTTGTAAATCTCAGTTAGGCAGATTAAAAGGTTTTGGGTTGCGAAAATTAATAATAAATAGAAAATAAAAAGGAATAGAAATACTTATGTAAATCAATAGTGGGAATTTCAGATAAGTGTGTGGAGATGCTGTGCTCCTCTCGTATCTCTATTTTCTTATTGCTTTCATCCAATCCGTCCTACTCCTTTCCATGGCAAGCTGTATGTAGGGCATCACCGTTGTCAATGGCTACATCCCATCCTCTCAGTGAAAACGTTCCTATGCTCTGTCACAGCACGGCTAATCATCTGTCGGTTCTCAATCAGGTTGGAATAGAATCCCTTGATTCTTTTGCGCTTGTCATCACGCCAGCCTTCAGGAGTTTGAAGCTCGTCACAGTCATTCAATCCCAGAATCCTACTCGGAATACCATAGACAAGGTTTAGACTTTCCGGATCCTCATGAATGCCGCCATCTATCTAGCTTATACCACGAAGATTCTGTTGGGGAATCTAAGAGATATGCGCCCGACCTAGAGTAGAACGGAAGTGGTTGTCAGTCACGTACGTTCATAGGTGAGAATGATGATGAGTGTCACGGATCATCACATTCATCAAAGTTAAGTATAACGTATATCTTGGAATAAGGATAGAAGAGAATTGAATAGAAAGTAATAATAATTGTATTGAAACTTGAGGTACAGCAGAGCTCCACACCCTTAATCTATGGTGTGCAGAAACTCCACTGTTGAAAATACATAAGTAAAAGGTTCAGGCATGGCCGAATGGCCAGCCCTCTCCATGATCAAGAGACCGAATAGTCAAGAGATTAAACTGTCAAAAGATGTCTAATACAATAGTAACTTATCCTATTTATACTAGACTAGCTACTAGGGTTTACATGAGTAAGTATTTGATGCATAAATCCACTTCCGGGGCCAACTTGGTGTATGCTTGGGCTGAGCTTGATCTATCCACGAGCTGAGGCTTTTCTTGGAGTTGAACTCCAAGTTATAACGTGTTTTGGGCGTTCAACTCCGGATCATGACGTTTTTCTGGCGTTTAACTCCAGACAGCAGCATGTACTTGGCGTTCAACGCCAAATTACGTTGTCAATTTCCGAATAAAGTATGGACTATTATATATTGCTGGAAAGCTCTGGATGTGTACTTTCCAACGCCGTTGAGAGAGCGCCATTTGGAGTTTGTTAGCTCCAGAAAATCCATTTCGAGTGCAGGGAGGTCAGATTCCAACAGCATCAGCAGTCCTTTTTGTCAGCCTCTTTCAGAGTTTTGCTCAAATCCCTCAATTTTAGCCAAAAATTTCCTGAAATCACAGAAAAATACACAAACTCATAGTAAAGTCCAGAAATGTGAATTTAACATAAAAACTAATGAAAACATCCCTAAAAGTAGCTTGAACTTACTAAAAACTACCTAAAAACAATGCCAAAAAGCGTATAAATTATCCGCTCATCACAACACCAAACTTAAATTGCTGCTTGTCCCCAAGAAACTGAAAATCAATTAGGATAAAAAGAAGAGAATATACTATAAATTCCAAAATATCAATGAATATTAATTATAATTAGATGAGCGGGACTTGTAGCTTTTTGCTTCTGAACAGTTTTGGCGTCTCACTTTTTCCTTTGAAGTTTAGAATGATTGGCTTCTCTAGGAACTTATAATTTCGGATAGTGTTATTGATTTTCCTAGTTAAGCATGTTGATTCTTGAACACAGCTACTTATGAGTCTTGGCCGTGGCCCTAAGCATTTTGTTTTCCAGTATTACCACCGGATACACAAATGCCACAGACACATGACTGGGTGAACCTTTTCAGATTGTGACTCAACTTTGCTAGAGTCCCCAGTTAGAGGTGTCCAGAGCTCTTAAGCACACTCTTTTTGCTTTGGATCACGACTTTAACCACTTAGTCTCAAGCTTTTCACTTGGACCTTCATGACACAAGCACATGGTTAGGGACAGCTTGATTTAGCCGCTTAGGCCTGGATTTAATTTCCTTGGGCCCTCCTATCCATTGATGCTCAAAGCCTTGGACCCTTTTTACCCTTGCCTTTTGGTTTTAAGGGCTATTGGCTTTTTCTGCTTGCTTTTTCTTTTTCTTTCTATTTTTTTTCGCCTATTTTTTTCGCAAGCTTTTTGTTTTCACTGTTTTTTCTTGCTTCAAGAATCAATTTCATGATTTTTCAGATCATCAATAACATTTCTCTTTGTTCATCATTCTTTCAAGAGCCAACAGTTTTAACATTCATAAACAACAAGATCAAAAATATGCACTGTTCAAGCATTCATTCAGAAAACAAAAAGTATTGTCACCACATCAATATAATTAAATTAAATTCAAGGATAATTTCGAAATTCATGTACTTCTTGTTCTTTTGAATTAAAAACATTTTTCATTTAAGAGAGGTGAAGGATTAATAGAATTTATTCATAGCTTTAAGACATGGTTACTACATACTAATGATCATGAAATAAAGACACAAAACATAGATAAACACAACATTAAAAACCGAAAAACAGAAAGAAATAAGAACAAGGAATGAATCCACCTTTAGTGGCGTCTTCTTCTTGAAGGACCAACAATGTCCTTAAGCTCTTCTATGTCCCTTCCTTGCCTTTGTTGCTCCTCCCTCATTGCTCTTTGATCTTCTCTTATTTCTTGGAGAATGATGGAGTGCTCATGATGTTCCACCCTTAATTGTTCCACATTGTGGCTCAAATCTTCTAAGGAGGTATTGAGTTGCTCCCAATAGTCGTTAGGAGGAAAGTGCATCCCTTGAGGCATCTCAGGGATTTGTTGATGATGAGCTTCCTCATGCATCTCTTGAGAACTGTGAAGGATCTCTCTTACTTGCTCCATCCTCTTCTTGGTGATGGGCTTATCCTCTTCAATAGAGATGTCTCCTTCTATGATAACTCCAGCTGAGTAACATAGATGGCAAATAAGGTGAGGAAAAGCTAGCCATGCCATTGTGGAGGACTTGTCGGCTATTTTGTAGATTTCATTGGAGATGACCTCATGAACTTCTACTTCCTCTCCAATCATGATGCTATGAATCATGATGGCCCGATCCACAGTAACTTCCGATCGGTTGCTAGTAGGAATGATGGAGCGTTGAATGAACTCCAACCATCCTCTAGCCACAGGCTTGAGGTCCAGTCTTCTTAGTTGAACTGGCTTGCCTTTGGAGTCTATTCTCCATTGAGCTCCTTCCACACATATGTCCATTAGGACTTGGTCCAACCTTTGATTAAAGTTGACCCTTCTAGTGTAGGGGCGTTCATCTTCTTGCATCATGGGCAAGTGAAACGCCAACCTCACATTTTCCGGACTAAAATCTAAGTATTTCCCCCGAACCATTGTGAGATAATTCTTTGGGTTCGGGTTCATACTTTGATCATGGTTCCTAGTGATCCATGCATTGGCATAGAACTCTTGAACCATTAAGATTCTGACTTGTTGCATGGGGTTGGTTATGACTTCCCAACCTCTTCTTTGGATCTCATGTCGGATCTCCGGATACTCATTCTTCTTGAGCTTGAAAGGGACCTCAGGGATCACCTTCTTCTTTGCCACAACATCATAGAAGTGGTCTTGATGGCTCTTGGAGATGAATCTTTCAATCTCCCATGACTCGGAGGTGGAAGCTTTTGTCTTCCCTTTTCCTTTTCTAGAGGATTCTCCGGCCTTAGGTGCCATTGATGGTAGTGGAAAACAAAAAAGATTGTGCTTTGACCACACACCAAACTTAAAATATTGCTCGTCCTCGAGCAATAGAAGAAAGAAGAGAAGAAGAAGAAGAAGAAGAAGAAGAAGAAAATATGGTAGAGGGGAAGAGATGTAGGTTCGGCCTAGGTGAAGAAGAAGGGGTTGTGTTGTGTGAAAATGAAGTAGAATGGAAGGGTATATATAGGGAGAGGGGGTAGTGTATGTTCGGCCATTTAGGGTGGGAATGGGTGGGAAAATGTTTTTGAATTTTTGAAATTAGGTGGGGTTTATGGGGAAGAGTGGATGAATTTGAGTGGTGAAAGGGGTGATTGGGAAGAGGAATTGAGGTGATTGGTGAAGATTGTTGGGAAGTGTGACATGGGGAAGAGTAATCACAAAAATAGGATTAGGAGGTAAGGTGGGAATATAGTAGGTGGGGATCCTGTGGGGACCACAGATCCTGAGGTGATCCTGTGGGGTCCATAGATCCTGAGGTGTCAAGGAATTCCATCCCTGCACCAAATAGGCATGTAAAATGCCTTTGCACACCATTCTGGCGTTTAAACGCCCATTGGTGCACGTTCTGGGCGTTCAACGCCCATGTAAAGCATGTTTCTGGCGTTGAACGCCAGTTTCATGCTTGTTACTGGCGTTCAGCGCCAGTTTTTCTTCTCTAGGCACATTCCTGGCATTCAGCGCCAGAATGTTGATTTTTTTGGCGTTCAGCGCCAGAATGATGCTCTGTTCTGGCGTTGAACGCCGGCCAGATGCATCTTACTGGCGTTGAACGCCAGCCTGTGCGTCTTCCAGGGTGTGAATTTTTTCTTCTGCTGTTTTTGATTATGTTTTTAATTTTTATGATTTTTTCGTGACTCCTCATGATCATGTACCTAATAAAACATAAAATAACAATAAAATAAAAATTAGATCAATAAAATTGGGTTGCCTCCCAACAAGCGCTTCTTTAATGTCAATAGCTTGATAGTGGCTCTCATGGAGCCACAAAGGTGATCAGGTCAATGTTGTATAGTCCCAACACCAAACTTAGAGTTTGGATATGGGATCTTAACACCAAACTGAGAGTTTGGTTGTGGCCTCCCAACACCAAACTTAGAGTTTGACTGTGGGGGCTCTCCTTGACTCTGAACTGAGAGAAGCTCTTCATGCTTACTCTCTTTTGTCACAGAGGGATGGCCTTGTGCCTTAAACACAAGGTAGTCCCCATTCAATTGAAGGACTAATTCACCTCTGTTGACATCTATCACAGCTTCTGCTGTGGCTAGGAAAGGCCTTCCAAGGATGATGCAATCATCCTCTTCCTTCCTAGTGTCTAAGATTATGAAATCAGCAGGGATGTAAAGGCCTTCAACCTCTACTAACACGTCCTCCACTATTCCATAAGCTTGTCTCAATGACTTGTCTGCCAATTGTAATGAGAACAAGGCAGGTTGTACCTCAATGATCCCCAGCTTCTCCATTACAGAGAGTGGCATAAGATTTATCCCTGAACCCAGATCACATAGAGCCTTTTCAAAGGTCATGGTGCCTATGGTACAAGGTATTAAGAACTTTCCAGGATCTTGTTTCTTTTGAGGTAGAGTTTTCTGAATCCAGGTATCTAGTTCATTAATGAGCAAGGGAGGTTCACTTTCCCAAGTCTCATTACCAAACAACTTGGCATTCAGCTTCATGATAGCTCCTAAATATTGAGCAAATTGCTCTCCAGTCATATCTTCATCCTCTTCAGAGGAAGAATAGTCTTCAGAGCTCATGAATGGCAGAAGGAGATTTAATGGAATCTCTATGGTCTCTGTATGAGCCTCAGATTCCTTTGGATCCTTAATAGGAAACTCCTTTTTGCTTGAAGGACGTCCCAGGAGGTCTTCCTCACTAGGATTTTCGTCCTCCTCCTCCCTTGTGCATTCGGCCACATTGATCACATCAATGGCCTTGCACTCTCCTTTTGGATTCTCTTCTGTATTGCTTGGGAGAATACTGGGAGGAGTTTCAATAACTTTCTTACTCAGCTGGCCCACTTGTGCCTCCAGATTTCTGATGGAGGATCTTGTTTCATTCATGAAACTGAAAGTGGCCTTTGACAGATCAGGGACTATATTGGCGAAATTAGAAGTGTTTTGTTCAGAATTCTCTGTCTGTTGCTGAGAAGATGATGGATATGGCTTGCTATTGCTCAGCCTATTGCGTCCACCATTGTTAAAGCCTTGTTGAGGCTTTTGTTGATCCTTCCATGAGAAGTTTGGATGATTTCTCCATGATGGATTATAGGTGTTTCCATAAGGTTCACCCATGTAATTAACCTCTGCCATGGCAGGGTTCTCAGGATCATAAGCTTCTTTAGAAGCTGCCTCTTTAGTGCTGTTGGATGCATTTTGCCATCCATTCAGACTTTGAGAGATCATGTTGACTTGCTGAGTCAACACTTTGTTCTGAGCCAATATGGCATTCAGAGCATCAATTTCAAGAACTCCTTTCTTCTGAGGTATCCCATTATTCACGGAATTCCTCTCAGAAGTGTACATGAATTGGTTGTTTGCAACCATGTCAATGAGTTCTTGAGCCTCTTCAGGCGTTTTCTTTAGGTGAATAGATCCACCTGCAGAATGGTCCAATGACATTTTCGAAAATTCAGATAGACCATAATAGAATATATCTAATATGGTCCATTCTGAAAACATGTCAGATGGACACCTTTTGGTCAGCTGCTTGTATCTTTCCCAAGCTTCATAGAGGGATTCACCATCTTTTTGTTTGAAGGTTTGAACATCCACTCTCAGCTTGCTCAGCTTTTGAGGAGGAAAGAATTTATCCAAGAAGGCAGTGACCAGCTTATCCCAGGAGTACAGGCTATCCTTGGGTTGTGAATCCAACCATATTCTAGCTCTGTCTCTTACAGCAAAAGGGAAAAGCATGAGTCTGTAGACTTCAGGATCAACTCCATTTGTCTTTACAGTCTCACAGATCTGCAAGAACTCAGTTAAAAATTGGTAAGGATCTTCAGATGGAAGTCCATAAAACTTGCAGTTTTGTTGCATTAAAGCAACTAGCTGAGGTTTCAGCTCAAAGTTATTGGCTCCAATGGCAGGAATGGAGATGCTTCTTCCATCAAACTTGGACGTTGGCTTTGTGAAGTCACCAAGCATTCTCCTTGCATTATTATTATTTTCGGCTGCCATCTCCTTCTCTTGTTCGAAATTTTCTGAAAGGTTACTTCTGGATTGTTGTAATTTAGCTTCTCTTAATTTTCTCTTCAAAGTCCTTTCATGTTCTGGATCAATTTCAACAAGAGTGCCTTTATCCTTGTTCCTGCTCATATGAAAGAGAAGAAAACAAGAAAAGAAAGAGGAATCCTCTATGTCACAGTATAGAGATTCCTTTATGTTAGTAGAAGAAGAAAAGAGAGAAGAAAGTAGAAGAGGGGATTCGGATATTAGGTGAAGAGGGGTGAAGAGAAGTGTTAGTAATTAAATAAATAAATAGAATAAGAAAAGAGAGGGAGAATTTCGAAAACAATTTTGAAAAAGGGGTTAGTAATTTTCAAAAATTAAAGATAAGATAAGATTAAAATTAAAATTTAAAACAAAAAGAATTTTTGAAAAAGAGAGAAGTATTTTCGAAAATTAGAGAGGGAAGAGTAGTTAATTGGTTTTGAAAAAGATAGGAAACAAACAAAAAGTTAGTTAGTTGATTGAAAAAGATATTAAAATCAAATTTGAAAAAGATAAATTTTTTTTGAAAAAGATAAGATAAAAGATAAAAAGATTTAATTTTTAAAATGACTTAACTAACAAGAAACTACAAGATAAGATTGTAGAACTTAAAGATTGAACCTTTCTTAACAAGAAAGTAACAAACTTCAAATTTTTGAACCAATCACATTAATTGTTAGCTAATTTTCGAAAATTAGATGTAAAAGATAAGAAAAAGATTTTGAAAATAATTTGAAAAAGATTTTTGAAATTTTCAAAAAAAAATAGGAAAGAATGAAAAAGATATAATTTTTTTGAAAAAGATTTTGAAAAGATAAGATTTTTGAAATTGAAATTTTGACTTGACTTGTAAGAAATAATTAATTTTAAAACTTTTTTGACCAAGTCAACCCAAAATTTCGAAAATTTGGAGGGAAATAAGGAAAAGATATTTTTTTGATTTTTGAAATTTTTAAGATGAGAGAGAAAAACACAATCATGACCCAAAACATGAAAATTTTGGATCAAAACACTTAATGCATGCAAGAACACTATGAATGTTAAGATGAACACCAAGAACACTTTGAAGATCATGATGAACATCAAGAACATATTTTTGAAAAATTTTTGATGCAAGGAAAACATGCAAGACACCAAACTTAGAAATCTTTAATGCATGGACTCTAACAAACAAAAAATGCACATGAAAAACAACACACAACACAAAACAAGAAATCATCAAGATCAAACAAGAAGACTTGTCAAGAACAACTTGAAGATCATGAAGAACACCATGAATGCATGAATTTTTTCAAAAAATGCAAGAAAAATTTTTAAAGCATGCAATTGACACCAAACTTAAAATTTGACTCAAGACTCAAATAAAAACACAAAATATTTTTGGTTTTTATGATTTTATGATTTTTTTAAATTTTTATTAATTTATTTTCAAAAATATTTTTGGAAAAACGAAAAAGAAAAATTTTGAAAAAGTTTTTGAAAAGAAAATTACCTAATCTGAGCAACAAGATGAACCTTCAGTTGTCCATACTCGAACAATCCCCGACAACAGCGCCAAAAACTTGGTGGAAGAAATTGTGATTGCCCTCTTTGTATTTACATGAGATTTATTTAATGGCTCTTTGGCATATGTGATCACAACTACGTTCAACTTAACCAGCAAGTGTACTGGGTCATCCAAGTAATACCTTACGTGAGTAAGGGTCGATCCCACAGAGATTGTTGGTATGAAGCAAGCTATGGTTACCTTGTAAATCTCAGTTAGGCAGATTAAAAGGTTTTGGGTTTTGAAAATTAATAATAAATAGAAAATAAAAAGGAATAGAAATACTTATGTAAATCAATAGTGGGAATTTCAGATAAGTGTGTGGAGATGCTGTGCTCCTCTCGTATCTTTATTTTCTTATTACATTCATCCAATCCGTCCTACTCCTTTCCATGGCAAGCTGTATGTAGGGCATCACCGTTGTCAATGGCTACATCCCATCCTCTCAGTGAAAACGTTCCTATGCTCTGTCACAGCACGGCTAATCATCTGTCGGTTCTCAATCAGGTTGGAATAGAATCCCTTGATTCTTTTGCGCTTGTCATCACGCCCAGCCTTCAGGAGTTTGAAGCTCGTCACAGTCATTCAATCCCAAAATCCTACTCGGAATACCATAGACAAGGTTTAGACTTTCCGGATCCTCATGAATGCCGCCATCTATCTAGCTTATACCACGAAGATTCTGTTGGGGAATCTAAGAGATATGCGCCCGGCCTAGAGTAGAACGAAAGTGGTTGTCAGTCACGTACGTTCATAGGTGAGAATGATGATGAGTGTCACGGATCATCACATTCATCAAAGTTAAGTATAACGTATATCTTGGAATAAGGATAGAAGAGAATTGAATAGAAAGTAATAATAATTGTATTGAAACTTGAGGTACAGCAGAGCTCCACACCCTTAATTTATGGTGTGCAGAAACTCCACTGTTGAAAATACATAAGTAAAAGGTTCAGGCATGGCCGAATGGCCAGCCCTCTCCATGATCAAGAGACCGAATAGTCAAGAGATTAAACTGTCAAAAGATGTCTAATACAATAGTAACTTATCCTATTTATACTAGACTAGCTACTAGGGTTTACATGAGTAAGTATTTGATGCATAAATCCACTTCCGGGGCCCACTTGGTGTATGCTTGGGCTGAGCTTGATCTATCCACGAGCTGAGGTTTTTCTTGGAGTTGAACTCCAAGTTATAACGTGTTTTGGGCGTTCAACTCCGGATCATGACGTTTTTCTGGCGTTTAACTCCAGACAGCAGCATGTACTTAGCGTTCAACGCCAAGTTACGTCATCAATTTCCGAATAAAGTATAGACTATTATATATTGCTGGAAAGCTCTAGATGTCTACTTTCCAACGCCGTTAAGAGCGCGCCATTTTGTGTTTTGTAGCTCCAGAAAATCTATTTCGAATGCAGGGAGGTCAGATTCCAATAGCATCAGCAGTCCTTTTTGTCAGCCTCTTTCAGAGTTTTGCTCAAATCCCTCAATTTCAGCCAGAAATTACCTGAAATCACAGAAAAACACACAAACTCATAGTAAAGTCCAAAAATGTGAATTTAACATAAAAACTATTGAAAACATCCCTAAAAGTAGCTTGAACTTACTAAAAACTACCTAAAAACAATGCCAAAAAGCATATAAATTATCCGCTCATCAGATAGCTTCTAAGAGAAGGGGTCACATGCTTCAGCTGGAGAATCATCGCCTGCAAGTACTTGCAGAGGTTATGTTTGGCATACTTCAACTGGAGAATTAGCGCCTGCAGGAGGTTGGAACCTTGCAAAGGTTATGCTTATGGAATGCCTTATGTGACTTGCGAGTCGGATTGCGTCGGGTGTGAGTCGAAACTGACAAATGAGCTCATTACCTGCAATAGGAGTAGAAATGCATCATTGAATTTGCATGCTTTGTTTCGGTTTGAATTTGTTTTGGTTTGCCTAATTACTTATATGTTATTAACTGGTAATTGTGATACTTGCTATAACTGCTCTTTAAACGTGTTTGTCTTGTATTGTTTGTGCCTGCATTTGAATCTGTCTTGAGACTGAGTATTGGTAAGTGAATTGATGGCTTTGATGATAGTGAGGTTGATTATGTTTAGGTCGAAGGCCGAGGTTGATTATGTTTGGGTTGGGGGCCAATGTTTGATTATGTTATGCTGGGTAGGAGGCCATGACTTGATTCTATTCTGGGTCGGGGGGGCACTGTATTTGATTATATTATGGCATATTATTGAATTTTGGAATTTTTATAATTTAAGGAAAAGAACTTTGAATTTTGGATAAGTAAATGTCGGGTTTTGAAAAGATTCATAAAACAACGATAATCGCTGTGGTTGAAATCAATTTTCTTATTAAATATCTTCTTGTGACAATTTTGAAATTCCGTGGTGAGACCTTGTGGGTAGGTTCTCAGCCCCTACAACATTACTGTTTCAGGAATCAGATGACGAAGCTTACGAAGAGTTTAATTGCATTTTGCTTACACAGGATTGTTATATTAGTTTAGTTATTTATTTATTTTTCCCTCGCCATTATTATTGTGTCTAGTAAGAAGGATATGAGTTGTATATATATATATATATATATATATATATATATATATATATATATATATATATATATATATATATATATATATATATATATCTGCTTGTTTGTTTTCAAGAAAAAGTATTTTTCCTATTTTCCAAAGAAAATAGCAATACGGTTTCGAGTTCTTCAAAGGCTCCTATTTTATTATTATGTATATGGAAGTCGTTGTAATGCTCCTCACTATCAGAGTGGCGTAGCCAGAAGCGTGACATCTAGTAGTAAGGGTGTTATAAAAACAAGTATCATATATCACTTATTCAGTTATTTGTATTGTCGGAGGAGAAGGCTATGAGAGCCCTCATCTTCGCCCAAGTGGGGAGCTTCACACTTCTACCACTAGAGTACTTGGTGTTTCAAAAGGATGCTTATATGTATTAGGGATATAGAATCGCCCATTTAGTTATTAATAAATCTCATCAATAGGTATATTAAGTGTTTCAGTTGTGCTACATGCACACCACTTTCAGTCACTATTTTCATCCATCGTATTTGTATGCGTATACAGTACAAAATTCAAAAATTAAAAAATCAAAACCCTACTCTCAACCTCACTCTCACTCTTTACACACGCTGAAACAACCGTTCCTCTTTCTCCTTCCCTCACTCTCACTTTCACTCTCCAACGCGATTCCTTCCTTATTTTCACTCTCAAGGGTGATTCTCCTTTCCTCTCTCTTCGGCAGCACAATTTTCCTTCCTTCTTTCTTTGGCGGCACAATTCTCCTTTGCTCTCTTTCAGGCGCGGTTGCGATTCTCCTTCCTCTGTCTCAGGTGCGGTGCTCTCTATCTCAGGCGCAAATTTCTTCGACTGTATTTTTCTTGTTTGATTCTACAAGGTAAGTTTCTACTCTTTGTACTGCTATCAGCTTCTTTGATGGCATTTTTCTTGTTCATTTTGAGCTTCTATTAGTTTCTTCGACTACATTTTCCTTCTTTATTTTGAACTTCTATAAATCAATTTGTGTTGTGCATAGTTTGTACTCTCAAACAAAAATTTATACTAAAAATATTTAAGTTAGGATTTTGAATTGAAGTCTCACTATGCTAATTTTAACAATTGATTGATAGTATAGTTGTTTTGTTTAATGTTATTGAGTAGCTTGATTTGTTGGGAATCTGATAATATAGGAGGTCAGTTCTCTTTATTTTTTTTCCAGTAACATCCTCGAGCTCTTGATTATTAGTAGATTATTAATTGATTATAACTGGAATTTTGTGATATGAGTTGGAGTATATTTGATTATTATACTGAACGAGTTTGATTATGCTGAGTTTTTAAAAATGATATTATAGCATAGTTGATATCTACAACATGTTTGATTATAACTGAATTTTTGTGATATGATTTGGAGTCTGTTTGATTATGAGCAGCTTTTAAAATATGATATTACAGCATGTCTGATTGTAGCATATTTGATATTTGATTATTGAGTTTTAACTTTTTTTTTACTTTTTGAATTTGATTGGATTTTGGTTGTTTAATTTGCTAGATTTGAAAAATGCGAAGGAAGACTGCACCAAAGCGAGTAGAAAGAGAACCAGAAAAAACAGAAACACCAAAGAAAAAAAAAAGAAAAAAATGTATCCAAAGAAACTTCGAAGGAGATGGAGTGGAGAAAAGTATTTTGTCTTTAGTTTTTTATCTTTTATTTGGAAAAAATGAATGCTGGGTTCTGTTGAAGCAACCTCCTCAATACTACAATACTCACTGTGATAGTGTCTACGACGAATATTATGAAAGCTAATGAGTGCCTAAAATTTTGTAAGAAAAAAATAAACATTTTGTTTGGAAAGAAAACCATAATGAAGGAAAACAAACCATAATAGTGTCAGCTTCTGATGCCGATTGCTAATTCTCCTGCATAAACCATAGATGACTTCTATTTACCGGAATGAGCAATACTCTTAATACAAGGGACTTTCCACTTTACTGAATAATTAGCTAATAGTATAGCTTAGCTTAGCTACCTACCTAGCCAGCAATAATGATTATTAATTATACCTAAAACTTGAATTATAACAAGATCACTGAGGTGGACAACGTTTAATTTTATTGTTTAGACGATGGTATCAACATGTCACATTTTATATGATATCAACATGGATTGTGCAGTGATTATCTTGTTTTCAATGTTGACAAAGTTCATTTTTATTAATATAGTGTTATGCTGACATGATATGCACACCAAAATTGTTAGCGATACTTTCTTTTGACTATTTGAATGATACGCAATGTAACGAGGTCCGAGCAATGGGTTTTAGATCCTACTTGGATATTCCCAAGAGAAATTTAAACCATGATTTGATTTTGGCCTTTGCAAACACCTTTAATCCCTCCAAGTTTTATCTTCTCACTCCAATAGAAAAGTAGATCTTACTTGGGAATCAGTTGCAGCTATCATGGGATTACGTGCATACGATAATAATTAAAATTTCTTTAAGATCATTTGGTTTTATTAATTAGGATTAAGTGTAAAAATTTGATTTTTAATATCACTCGATTGGTATAGGAGTATAACCATATATTAAATCTGAATCTTGCATTACAGATGAATTGCTTGGTGAACTTTTTACACATTGAAGCTATTGATCTTAAAAATATCGTGCTATGCTAAATTTGATCATTGGTGCACGAAACTGACTCCGCACGTTTCGCATAGATAGACCGGTAAGTATACCGGGTTGTCCAAGAAATACCTTAGGTGAGTGAGGGTCGATCCCACAAGAATTGTTGGTTTGAGCAAGCAATGGCTATCTTGCAGATCTTAGTTAGGCGGATAGAAAATATAGTTTGTCACGAAAAACGCATAAAACAGATAAATAAATAAAACGTTACTAGATAGGTGTGAAATCAATGGTTTGAGAATGGTTGAGGATTTGGAGATGCTTCTTCCTTCTGGATCAACTTTTCTCACCATCTACTCCAACTTCTGATTGATTCATTCCATGGCAGGCTGTAAGTGATTAACACCGGGTCAGCGGTCATCCAATCTGAATGAGGGTAAAGCTCTAGCAGTCCATTTCTTTGGTGATCCTACTCAAAATTTCACAGACGAGGTCGGATCTTCCAGATCAGAGAACGCTGCTCCAATGATTCTAGCCTCTACCACAAAGGCCCTAATCGCCCGGCACGTCGGCTGAACTGATGTTTCGAGAAGTCCCCAACGAAGTCGTGGATTAGCCGTCTAAGAGATATATAATCAAGCTTGTGGTTCAGTACTATCCAGTCAAGGACTCGTAAGAACCCATGAGAATAGGGATGACGATCAAGTTACACTCCCAATTCATTATGATGAAGAACGAAGATACATCTTAGAATAAAATCAAGCATAGATTGAAGTATAATAGTGATATTATTAATTCATAAGAATCAATAGAGCTCCTAACCTTAACCTAGGAGGTTAGTGACTCATATTATACATAATGATGTTTGAATGTAAAAGTGGTGGAAGAAGATCAAAAGTTCTTAAACAAGGGTGATCTCCTCCTATATATACTAATCTAATAACTCAGAATTACAAGAATAAGATAAACTAGTCTTGTAGTGGGAAATCCACTTTCTAGGCCCACTTGGTGAGTGTTTGGGCTGAGCCAAGGGTGTCTTTATGTGCTAGGACTCCTTAGAGGCGTTGAACGTTGGCTTGGGACTCCCTTTTGGGCGCTGACGCCAGCTGCTCCCTTTTGGGCGTCCAATGCCAGGAATGGGGTAAGTGGCTGGCATTGAACGCCAGTTTTGGGCCTTCATTTCCAGAGAAAAGTATAAACTAATATATATTTCTAGAAAGCCCTAGATGTTAGCTTTCCATATCCATTGAAAGTGTTCCATTTGGACTTCTGTAGCTCCATAAATTCTCCTTCAAGTGCACAGAGGTCAGGTTTTGACAGCATCTGCAGTACTTTCTCTGTCTCTGAATCAGACTTTTTCCAAAGCTCCTCAATTTCAGCCAGAAAATATCTGAAATCATCATAAAACACACAAACTTAAAGTAGAATACAAAAATATGAATTTAGCACTAAAACATATGAAAATATAATTAAACTCAAACAAAACATAACAAAAATTATATGAAAATGATGCCAAAAAACGTATAAAATATTCGCTCATCAGAATGTCAAACTTAAACTGTTGCCTGTCCCCAAACAACCAAAAAGAAAGTATGACTAAAATGAAGAGAAGAATACAATAAATCTTAGAGTTCTCAATGAAGCTCAGTTTCAATTAAATGAGCGAGACTAGTAGCTTTTTGCTTTTGAATAGTTTTGGCATCTCACTTTCCTTTAAAACTCAGAATGATTGGCATCTTTAGGAACTTAGAATCCAGATGATATTATTGACTCTCCTAGTTTAGTTCTTTTTAATTCTTGAGCACAGCTTCTTTTGAGTCTTGGTAGTGACCCTAAGCGCTTTGTTTTCTAGTATTACCACCGGATACATAAACACCACAAACACTTAACTGGGTGAACCCTTTCGAATTGTGATTCAGCTTTGCTAGAATCCCTAGTCAGTGGTGTCCAGAGTTCTTAAGCACACTCTTTTGCTTAAGATCATGACTTTAACTGCTCAGTCTCAAGCTTTTCACTTGACACATTCACACCACAAGCATATAGTTAGGGAAGCAGCTCAATTGAACTGTTTAGGCCAAGATTTTGTTTCTTTTAGGCCCTCCTAACCACTGATGCTCAAAGCCTTAGATCCTTTACTCTTGCCTTTTAGTTTAAAGAGCTATTGGTTTTTTCTCTTTTTTTTTTAGATTTTTGTTCGCATATATATTTTTTCTTTTATTGCTTTTTGCTGCTTTTTCTTGCTTCAAGAATCAATTTTTGGATTTTTCAGATTACCAATAATACTTCTCCTTTTTCATCATTCTTTCAAGAGCCAACATTCTTAACTCCAACATCAAATATGCACTATTCATTCACGCATTCAAAAAGTAAAAGCAATGCCACCACATCAAATAATTGAACTATTCTTAATATATAACTCGAAATCTATGTACCTTTACTACTTCTAAAAAATATCAAAATTTTATTCAAGTTCAATGAGATGATAAGAGGAACATTTTATACCTTATTGGAAAAAGAAAATAGAAACTTAAATCCAAATAATGTTTATGCAATTCTTAAATTAAAAGGCAGAAACATAAATAAAAACTTAAATAAAAACTTAAATGCTACTAATGATCATGTAAATCAAAACATAAGAAACAGTAATTAGAATAGGCATATAAATAGGGAGGTGGAACTCAACCACCTTAATTATGGTCGATGTTAGGCTCTTTAGGGGATAATTTCTAACGCTTCAACTCTTCTAGTTCACGCCTATTATGATCTTTTTGCTCCTCTCTTAATTGATCCAAGGTGGTTTGTAATTGTGCAACAGATGCTTCCAGCTGGGTCCAATATTCAATTGGAGGGATCTTTCATGTTTGAAGAGACTCAGGCATCTTCCTTTTGGGATGGTCCTCTGGTGGTCTGGCACTTTCCATCTCTTGATTGGGGATTGGGCTTTCTGCTGGGATTAATGACTCTCTGTTAATCAGAACTCCAGCTTCCTTGCATAAGCGAAAGATAAGGATTGGATAGGCCAACTTGGCTTGAGTTGACATCCTGTTTGCAACCTTGTACAGCTCAATGAGGATTACTTGGTAGACTTCCACCGCATTTCCCATCATGATACAGTGAATCATCACAACCCTTCTGATAGTGACTTTAGAGCGGTTGCTAGTAGGGAGAATGGAACGCCCAATGAAATCTAGCCAACCTCTAGCAACTAGTTTAAGATCCAATCTTCTCAGTTGATTTGTTTGACCTTTTGTGTATTAATCCACTGAGTTCTAGGTAGACATATGTCTTCTAGAATCTGATCTAACTTGGGATTAGCCACCATCCTCCTATTAAAGGATTCTGGATCATCCCTTTGTGGGGGTAATTTAAAGATCTCTCTCACCTTGTCAAGATGAAAATAGAGAGTCTTTTCCCGGACCATGGTGCAAAAACTATGGAACCCTTGTCCATCTTTCTTTTGCTTATCTGTCATCCACAAATTCGCATAGAATTCATGAATCATTGTTGATCCAACATTGATCTTAGGGTCAGCCAGGACTTCCCAGCCTCTCTTTTGAATCCGTTCTTGAATCTCTGAGTATTCATCTTGTTTTAATTTGAATATGGCTTTTGGGATCACTGTCCTCTTACACATTATTTTGTAATAATGTTCTTCATACTGCTTGGTATAGAATCTGAAAGGTTTGAAAACAACTATTTGGTTATCTTCTTTCTTATTTCTTGAAGTGTGTTTTCCACTTTTTGGAGCCATGAAATTCGAATGGAGTGAAAAGGCAAGGCTCTTTCACACCAAACTTAAAAGGTTTGCTCATCCTCGAGCAAAAGAAAAGAAAGAAGACGAAAAAGAGGAGAGGTATTTGAGTTGAGAGTGGATGAGAGAGTGTGGGGTGAATGTTATATATAGGGAGGGGAGGGTGGGTTTTCAAAATTAATTAGATAAAAGATAAGGAAGATATAATTCACGCTTTAGTAAAAGATAGAAAAAGATAAGTTTTAAAATCAAAAGATATGAAAAAGATAAAAATATAAGATAGAAGGTATGAAAAAGATTTTAAAGTTTAATAAAAGATTTGAAAAAGAATTGCAACAGATATGAAATTTTGAAAAAGATTCAAAAAGATTTTAAATTTGAAAGGAATTTGAAATTAAAAGATCATGATTGAAAGAATCTTGTTTAGAAGATATGATTAAAAAGATAAGATTTGGAGAAGATAAGTTTTGAACAAGTCAAAAATGTCCCCAACCCTTGTAGGGCGTTAAATGCCCAGAATGCCCCTATTCTGGTATTCAACGCCAGCCTTGCTTCCTCCCTTCAGGGTGTTCAACACCTAGCCAGTGCTCCCTGGCTGGCTTTCAACGCCAGGTTTGCTGCACCTTGAGAGCATTCAACGCCCAACCAGTATCCCCTGGCTGGCATTGAACGCCAGTTTTGCTGCCTCTTGGGGGCGTTCAACGCCCCTCCTTCCCTCTTGTCTGGTGTTCAACACCAGCAAAGGGCTTTCCTCAAGGTGCTCTATTTTTAGCTCTGACTGTCTCTGCTTCTATTTTTACTACTGCACATGATCACAAACCTAAAGAAACAATTATGAAAATTAAATTGATATAATTGTAATAAAAATATAAATAACTTTAATTATGGTTAGATTGCCTCCCAACAAGCATTTTTTTACTGTCGTTTAGTTGGACTGTGCTGTGTTATGTTAGCAATAGGGTGGATTTCTCTTGCTCAATTTTACCACCCAAATAATGTTTCACTCTCTGGCCATTAATAGTAAATCGTTTATCAAAGTAATTACTCTGGAGTTTTATATGACCATAGGGTGATTGGTAGCGCGAAATTGTGATCAATACTTTTCACAACTCAAATAATCCCCGGTAATGAATCCAAAAACTTGGTGTTCAATACCATGGCATAAACACAACTTCGCACAACTAACCAGCAAGTGTACTGGGTCGTCCAAGTAATAAACCTTACGCGAGTAAGGGTCGATCCCACAGAGATTGTTGGTATGAAGCAAGCTATGGTCATCTTGTAAATCTTAGTCAGGCAAACTCAATTGAATATGGTGATGAACGAAATAAACATAAAGATAAAGATAGAGGTACTTATGTAATTCATTGGTAGGAACTTCAGATAAGCGCATGAAGATGCCTTCCCTTCCGTCTCTCTGCTTTCCTACTGTCTTCATCCAATCCTTCTTACTCCTTTCCATGGCAAGCTTATGTAGGGTTTCACCGTTGTCAGTGGCTACCTCCCATCCTCTCAGTGAAAATGTTCCTATACTCTGTCACAGCATGGCTAATCATCTGTCGGTTCTCGGTCAGGCCGGAATAGAATCCAGCGATTCTTTTGCGTCTGTCACTAACGCCCCGCCTGCTAGGAGTTTGAAGCACGTCACAGTCATTCAATCATTGAATCCTACTCAGAATACCACAGACAAGGTTAGACCTTCCGGATTCTCTTGAATGCCGCCATCAGTTCTAGCCTATACCACGAAGACTCTGATCTCATGGAATGGTTGGCTCGGTTGTTAGGCGAGCACTCGGTTGTCAGGCGATCAACCATGCATCGTGCAATCAGGAATCCAAGAGATATTCACCCAATCGAAGGTAGATCGGAGGTGGTTGTCAGTCACACGTTCATAAGTGAGAATGATGATGAGTGTCACGGATCATCACATTCATCAAGTTGAAGAACAAGTGATATCTTAGAACAAGAACAAGCGGAATTGAATAGAAGAACAATAGTAATTGCATTAATACTCGAGGTACAGCAGAGCTCCACACCTTAATCTATGGTGTGTAGAAACTCCACCGTTGAAAATACATAAGAACAAGGTCTAGGCATGGCCGTGAGGCCAGCCTCCCAATGATCTAAGAACTAGATGTCCAAAGATGATCTAGAGATCTCAAGTGATCAAAAGATTTTTAAATACAATAGTAAAAGGTCCTACTTATAGAAAACTAGTAGCCTAAGGTTTACAGAAATGAGTAAATGACATAAAAATCCACTTCTGGGCCCACTTGGTGTGTGCTTGGGTTGAGCAATGAAGCATTTTCGTGTAGAGACTCTTCTTGGAGTTAAATGCCAGCTTTAGTGCCAGTTTGGGCGTTTAACTCCCATTTGGGTGCCAGTTCCGGCGTTTAACGCTGGAAATCTTGAAGGTGACTTTGAACGCCGGTTTGGGCCATCAAATCTTGGGCAAAGTATGGATTATCATATATTGCTGGAAAGCCCAGGATGTCTACTTTCCAACGCCGTTGAGAGCGCGCCAATTGGGCTTCTGTAACTCCAGAAAATCCACTTCGAGTGCAGGGAGGTCAGAATCCAACAGCATCTGCAGTCCTTTTTAGTCTCTGAATCAGATTTTTGCTCAGGTCCCTCAATTTCAGCCAGAAAATACCTGAAATCACAGAAAAACACACAAACTCATAGTAAAGTCCAGAAAAGTGAATTTTAACTAAAAACTAATGAAAATATACTAAAAACTAACTAGATCATACTAAAAACATACTAAAAACAATGCCAAAAAGCGTACAAATTATCCGCTCATCACAACACCAAACTTAAATTGTTGTTTGTCCTCAAGCAACTGAAAATCAAATAAGATAAAAAGAAGAGAATATGCAATGAATTCCAAAAACATCTATGAAGATCAGTATTAATTAGATGAGCGGGGCTTTTAGCTTTTTGCCTCTGAATAGTTTTGGCATCTCACTCTATCCTTTGAAATTCAGAATGATTGGCTTCTATAGGAACTCAGAATCCAGATAGTGTTATTGATTCTCCTAGTTAAGTATGATGATTCTTGAACATAGCTACTTATTGAGTCTTGGCTGTGGCCCAAAGCACTCTGTCTTCCAGTATTACCACCGGATACATACATGCCACAGACACATAATTGGGTGAACCTTTTCAGATTGTGACTCAGCTTTGCTAGAGTCCCCAATTAGAGGTGTCCAGGGTTCTTAAGCACACTCTTTTTGCCTTGGATCACAACTTTATTTCTTTCTTTTCTCTCTTTTTTTTTTCGTTTTCTTTTCTTTTTCTCTTTTTTTCGATTTTTTTTGCTTTTTCTTGCTTCAAGAATCATTGTAATGATTTTTCAGATCCTCAGTAACATGTCTCCTTTTTCATCATTCTTTCAAGAGCCAACATTCATGAACCAAAAATTCAAGATACGTATTGCCACCACATCAAAATAATTAAACTGTTATAAAATTCAAAATTCATGCAATTCTTTTTCTTTTTCAATTAAGCACGTTTTTATTAAGAGAGGTGATGGATTCATAGGACATTCATAACTTTAAGGCATAGACACTAAGACACTAATGATCACAAGACACAAACATAGATAAACATAAGCATAAAATTCGAAAAATAGAAGAATAAAGAACAAGGAAATCAAAGAACGGGTCCACCTTAGTGATGGCGGCTCTTTCTTCCTCTTGAAGATCCTATGGAGTGCTTGAGCTCCTCAATGTCTCTTCCTTGTCTTTGTTGCTCCTCTCTCATGATTCTTTGATCTTCTCTAATTTTATGGAGGATGATGGAGTGTTCTTGATGCTCCACCCTTAGTTGTCCCATGTTGGAACTCAATTCTCCTAGGGAGGTGTTTAGTTGCTCCCAATAGTTTTATGGAGGAAAGTGCATCCCTTGAGGTATCTCAGGGATCTCATGATGAGTGGGGTCTCTTGTGTGCTCCATTCTCTTGCCAAGGTAGAGGATTTGTCCGCCACCTTATAGAGCTCTTGAGCTATAACCTCATGAACTTCTATTCCTTCTCCAATCATGATGCTATGAATCATGATAGCCCGGTCTATGGTAACTTCGGACCGGTTGCTAGTGGGAATGATTGAGCGTTGGATAAACTCCAACCATCCTCTAGCCACGGGTTTGAGGTCATGCCTTCTCAATTGAACCAGCTTCCCTCTTGAATCTCTCTTCCATTGGGCGCCTTCTTCACATATGATTGTGAGGACTTGGTCCAACCTTTGATCAAAGTTGACCCTTCTAGTGTACGGATGTTCATCTCCTTGCATCATAGGCAAGTTGAACGCCACCCTCACACTTTCCGGACTAAAATCCAAGTATTTCCCCCGAACCATAGTAAGATAATTCTTTGGATTCGGGTTCACACTTTGATCATGGTTCTTGGTGATCCATGCATTGGCATAGAACTCTTGAACCATCAAGATTCCGACTTGTTGAATGGGGTTGGTAAGAACTTCCCAACCTCTTCTTCGGATCTCATGTCGGATTTCCGGATATTCACCCTTTTTGAGTGAAAAAGGGACCTCAGGGATCACCTTCTTCAAGGCCACAACTTCATAGAAGTGGTCTTGATGCACCCTTGAGATGAATCTCTCCATCTCCCATGACTCGGAGGTAGAAGCTTTTGCCTTCCCTTTCCTCTTTCTAGAGGTTTCTCCGGCCTTGGATGCCATAAATGGTTATGGAAAAACAAAAAGCAATGCTTTTACCACACCAAACTTAAAATGTTTTCTCGTCCTCAAGCAAAAGAAGAAAGAAGAGAGTGGAAGAAGAAGAAATGAGGGGAGAGGGAATGGCTTTTGTTTTTGGCCAAGAAGGGGAGAAGTGGTGTGTATGTTGTGTGAAAATGAAGGAGTGAAAGAGGGTTTATATAGGAGAGGCAAAGGGTAGGTTTCGGTCACTTGAGGGTGGGTTTGGGTGGGAAAGTGGTTTGAATTTGAATGGTGAGGTAGGTGGGGTTTTATGAAGGATGGATGTGAGTGGTGAAGAGAAAGATGGGATTTGATAGGTGAAGGGTTTTTGGGGAAGAGGTGTTGAGGTGATTGGTGAATGGGTGAAGAAGAGAGAGAGAGGGTGGTAGGGTAGGTGGGGATCCTGTGGGGTCCACAGATCCTGAGGTGTCAAGGAAAAGTCATCCCTGCACCAAATGGCAAGCAAAATCTCGTTTTGTGCCAATTCTGGCGTTAAACGCCGGGCTGGTGCCCATTTCTGGCGTTTAACGCCAGCTTCTTGCCCTTTTCTGGCGTTTAACGCCAGTCTGGTGCCCCTTTCTGGCGTTAAACGCCCAGAATGGTGCCAGACTGGGCGTTAAACGCCCAACACTAGCCTCACTGGCGTTTAAACGCCAGTAGGTGTGTCCTCCAGGGTGTGCTATTTTTCTTCCTGTTTTTCATTCTGTTTTTGCTTTTTTCATTGATTTTGTGACTTCTCATGATCATCAACCTACAAAAAAGATAAAATAACAAAAGAAAATAGATAAAATATAACATTGGGTTGCCTCCCAACAAGCGCTTCTTTAATGTCAGTAGCTTGACAGAGGACTCTCATGGAGCCTCAGGAATGCTCAGAGCCATGTTGGAACCTCCCAACACCAAACTTAGAGTTTGACTGTGGGGCTCTGTTTGGCTCTGATTTAAGAGAAGCTCTTCATGCTTCCTCTCCATGGTGACAGAGGGATATCCTTGGGCCTTAAACACCAAGGATTCTTCATTCACTTGAATGATCAACTCTCCTCTATCAACATCAATCACAGCCTTTGCTGTGGCTAGGAAGGGTCTGCCAAGGATGATGGATTCATCCATGCACTTCCCAGTCTCTAGGACTATAAAATCAGTAGGGATGTAATGGTCTTCAACTTTAATCAGAACATCCTCTACAAGTCCATGGGCTTGTTTTCTTGAATTGTCTGCCATCTCTAGTGAGATTTTTGCAGCTTGCACCTCAGAGATTCCTAACTTCTCCATTACAGAGAGAGGCATGAGGTTTACACTTGACCCTAAGTCACACAAGGCCTTCTTGAAGGTCATGGTGCCTATGGTACAAGGTATTGAAAACTTCCCAGAATCCTGTCTCTTTTGAGGCAGTTTCTGCCTAGACAAGTCATCCAGTTCTTTGGTGAGCAAAGGGGATTCATCCTCCCAAGTCTCATTTCCAAATAACTTGTCATTTAGCTTCATGATTGCTCCAAGGTATTTAGCAAATTGCTCTTCAGTGACATACTCATCCTCTTCAGAGGAAGAATACTCATCAGAGCTCATCAATGGCAGAAGTAAGTCTAATGGAATCTCTATGGTCTCAGTTTGAGCCTCAGATTCCCATGGTTCCTCATTGGGGAACTTATTGGAGGCCAGTGGACACCCAGTGAGGCCTTCCTCAGTGGCGTTCACTGCCTCTCCTTCCTCCCAAAATTCGGCCATGTTGATGGCCTTGCACTCTCCTTTTGGATTTTCTTCTGTATTGCTTGGGAGAGTACTAGGAAGGAGTTCAGTTATTTTCTTGCTCAGCTGACCCACTTGTGCCTCCAAATTTCTAATGGAGGATCTTGTTTCAATCATGAAACTTTGAGTGGTTTTGATTAGATCAGAGACCATGGTTGCTAAGTCAGAGTTATTCTGCTTAGAACTCTCTGTCTGTTGCTGAGAAGATGATGGAAAAGGCTTGCTATTGCTAAACCTGTTTCTTCCACCATTATTGTTATTGAAACCTTGTTGAGGTCTCTATTGATCCTTCCATGAAAAATTTGGATGATTTCTCCACGAAGGATTATAGGTGTTTCCATAGGGTTCTCCCATGTAATTCACCTCTTCCATTGAAGGATTCTCAGGATCATAAGCTTCTTCCTCAGATGAAGCTTCCTTAGTACTGCTTGGTGCATTTTGCATTCCAGACAGACTTTGAGAAATCATATTGACTTGTTGAGTCAATATTTTGTTCTGAGCCAATATGGCATTCAGAGTGTCAATCTCAAGAACTCCTTTCTTCTGACTAGTCCCATTGTTCACAGGATTCCTTTCAGAAGTATACATGAATTGGTTATTTGCAACCATTTCAATCAGTTCTTGAGCTTCAGTAGGCGTCTTCTTCAAATGAAGAGATCCTCCTGCAGAGCTATCCAAAGACATCTTGGATAGTTCAGAGAGACCATCATAGAAAATACCTATGATGCTCCATTCAGAAAGCATATCAGAAGGACACTTTCTGATTAATTGTTTGTATCTTTCCCAAGCTTCATAGAGGGATTCTCCTTCCTTCTGTCTGAAGGTTTGGACTTCCACTCTAAGCTTACTCAATTTTTGAGGTGGAAAGAACTTTGCCAAGAAGGCATTGACTAGCTTTTCCCAAGAGTCCAGGCTTTCTTTAGGTTGAGAGTCCAACCATGTTGTAGCTCTGTCTCTTACAGCAAAAGGGAATAGCATAAGTCTGTAGACCTCAGGGTCAACCCCATTAGTCTTGACAGTGTCACAGATTTGCAAGAACTCAGTTAAGAACTGATGAGGATCTTCCAATGGAAGTCCATGGAACTTGCAATTCTGTTGCATTAGAGAAACTAATTGAGGCTTAAGCTCAAAGTTGTTTGCTCCAATGGCAGGGATAGAGATGCTTCTCCCATAGAAATCGGGAGTAGGTGCATTAAAGTCACCCAGCACCTTCCTTGCATTGTTGGCATTATTGTTGTTTTCGGCTGCCATATGTTCTTCTTCTTTGAAGAATTCGGTCAGGTCCTCTAAAGAGAGTTGTGCTTTGGCTTCTCTTAGCTTTCTCTTCAAGGTCCTTTCAGGTTCAGGATCAGCATCAACAAGAATGCCTTTGTCTTTGCTCCTGTTCATAAGAAAGAGAAGAGAACAAGAAAATATGGAATCCTCTATGTCACAGTATAGAGATTCCTTGAAGTGTCAGAGGAAAAGAAGAGTAGAAGACAGAAGTAGAAAATTCGAACTTATCAAAGAAGATGGGGTTCGAATTTTGCATTTAAGGGATAGTGTTAGTCCATAAATAGAAGGATGTGAGAAGGAGGGAAGTAATTTTCGAAAATTAAGTAAAAGATTTTGAAAACATTTTTGAAAACAATACTTGATTTTTGAAAATGAAAATGAAAGTGGAAAAGAAATCAAGTGATTTTTGAAAAAGATTTTAAAATTAGAAATAAAAAAGATTTGATTGAAAACTATTTTGAAAAAGATGTGGTTAAGAAAATATGATTGGTTTTAAAAAGATGTGATTGAGAAGATATGATTTGCAAAACATTTTAAAAAGATTTGATTTTGAAAATTAAAAACTTGACTAACAAGAAAAGATATGATTCAAACATTAAACCTTTCTCAACAGAAAAGGCAACATACTTGAAATGTTGAATCAAATCATTAATTGATAGTAAGTATCTTTGAAAATAGAAAGAAATTGATTTTGAAAAAGATTTGATTGAAAAATTGATTTGAAAAAAGATTTGATTTTGAAAAACTTTGAAAACTTGAAAAAATTTGATTTGAAAACAAAATCTTCCCCCTTTAGCCATCCTGGCGTTAAACGCCCAAAATGGTGCACATTCTGGCGTTTAACGCCCAAAACTATACCCTTTTGGGCGTTTAAACGCCAGTCTGTCCTTCTTCACTAGGCGTTTTGAACGCCCAGCTTTTTCTGTGCAATTCCTCTACTGAATGTTCTGAGTCTTCAATTCTCTGTATTATTGACTTGAAAAGACACAAATTACAAATATTTTTGGATTTTTAATAAGGATAAATCAAAATGCAACAAGAATCAAATAACAATGCATGCAAGACACCAAACTTAGCAGTTTGTATACTACTGACACTAATGAGAATGCATATGAGACACACAAAACACTCAAGTCAAGAGAATTCAAAGATCAGAGTAAGAAATCATCAAGAATTATTTGAAGATCCTTAAGAACACATGAATGGATGCATGCAGTTGACACCAAACTTAACATGAGACACTGGACTCAAACAAGAAATTTTTGGATTTTATGATTTTTTTTTTTGATTTTTTTTTGTTTTTCGAAAATTAAGTGGAAAAAGATATCAAAATTCTTAATGAGAATCCCAGGAATCATGCAATGTTAGTCTAAAGCTTCAGTCTAAAGGAATTAGACATGGTCAGCCAAGCTTCAGCAGAACATTGCATTCAAGAGCTAAATTGATGAAGATCAATCAGCTTTGGTGATGATAAGAACATCACCTTGAAACACTAGAATTCATTCTTAAGAACTTTGAAGAAAAAATACCTAATCTAAGCAACAAGATGAACCGTCAGTTGTCCAAACTCAACAATCCCCGGCAACGGCGCCAAAAACTTGGTAGCGCGAAATTGTGATCAATACTTTTCACAACTCAAATAATCCCCGGTAATGAATCCAAAAACTTGTGTTCAATACCATGGCATAAACACAACTTCGCACAACTAACCAGCAAGTGTACTGGGTCGTCCAAGTAATAAACCTTACGCGAGTAAAGGTCGATCCCACAGAGATTGTTGGTATGAAGCAAGCTATGGTCATCTTGTAAATCTTAGTCAGGCAAACTCAATTGGATATGGTGATGAACGAAATAAACATAAAGATAAAGATAGAGGTACTTATGTAATTCATTGGTAGGAACTTCAGATAAGCGCATGAAGATGCCTTCCCTTCCGTCTCTCTGCTTTCCTACTGTCTTCATTCAATCCTTCTTACTCCTTTCCATGGCAAGCTTATGTAGGGTTTCACCGTTGTCAGTGGCTACCTCCCATCCTCTCAGTGAAAATGTTCCTATGCTCTGTCACAGCATGGCTAATCATCTGTCGGTTCTCGGTCAGGCCGGAATAGAATCCAGTGATTCTTTTGCGTCTGTCACTAACGCCCCGCCTGCTAGGAGTTTGAAGCACGTCACAGTCATTCAATCATTGAATCCTACTCAGAATACCACAGACAAGGTTAGACCTTCCAGATTCTCTTGAATGCCGCCATCAGTTCTAGCCTATACCACGAAGACTCTGATCTCACGGAATGGTTGGCTCGGTTGTCAGGCGAGCACTCGGTTGTCAGGCGATCAACCATGCATCGTGCAATCAGGAATCCAAGAGATATTCACCCAATCGAAGGTAGAACGGAGGTGGTTGTCAGTCACACGTTCATAAGTGAGAATGATGATGAGTGTCACGGATCATCACATTCATCAAGTTGAAGAACAAGTGATATCTTAGAACAAGAACAAGCGGAATTGAATAGAAGAACAATAGTAATTGCATTAATACTCGAGGTACAGCAGAGCTCCACACCTTAATCTATGGTGTGTAGAAACTCCACCATTGAAAATACATAAGAACAAGGTCTAGGCATGGCCGTGAGGCCAGCCTCCCAATGATCTAAGAACTAGATGTCCAAAGATGATCTAGAGATCTCAAGTGATCAAAAGATTTTTAAATACAATAGTAAAAGGTCCTACTTATAGAAAACTAGTAGCCTAAGGTTTACAGAAATGAGTAAATGACATAAAAATCCACTTCTGGGCCCACCTGGTGTGTGCTTGGGTTGAGCAATGAAGCATTTTCGTGTAGAGACTCTTGTTGGAGTTAAACGCCAGCTTTAGTGCCAGTTTGGGCGTTTAACTCCCATTTGGGTGCCAGTTCCGGCGTTTAACGCTGGAAATCTTGAAGGTGACTTTGAACGCCGGTTTGGGCCATCAAATCTTGGGCAAAGTATGGACTATCATATGTTGCTGGAAAGCCCAGGATGTCTACTTTCCAACGCCGTTGAGAGCGTGCCAATTGGGCTTCTGTAGCTCCAGAAAATCCACTTCGAGTGCAGGGAGGTCAGAATCCAACAGCATCTGCAGTCCTTTTTAGTCTCTGAATCAGATTTTTGCTCAGGTCCCTCAATTTCAGCCAGAAAATACCTGAAATCACAGAAAAACACACAAACTCATAGTAAAGTCCAGAAAAGTGAATTTTAACTAAAAAATAATGAAAATATACTAAAAACTAACTAGATCATACTAAAAACATACTAAAAACAATGCCAAAAAGCGTACAAATTATCCGCTCATCAGTGATACATTAGTGATTAGGAAAGGTCTTGTCCAACGTGACTTGAGCTTTCTAGGGAAGAGCTTCAATCTAGAATTGAAGAGCAGAACTTTCTGTCTAGGTTCAAAGACTCTGGAAGAAATCTTTTTGTCATGCCACTTCTTGGCCCTCTTTATAAATTTTTGCATTTTCAAATGCCGCAAGTCGAAATTCATCCAACTCATTTAGCTAGAGCAACCATTTCTCTCCTGCTGCCTTTGCATCAAGGTTTAGGAGTTATGTTGCCCAGTATGCCTTTTGTTCCAAGTCCACTGGCAGGTGGCACGCCTTCCCATACACCAATTGATATGGTGACGTTCCTATAGGGATCTTGAAAGCTGTTCTGTATGCCCAGAGAGCATCATCAAGCTTTCTTGCCCAATCTTTTCTAGAGGTATTCACCATTTTTTCCAGGATTCTCTTTAATTCTCTATTTGAGACTTCAGCTTGCCCATTTGTCTATGGATGATATGGAGTGGCCACTTTGTGGCTAACTCCAAATCGGTTTAGCACAGAGTCAAGCTGTTTGTTGCAGAAATGAGTTCCTCCATCACTGATCAATGTCCGAGGGACCAAACCAACTGAAGATGTTCTTCTGGAGGAATTTCATTAGTACTCTAGTGTCATTCATGGGTGACACGATTACTTCAACCCATTTAGACACATAATCCACTGCCACGAGGATATAAGTGTTTGAGTATGAGGGTGGGAAAGGACCCATGAATTCTATACCCCATACATCAAACAGTTCAATCTCTAGGATTCCTTGCTTAGGCATGTCGTGACCATGAGGGAGATTGCCAGCCCTTTGGCAACAGTCACAATGATGGATAAACTCTCGGGAATCCTTAAAGAGTGGTGGCCAGTAGAAACCATTTTGGAGAACCTTTGTGGCAGTTCGCTCACCTCCAAAGTGTCCTCTATAACCGGAGCCATGGCAATGCCATAGGATTTTCTGTGCTTCTTTTTCAGACACACAGTGACAGATTATCCTGTTCACCTCTTAAAGAGATATTGTTTATCCCACAAGTAGTATCTAGCATCATAAATGAACTTTCGGGTTTGTTGCCTACTATATTCCTTGGGGATGAATCTTATAGCCTTGTAATTTGCAATATCTACAAACCAAGGTGTCGTCCAGATGGCAAAGAGTTTCTCATTCGGGAAGGTTTCAGACACCTCAATAGAGGGAGGGGATGACCTTTTTACTGGTTTAATCCGAGAAAAGTGGTCAGCCACTTGATTTTCTGATCCTTTTTTGTCTCTGATTTCTATATCAAACTCTTGCAGGAGTAATACCCATCTTATCAGCCTAGGCTTAAAATTCTTCTTGGTGAGTAGATATTTGAGAGCAGCATGGTCAGTGTAGATAATGACCTTAGATCCAATTAGATATGATCTGAACTTGTCAATGGCAAAAACCACTGCAAGTAATTCCTTCTCTGTGGTAGTGTAGTTCTTTTGCACGTCATTTAGAACACGATTGGCATAATAAATGACATGCAGAAGCTTGTCATGCCTTTGCCCCAAGACTGCGCCAATGGCATGGTCACTGGCGTCACACATTAGTTCGAATGGTAGGTCCCAGTTGGGTGCAGAGATGATAGGCACAGTGATAAACATAGCTTTCAGAGTCTCAAAGGCCTGCAGACACTCTTGGTCAAAGACAAATGGAGTGTTAGTAGCTAGTAAGTTGCACAGGGGTTTTGCGATTTTGAAAAAATCTGTTATAAACCTCTTGTAGAATCCTGCATGTCCTAGGAAACTTCTGATTCCTTTGACATTAATGGGTGGTGGTTATCGCTCAATTACCTCCACCTTAGCTTGATCCACTTCTATTCCATTGTTTGAAATTCAATGCCTAAGAACAATTCCTTCAGTTACCATGAAGTGGCATTTTTCCAAGTTTAAAATCAGGTTTGTCTCTTGGCATCGTTTGAGAACTAGGGCCGAATGGTCAAGGCAGGAGTCAAATGAGTCTCCAAAGATGAAGAAGTCATCCATGAACAATTCAAGGAACTTCTCCACCATATCAGAGAAGATAGAGAGCATACACATCTGAAAGGTGGCAGGTGCATTGCACAGGCCAAATGGCATCTGCCTATAAGCAAACACGCCATATGGGCATGTAAATGCTGTTTTTTCTTGATCTTGTGGATCTATTGTGATTTGATTGTAACCTGAATAACCATCCAGGAAATAATAAAATGCATGCCCTGCTAGCCTCTCTAGCATTTGATCTATGAATGGTAAAGGAAAATGATCCTTTCTGGTGGTATTAATGAGCCTTTTATAGTCAATGCACATTCGCCACCCTGTAACTGTTCTTGTGGGAATGAGTTCATTCTTTTTGTTATGAACCACTGTCATGCCTCTCTTTTGGGAACAATTTGGACAGGGCTCACCCAGGGAATGTCAGAAATGGGATAAATAATCCCAGCCTCCCATATTGTGACTTCCTTCTGCATCACTTCCTTCATGGATGGATTCAGTCGCCTTTGTCGTTGCACCACTAGTTTGGCATCATCCTCCAGCAGGATCTTGTGCATGCATCGAGTTGTGCTGATGCTCTTAAGGTCACTTATTGTCCACCTAAGAGCTGTCTTGTGTGTCTTTAGCACTTGGATTAATGCTTTTTCTTCCTGTGGTTCTAAGGCAGAGCTTATAATCACATGATAAGTATTTTCATCTCCTAGAAATGCATATTTCAAGGATGATGGTAATGGCTTGAGCTCAAGTTTAAGAGGCGTATCCTCTTCCTTAGAAGTTTTCAAAGGCTCCTTTATTTCCTCTAGCTCCTCTATATCAGGCTGGGCATCATAAGAGTTGTCGTTCAGCTTTTCTTCAAGTCTCTCAGCCATATTCACTTCTTCCACCAGGGAATAAATGATATCAATACGCATACACTCCTCTGGAGTGTGTGGATGCTGCATGGCTTTGACAACATTTAGCATGAACTCATCTTCATTGATTCTTAGGGTTACTTCCCCGTTTTGAATGTCAATGAGGGTCTGTCCTGTAGCTAGGAAGGGT
Organism: Arachis hypogaea; assembly: GCF_003086295.3. Classification (NCBI taxonomy): domain Eukaryota; kingdom Viridiplantae; phylum Streptophyta; class Magnoliopsida; order Fabales; family Fabaceae; genus Arachis; species Arachis hypogaea. The sequence continues at coordinate 33,135,062 of NC_092044.1, read as the reverse complement.
CTTCCTAAAATAAGGGTTGCACTCTTGTGCTCATCCATTTCCAGCACCACAAAATCTGTGGGGGAAGCAAAAGGTCCAACCCTAATAATCATGTCCTCAATCACGCCTGATGGAAGCTTAACAAAGCCATCAGCAAGTTGAAGATATATGCGGGTAGGTTTAACTTCGTGAGTTAAATAGAGCCTCTTTATTAATGATGCAGGTATCAAGTTAATACTTGCTCCGAGATCACATAGGGATGTCTTTGTGTAGGCATCCCTTAAGGTGCAGGGTATCATAAAGCTCCCAGGATCTTTGAGTTTCTCTGGTAAGCTATTTTGGATTACTGCACTACATTCTTCAGTGAGGAGAACTGTTTCTGCCTCTCTCCAATCCATCTTATGACTTAAGATGTCTTTCATGAACGTAGCATAAGAAGGTATCTGCTCAAGAACCTCTACAAAAGGGATCTTGATCTCAAGTGTCTTGAAATAATCTGCAAAGTGGGCAAACTATTTATCCTTTTCCGCTTGGTGGAGCTTCTAAGGAAATGGCAACTTGGCCCTGTACTCATCAACTTTAGTTGATGTAGGTTGAATGCCTACAGAAATGGAAGGGAAGTCAGTAGCTTGCCTAGGAGGGATCTTATCAACTCTTGCATGTGCCTGACTATCCTTGTTCGGGCGTTCAACGCCCTTGTTACCCCTTTCTTAGCGTTCAACGCCAGGAACTCTGTCCTTTTTTGGGGGTTCAACGCCAGTGGTGCTACCCCGTTCTTGGCGTTCAACGCCAGGAACATTGTTCCTTCTTGGGCATTCAACGCCAGGGGTGCTGCCCCCTTATTGGTGTTGAATGCCAATGACATTTCTCTCAGGGCGTTTAATGCCCTCAAAGGTGTCTTGGGTTGTAGTCTGGTTACCTTCTGTTAGATTTTCTTCTTTTGGTCTCCTGTTTTTCTAAAGTTGGTTGTTTAATGTTTTTGCACTCCTCAGTTGAATAGCTTAACATTCTTATTTTAACTGCTTAGATAATTGCTGCCTAGTTTGACTTAGCTGTGCTTCCACATTCCTGTCAGAAGTCTGAGTTTCTCGCAAAGCCTCTTACAATTCCAACAACTACTGTGCAAGGGCATGTAGCTGCTGAGTCAATGGGCCATTTTGTTCTGGAGGGTTAGATTCAGTAGATATTGCCTTAGCCTCTCCTTTTATGGAAGTCTCATCAACCGAGTACAGATGCTGGTTCATGGCAGTTGTCTCAATAAGTTCATGAGCCTCTTCAATTATTTTTCTCATATGTATAGAACCACCAGTAGAATGGTCTAGAGACATCCTAGCCATGTTTGTGAGTCCATTATAAAAGATGTCTAATTGCACCCATTCTGAAAATATTTCAGTGGGGTATTTTTGTAGCATTCTTCTATACCTCCTCCAGGCAACATGAAGAGATTCATTATTCTCTTGCTTGAATTCTTGGATGTCTAGCCTTAACTGGGTCAACTTCCTTGGGAGAAAGTATTGATTCAGAAACTTGTCTACTAGCTACTTCTAGGTTTTCAAGCTGGATTTGGGTTGGTTGTCTAATCACCTCTTTGCTTGATCCCTTACAACAAAGGGAAAGAGTAGCAATCTGTAGACATCCTGATCTACTCCCTTAGTATACAATGTGTCAGCAATTTGTAGAAAGTTTGCCAGAAACTCAGTAGGCTCTTCCTATTGAAGTCCAGAGAACTGGCAGTTTTGCTGACCCAGAGTAATAAGCTGAGGATTTAGCTTAAAATTACTTGCTCCAATGGGGGGTATGCTGATACTTCTCCCAAAAAAGTCAGGAGTGGGGACCATCTAGGACCCCAAAGTTCTTCTGAACTATTCATCCCCATTTGGGTTCATGGTGAAGAAAGGTAGGAGAGTTTGGATATTAAGAAGTAAAAAGAAAAACTAGAATTAAAATATTATTGTTTTTATTTTTATTTATTAATTAAATTCAAAAAGAAGAAGAAAATTAAAGACTAAAACAACCAATTGATTAAAAAGATTTGAAAATTAAATAGGTGACTTTCAAAAAAGAATAAAGAGAAATAGGTAAGAAGTTTTCAAAAATAGAAGAAAAGAATTAGTTAGGAAGTTTTGAAAAAGAGAGAAGAGAAAAACAAGTAACTAATTAAGAAAGATTTGAAAATAAGATAAGATAGGAGATTTGAAAAAGATTTGATTTTAAAAATTTTTAAATTTAAAATTAGAAAGGAAAAGTCAACAAGATAAGATAAGAATTGAAAAGATTTGAAAAAGTTTTTGAATTTTGAAAATATTTAATTTTGAAATTTGAAATTAAGATAAGATAAGATAGTAATTTGAAAATTAAAGAAAGATAAACCAAAGAAAAGATAAAGAATTGAAAAAGTCTTGACTTTTAAAATTAAAAAAAAAAAGAAGGATAAGATAGGAAAGAATCAAATTGAAAGAAAAGATTTGAAAAGATTTAAAAAGATAAGATTTGAAATTTGACTTTACTAACAAGAAAACACCAAACTTTAAAAAATTTTATATCAAAATTAAAAGAAACAAGATTTTTGAAATTTTTGAATAAAGATAAAAAAACATATTTTTTTTGAATTAATGAAGAAAGAGAAAAACAACTAAAAGACACCAAACTTAAAATCTTTTAGATCAAAGACACTTATTTTTCAAAAATTAAAAAGAAAAACACCAAAAGACACCAAACTTAAAAATTTTAAGATTAAAACAAGAAAAGAAACAAGAACAACTTGAATACCAAGAAGAACACTTAAGAACAATTCGAAAATTTAAAGAAAATAAAGAATACACAAAGGACACCAAACTTAAGAACTGACACTAGACTCAAACAAAAGACAAAGAAAAGAAGAATTTTTGAAAAAGTTTTTGAAAAAGAAAACAAAAGACACAAATGTAAAGAAAAAGTACCTAATCTAAGCAACAAGATAATCTGATAGTTTGACAAATCCGAACAATCCCCGACAACGGCGCCAAAAACTTGGTGCATGAAATTGACTCTGCATGTTTCGCACAGATAGACCGGCAAGTATACCGAGTCGTCCAAGTAATACCTCAGGTGAGTGAAGGTCGATCCCACGAAGATTTTTGGTTTGAACAGGCAATGGCTATCTTGCAAATCTTAGTCAGGTGGATAGAAAATATAGTTTGTCATGGAAAATGCATAAAAACAGATAAATAAATAAAACGTTACTAGATCGGTGTGAAATCAATGGTATGAGAACGGTTGAGGCTTCGGAGATGCTTCTTCCTTCTGGAACAACTTTTCTCACTATCTACTCCAACTTTTGATTGATTCATTCCATGGAAGGCTGTAAGTGATTAACACCGGGTCAGCGGTCATCCAATCTGAACGAGGATGAAGCTCTAGCAGTCCATTCCCTTGGTGATCCTACTCAAAACACCACAGACAAGGTCGGATCTTCCAGATCAGAGAACACTACTCCAATGATTCTAGCCTCTACCACAAAGGCTCTAATCGCCCCGCACCTCAGCTGAACTGATGTTTCGAGAAGTCCCCAACGAAGTTGTGGATTAGTTGTCTAAGAGATGTATAATCATGCTTGTGGTTCAGTACTATCCCATCAAGGAATTGAAAGAAGCCATGTGAATAGGGATGACGGTCAAGTTACACTTCCAATTCATTAGGATGAAGAATGAAGATACATCTTAGAATAGAATCAAGCATAGATTGAAGTAGAATAGTGATATTATTAATTCATAAGAAACAGTAGAGCTCCTAACCTTAACCTAGGAGGTTAGTGGCTCATACTGTACATAATGATGTTCGAATGTAAAAGTGGTGGAAGAAGATCAAAAGTTCTTAAACAAGGGTGATCTCCTCCTATATATACTAATATAATAACTCAGAATTACAGGAATAAGACAAACTAGTCTTGTAGTGCAAAAATCCACTTTCCGGACCCACTTGGTGAGTGTTTGGGCTGAGTCAAGTGTGTCTCCACGTGCTAAGACTCCTTAGAGGCGTTGAACACTGGCTTGGGACTCCCTTTTGGGCGCTGGACGCTAGCTGCTCCCTTTTGGGCATCCAACGCCAGGAATGGGGTAGGTGGCTAGCGTTGAACACCAGTTTTGTGCCTTCATTTCCAAAGAAAAGTATAGAATATTATATATTTCTAGAAATCCCTGAATGTTAGCTTTCAATAGCCATTGAGAGCGCGCCATTTGGACTTTTGTAACTCCATAAATGCTCCTTCGAGTGCACAGAGGTCAGATTCTCATAGCATCTGCAGTACTTTCTCTGTGTCTAAATCAGACTTTTTCCAAAGCTCCTCAATTTCAGCCAGAAAATATCTAAAAGCATCATAAAATACACAAACTCAAAGTAGAATCCAAAAATATGAATTTAGCACTAAAACCTATGAAAAATAACAAAACTCAAACAAAACATAATAAAAACTATATGAAAATGATGCAAAAAAGCATATAAAATATCTGCTCATCAATCATCATGTTGAATGAGTTTGATTATACTTAGATTTTAAAAAATGTTATTGCAGCATGTTTGATTATAATAATGTTTCTCTCATTATTCTTCAAAATAGGTGACCCATTCAACGAGGTAATTGAGGAGCATGAGCCCATGCTTTTAGAATTCAGAAAAAAAAACTCCAAATGCTTTGAGACAAATCATGTTGGAAAATTTAAGAGGGGGTTCCAAATTTAAGAGAGCATTCTTGTTGTATGCATTGGTAGCATTTTTGTTGCCAACAAATACAACAATGACTCGGGATAAAATTTTCCCATATATAATTGACGTTGATAATCCAATGAAGTACAATTTGACTAGATGCATTATTGATGGCCTTATTGATGGAGTTAACAACTTTAAATAAGGACTGGTATCAAGTTTGAATGGGTGCATATATATGCTTTAGGTATTTTTTATTTAAACGTGTTTGACTATTATTTAAAGCATGTTTGATTATAATCTAACTTTAATTAATTGAATTTAGATTTTATACTTCCATAAGCAAAAATATGGACCTTTTGATTATGAGAAAGAACCACAACCACCTTGGCTTTTTCATTAGACAAAGGATCTCATTTTTGACCAATTAGCATTAATTATTTTCTTTGCTTGTATCAAGATGGTCAACTATTATCCATGCATGCTTCATGAGTTACAATAAACAAGATTCAAGAATAATATATATTGCATGAATTTAGACCCAGTAGTAAGAAATTTTACTATGTATCTCTTCTTTTCTTTATTTGACAGATTTTGTTCTATTCTAATTTATGACCAATTTGATTCTAATTGCAGTTGTTGAGTTTTTATAAAGATGGGTAGGGTGTGAAGAACTATACTCTTTTCTCCTTTTGTTATCTTCTTTTTGTGATAAATTAGTCATCTTTATCTCTCATAAGCAGCCCTTCGGGTGAACCGGTTGAAAAGTAGGCCTTGTTGGCTGCCCCCACCAACTAGAGATCCTCAAAAGCGAACCGAGGAAGAGGCCTCGATCTCCTCTTCTTGACCTCATATCCGACTTCTTCTTCTTTCTTGAACTGATGGCAATAGTGTAATCAAATTTAAGGGGCCTGCTAAAAGCCTAGTTGATACAGAATAGTTTGAGTCACAGTATGAAAACCTCTCTTTCCCCCACCACCTTGGCTTAGGCTTTATAGACTTCCCTTTATTTTGACTTGGGTTGCACCCACGAAGACTAATCAAACTCTCAGATGGCAAGCATGGAATAGAGGCTCTCTTGGTGAGATCCATACCAATCATCCGCAGCTTACAGTAATGGCACTAAGCCAAGGTTTCTATGGATTCAGTCCTATGGAAAATTACATATATTAGGGACTTAGCAGCATTCATATCCCTAGCACAGCTCTCGAAAGAGGAAGATTCCATTATTTCCCAACAATTTGATAAAAGAAGGTCTCTCAAATGTCCTGGTGAATACAACATTCGTGGAACCTGTCTTTTCATTGGTCAAGGCAGTATGTCGATCATTCTAATGAAAACATCTCCCTGATCCAATTTATGCCTGAGAGGACAGGGGGAAGCGGTCTTCTGCTAGCTTCTTACTGCAAGACATAAAGTAAAACGGCTGCTAATACCTCGTAAGCTGAGGAGAAAAAGGAGGAATCCTCTCGAAGAGGGGCTCACGTCTGATTAGCTAGTTGGTGAGCCACAACCTCTAAATGCTAATCGGGACAAGCAGGACATACATATCATATTAAAAAAGCATCAATTTTCTTAATACCTTGTGGTGCACGAAATTGTGATCACACTTTTCACAACTCCGCACAACTAACCAGCAAGTGCATTGGGTCATCCAAGTAATACCTTACGTGAGTAAGGGTCGATCCCACAGAAATTGTCGGCTTGAAGCAAACTATGGTCATCTTGTAAATCTCAGGCAGGTGGAATCAAATGGTTATTAGGTGTTGATAATTAAAAGATAAATAAAACATAAAATAAGATAGAGATACTTATGTAATTCATTGGTGGGAATTTCAGATAAGTGTTTGGAGATGCTTTGTTGCTTCTGAACCTCTGCTTTCCTATTGTCTTCGTCCAATCATGCGCACTCCCTTCCATGGCAAGCTGTAAGTTGGTGGATCACCGTTGTCAATGGCTACCATCCGTCCTCTCAGTGAAAATGGTCTGGCTACGGTTCTCACTGCAGGGCTAATCTTCTGTCGGTTCTCACTTGTGTCGGAATAAGATCCATTGATCTTTTTACGCACTGTCACTGTGCCCAACAGTCGCGAGTTTGAAGCTCGTCATAGTCATCCCCTCCCAAATCCTACTCGGAATACCACAGACAAGGTTTAGACTTTTCGGATCTCACGAATCCTACCAATCATTTCTAACCTATACCACGAAGGTTCTAATCTCACTAATTTGAATGCTCTGTTGTCAGAAGATGCTAGTCAAATGCATGGATCAGAGACCAAAGAGATTATACTCCAACTGGCATCCAATGACTACGTTGAACATCATGTAGACCACTTACGGTTGTCAGGCACGCGGATCTTGGCTAAGCGAATACTGAAGATAATGGGTGATTGTCACCGATCACCCCTTCAGTCTGACTTAACTGAATTAAGTACGAGAGTATATCTTGGAGAAGAAGTAGGCATAAATTGAAAGAAAAACAATAGTACTTGCATGAATTCATGAGCAACAGCAGAGCTCCTCACCTTAATCTCTGAGGTGTAGAAACTCCACCGTTGAAAATACATAAGAACAAGAGGTCTAGGCATGGCCGAATGGCCAGCCTCCCAAATGGCATAAGAATTCGAAAACAGGGGAAGAAGACTCCTAATACAATAGTAGAAAGTGCTATTTATACTAGACTAGTAACCTAGGTTTACAGAAAATGAGTAAATAGTGCAGAAATACACTTCTGGGGCCCACTTGGTGTGTGTTTGGGCTGAACTTTGAAGATTTCATGTGCATAGGCCATCCTTGGAGTTAAATGCCAGCTTGGGTGCCAGTTTGGGCGTTTAACTCTAGCTTTGGTGCCAGTTCCGGCGTTTTACGCCAAAAAAAGGTCTCTGGTGGGCGTTTGGACGCCAGTTTGGGCCATCAAATATCGGGCAAATTATGGACTATTATACATTGCTGGAAATCCCAAGATGTCTACTTTCCAACGCAATTGAGAGCGTGCCAATTAGGTTTCTTTAGCTCCAGAAAATCCACTTCGAGTGCAGGAGGGTCAGAATCCAACAGCATCTGCAGTCCTTTCTCGGCCTCTGAATAAGATTTTTGCTCAGGTCCCTCAATTTCAACCAGAAAATACCTGAAATCACAGAAAAACACAAAAACTCATAGTAATGTCCAGAAATGTGATTTTTGCATAAAAAATAATAAAAATATACTAAAAAGTAACTAAAACATACTAAAAACTACCTAAAAACAATGCCAAAAAGCGTATAAATTATCCGCTCATCACCTGGCCTTGCGCTGGCAGTAACGTGGGTCCCGAGTTACCTTTAATATCACTAATTAGAGACATAGGATGTGTATCTAGGGTCCCAAATTTTGATAAACTTAGGATGCGAGAAAGAAAACTTGTTTTTTACCTTTTTGCTATAACCATCGTTGGTGGTTATATGCATTAGATGTTTGTGATAACAAGTTTTATGTCCTCGACCCTTTGTTCATATCTAAAACTGTTGAATGGCAGGAAATAGATCATTATGTTGTAAGTTTATTTTGTTATAACAACTTTTATTTAGGTCTTGATATTTGATTACCATATAAGTTTGACAATTTCTTGATATTTAATAGTAGCTTTTTGCTTCTGAACAGTTTTGGCATCTCACTTTATCCTTTGAAGTTTAGTATGTTGATTCTTGAACACAGCTACTTATGAGTCTTGGCCGTGACCCTAAGCATCTTGTTTTCCAGTATTACCACTGGATACATAAATGCCACAGATACATAACTGGGTGAACATTTTCAGATTGTGACTCAGCTTTGCTAGAGTCCCCAGTTAGAGGTGTCCAGAGTTCTTAAGCACACTCTTTTGCTTTAGATCACAACTTTAACCACTCAGTCTCAAGCTTTTCACTTGGACCTTCATGACACAAGCACATGGTTAGGGACAGCTTGATTTAGCCGCTTAGGCCAGGATTTTATCCTTTTGGGCCCTCCTATCCACTGATGCTCAAAACCTTGGATCCTCTTTACCCTTGCCTTTTAGTTTAAAGGATTACTGGCTTTTTGCTCTTTCCTTTTGGTTTAAAGAGCTATTGGCTTTTTCTGCTTACTTTTTTTTTCTTTCTCTTTTTTTGCCTATTTTGTATTTTTCACTGCTTTTTCTTACTTCAAGAATCATTTTTATGATTTTTCAGATTATCAATAACATTTCTCTTTTTTCATTATTCTTTCAAGAGACGACAATTTTAACATTCATAAACTTCACTATAAGAAATATGCACTATTTAAGTATTCATTCAAAAAACAAAAAGTATTGCCACCACATCAAAATAATTAAACTAATTTCAAGATAGAACTCGAAATTCATGTACTTTTTGTTCTGTTGCAATTAGAAACATTTTTCATTTAAGAAAGGTGAAGGATTCATGGGACATTCATAACTTCAAGGCATAGACACTAGACACTAATGATCATGTAATAAAGGCACAAACATAGACAAAACATCAAGCACAAAAAACCGAAAAACAGAAAAATAAGAACAAGAAAATTAATGAACGGGTCCACCTTAGTGACGGCGGCTAGTTCTTCCTCTTGAAGATCCTATGGAGTGCTTGAGCTCCTCAATATCTCTTCCTTGCCGTTGTTGTTCTTCCCTCATGGCTCTTTGGTTCTCTCTAATTTCATGGAGGATAATGGAGTGCTCTTGGTGCTCCATCCTTAGTTGCTCCATGTTGGAACTCAAATCCCCTAAAAAGGTGTTGAGTTGTTCCCAATAGTTATGTGGAGAAAAATGCATCCCTTGACGCATCTCAGGGGTTTCTTGATAAGGGACTTCCTCATGCTCTTGTTGAGGTCCATGAGTGGGCTCTCTTGTTTGCTCCATCCTCTTTCTAGTGATGGACTTTTGAGATGAATCTCTCCATCTCTCATGACTCAGAGTTGGAAGTAACGGCCTTCCCTTTCCTCTTCCTAGAGGTTTCTCTGGCCTTAGGTTTCTCTGATGTGCTATTTTAAAGATTAAAATAAAATAATCTTTATATTTTTTTTTATTTATCCAAACGGTATCCTCCAACCCGATAGGTTAAGGACTAATCCGTAGCCATTTGTTTAAGCGGCCGAGTGAGCTAACCACTCGACCAACTAAGTTGGTTAAATAATCTCTATATGAACTTGTTTTATGTAATGTTACCATCAGAATGAGATGATCCAATTTATAATTACTGATGTGTTATTTTATTTTAGTTAAATCAGAAAGAGAGAGTGAGACAACAAAGATAGAGATAGACCAATCTTTTCTATTCCATTAAACAATAGTCTTCATAATTTTTTTAAAAATTTAATTTTTCAAAAAGAAAAATAATTTTCTGATATTATGATGTTTGTATTAAGATTTACATCAAGTTCAATGCACATCTCTCATGGTAAGGTCAGTCATTTTTGTTTGTTCCTTTTTTTAAAAAAAAAAATAAAATCTTAATTTTAAATCTGTGATAACTTTTGTTATTAGAGATCATATCCTTTTTGTTCTCCTTTTTTTTAACTCTATATATCGATGTGCAATACCTAATAAAATTTCTGTCACTCTTTTTCATTTTGTTGTGTTTATATGTTTTAGCGATTGAATAAGCTAATAGGGAACAAGAAAGAGAGTCCGTTTCTCTAGCTCCTTAGGTTGGACTCTATATCGACAATTCTGATTTTTCTTCTTCTTCGTATTTTTTGCTATTGACTCTCTTGTTGTATTCTTCATTGTCTCGTGGAGAAGAGGTTGATGTAAAACCCGGTTAATTAACGGCTAATTAACCCATAAATGAGAATTTATTCTAGAAAGTCAAAATTGTGATTTTTATGGCAAAATGTGATAGAGGAGATTGAGACGAGAATTTCAGTACCAATTTTATAGAATTCGGACCAAGATTGGACCAAACGGGCCAAACCGGACCAACCGGACCCAAAGTGGGCCCTTGGCCCAACATAACTAAATCAAAACCCTAGTTTTCAGCACTCTCTCTCCTCACACAACACTAATACACCCTGAAAAAGAGAGGCCATGGAGGGAAGAACACTCTCTCAAGTTCTATCTCTCCTTTGATCTTCAAACCACCATAACTTTTGATCTAGGGCTCCGATTGTCACACTCTTTACGGCCACGCGTTCACCACGGAGAGCTCTACAAAACCCATACAATCAATCTTGAGGTAAGCCACGTTTTGCTCTTCGAATTTCCAGCCTTATTTTCGAGTTTCATGAGCAAAAATATTGAGATTTTGGGCTCTTTGATGTTATAGGACCCAACTCTCTTGAAGGAGAAGGTTAATCTTGTCTCATTAGACCTTGGGTGTGGTAAGATTCTCAACCCTAGTGTAATTTGTTGTTCTATGATGTTTGGGTATTGAGATGTTGTGTATGGGTATGATGGTTGTGGCTTAGGTTGTGTATATGTGAATATTGGAGCTTGATTGGTGATATTGAAAAGCTTGAAAAGGGATTTGGTGGTGAAATATCTATTTTTGGAGGTGTTGAGACCTTGAGAGCTTGTGGATAAGTGATTTGGAAGTACTCCGGTTGAGCTTGGGAAATCGGCTAAGGTATGGTCTCGGTTTCTCGTATCTAATATGTAATGTGGTAGGAAATACTTAGGCTAGAGGCCCTAAGATAGGCATTGAATTGTTGATATTGTTGAATGTTTGAAATATATGATGTGGTCATTGGCGGATGAAATTGTGATCCTTAAAGTTGGTCTCTTTGTATTTGTATGAAATCAAAAATACCCCAAAGAGATCATGGTGTGATGAATTGGGATCTTAATAATCCCTGGTGTGATCATAACTCCGTTCAACTTAACCAGCAAGTGTACTGGGTCATCCAAGTAATACCTTACGTGAGTAAGGGTCGATCCCACAGAGATTGTTGGTATGGAGCAAGCTATGGTCACCTTGTAAATCTCAGTTAGGCAGATTAAATGGTTATGGGTTTCGAAAATTTATAATTAAACAGAAAATAAAAAAAGATAGAAATACTTATGTAAATCAATAGTGGGAATTTCAGATAGGCGTATGGAGATGTTGTGCTCCTCTCGAATCTCTACTTTCTTCTTACATTCATCCAATCCTTCTTACTCCTTTCCATGGCAAGCTGTATGTAGGGCATCACCGTTGTCAATGGCTACATCCCATCCTCTCAGTGAAAATGGTCCTATGCTCTGTCACAGCACGGCTAATCATCTGTCGGTTCTCAATCAGGTTGGAATAGAATCCCTTGATTCTTTTGCGTCTGTCACTACGCCCAGCCTTCAGGAGTTTGAAGCTCGTCACAGTCATTCAATCCCAGAATCCTACTCGGAATACCATAGACAAGGTTTAGACTTTCCGGATTCTCATGAATGCCGCCATCTATCTAGCTTATACCACGAAGATTCTGTTGGGGAATCTAAGAGATATGCGCCCGGCCTAAGGTAGAACGGAAGTGGTTGTCAGTCACGCGCGTTCATAGGTGAGAATGATGATGAGTGTCACAGATCATCACATTCATCAAGTTGAAGTGCAACGAATATCTTAGAATAGGAATAAAAGAGAATTGAATAGAAAATAATAGTAATTGTATTGAAACTTGAGGTACAGCAGAGCTCCACACCCTTAATCTATGGTGTGTAGAAACTCCACCATTGAAAATACATAAGTGAAAGGTTCAGGCATGGCCGAATGGCCAGCCCCCATGGTCTAAGGACCAGGCGTCCAGAGATGATCAAGTACACTAGTAAAAAGTCCTATTTATAATAAACTAGCTACTAGGGTTCATGAGTAAGTAATTGATGCATAAATCCACTTCTGCGACCCACTTGGTGTATGGTTGGGCTGAGCTTGATCTATCCACGAGCTGAGGCTTTTCTTGGAGTTGAACGCCAAGTTATAACGTGTTTTGGGCGTTCAACTCCGGATCATGACGTGTTTCTGGCGTTTAACTCCAGACAGCAGCATGTACTTGGCGTTCAACGCCAAGTTATGTCGTCAATTTCCAAATAAAGTATGGACTATTATATATTGCTGGAAAGCTCTGGATGTCTACTTTCCAACGCCGTTGATAGCGCGCCATTTGGAGTTTTGTAGCTCCAGAAAATCCATTTCGAGTGTAGGGAGGTCAGATTCCAACAGCATCAGCAGTCCTTTTTGTCAACCTTTTTTAGAGTTTTGCTCAAGTCCCTCAATTTCAGTCAGAAATTACCTGAAATCACAGAAAAACACACAAATTCATAGTAATGTCTAGAAATGTGAATTTAACATAAAAACTAATGAAAACATCCCTAAAAGTAACTAGATCATACTAAAAACTACCTAAAAACAATGCCAAAAAGCGTATAAATTATCCGCTCATCACAACACCAAACTTAAATTGTTGCTTGTCCCCAAGCAACTGAAAATCAAATAGGATAAAAAGAAGAGAATATACTATAAATTCCAAAATATCAATGAATATTAATTCTAATTAGATGAGCGGGACTTGTAGCTTTTTGCTTCTGAATAGTTTTGGCATCTCACTTTTTCCTTTGAAGTTTAGAATGATTGGCTTCTCTAGGAACTTAGAATTTCGAATAGTGTTATTGTCTTTCCTAGTTAAGCATGTTGATTCTTGAACACAGCTACTTATGAGTCTTGGCCATGGCCCTAAGCATTTTGTTTTCCAGTATTACCACCGGATACATAAATGCCACAGACACATGACTGGGTGAACCTTTTCAGATTGTGACTCAGCTTTGCTAGAGTCCCCAGTTAGAGGTGTCCAGAGCTCTTAAGCACACTCTTTTTTGCTTTGAATCACGACTTTAACCATTCAGTCTCAAGCTTTACACTTGGACCTTCATGACACAAGCACATGGTTAGGGACAACTTGGTTTAGCCGCTTAGGCCTGGATTTTATTTCCTTGGGCCCTCCTATCCATTGATGCTCAAAGCCTTGGATCCTTTTTACCCTTGCCTTTTGGTTTTAAGGGCTATTGGCTTTTTTTGCTTGCTTTTTCTTTTTCTTTCTATTTTTTTCGCCATTTTTTTCGCATAAGCTTTTGCTTTTCACTGCTTTTTCTTGCTTCAAGAATCAATTTCATGATTTTTCAGATTATCAATAACATTTCTCTTTGTTCATCATTCTTTCAAGAGCCAACAATTTTAATATTCATAAACAACAAGATCAAAAATATGCACTGTTCAAGCATTCATTCAGAAAACAAAAAGTATTGTCACCACATCAATATAATTAAATTAAATTCAAGGATAGATTCGAAATTCATGTACTTCTTGTTCTTTTGAATTAAAACATTTTTCATTTAAGAGAGGTGAAAGATTAATAGAATTTATTCATAGCTTTAGGACATAGTTACTAACTACTAATGATCATGAAATAAAGACACAAAACATAGATAAACACAATATAAAAACCGAAAAGCAGAAAGAAATAAGAACAAGGAATGAATCCACCTTTAGTGGCGTCTTCTTCTTGAAGGACCAACAATGTCCTTAAGCTCTTCTATGTCCCTTCCTTGCCTTTGTTGCTCCTCCCTCATTGCTCTTTGATCTTCTCTTATTTCATGGAGAATGATGGAGTGCTCATGATGTTCCACCCTTAATTGTTCCACATTGTAGCTCAAATCTTCTAAGGAAGTGTTGAGTTGTTCCTAATAGTTGTTGGGAGGAAAGTGCATCCCTTGAGGCATCTCAGGGATTTCTTGATGATGAGCTTCCTCATGCATCTCTTGAGAACCGTGAAGGGTCTCTCTTGCTTGCTCCATCCTCTTCTTGGTGATGGGCTTATCCTCTTTAATGGAGATGTCTCCTTCTATGATAACTCCAGCTGAGTAACATAGATGGCAAATAAGGTGAGGAAAAGCTAGCCTTGCCATGGTGGAGGGCTTGTCGGCTATTTTGTAGATTTCATTGGAGATGACCTCATGAACTTCTACTTCCTCTCCAATCATGATGCTATGAATCATGATGGCCCGATCCACAGTAACTTCAGATCGGTTGCTAGTGGGAATGATGGAGCGTTGAATAAACTCCAACCATCCTCTAGCCACAGGCTTGAGGTCCAGTCTTCTTAGTTGAACTGGCTTGCCTTTGGAGTCTCTTTTCCATTGAGCTCCTTCCACACATATGTCCATAAGGACTTGGTCCAACCTTTGATTAAAGTTGACCCTTCTAGTGTAGGGGCGTTCATCTCCTTGCATCATGGGCAAGTGGAATGCCAACCTCACATTTTCCGGACTAAAATCTAAGTATTTCCCCCGAACCATTGTGAGATAATTCTTTGGATTCGGGTTCATACTTTGATCATGGTTCCTAGTGATCCATGCATTGGAATAGAACTCTTGAACCATTAAGATTCCGACTTGTTGCATGGGGTTGGTTAGGACTTCCCAACCTCTTCTTCGGATCTCATGTCGGATCTCCGGATACTCATTCTTCTTGAGCTTGAAAGGGACCTCAGGGATCACCTTCTTCTTTGCCACAACATCATAGAAGTGGTCTTGATGGCTCTTGGAGATGAATCTTTCCATCTCCCATGACTCGGAGGTGGAAGCTTTTGTCTTCCATTTTCCTTTTCTAGAGGATTCTCCAGCCTTAGGTGCCATTGATGGTAGTGGAAAACAAAAAAGATTGTGCTTTGACCACACCAAACTTAAAATATTGCTCGTCCTCGAGCAAGAGAAGAAAGAAGAGAAGAAGAAGAAGAAGAGAATATGGTAGAGAGGGAGAGATGTATGTTCGGCCAAGGTGAAGAAGAGGGGGTTGTGTTGTGTGAAAATGAGTAGAATGGAAGGGTATATATAGGGAGAGGGGAGAGTGAAGTTTCGGCCATATTGGGTGGGAATGGGTGGGAAAATGTTTTTGAATTTTTGAAGGTAGTTGGGGTTTATGGGGAAGAGTGGATGGATGTGAGTGGTGAAGGGGGTAATTGGGAAGAGGGGTTAAGATGATTGGTGAAGGGTTTTGGGAAGGAGTGTTTATTGGGAAGAGAGATTCATAGATTGAAGTTGTTGGGAAGTGTGACATGGGGAAGAGAAAAATAGGATTAGGAGGTAAGGAGGGAATATGTTAGGTGGGGATCCTGTGGGGTCCACAGATCCTGAGGTGATCCTGTGGGGTCCACAGATCCTGAGGTGATCAAGGAATTTCATCCCTATACCAAATAGGCATGTAAAATGCCTTTGCACACCATTCTGGCATTTAAACGCCGAGTGGTGCACATTCTGGGCGTTCAACGCCCACATGTAACATGTTTCTGGCGTTGAACGCCAGTTCCAAGCTTGTTACTGGCGTTCAGCGCCAGCTTTTTCCTCTAGGCACATTCCTGGCGTTCAGCGCCAGAATGTTGCTTGTTTCTGGTGTTCAGCGCCAAATTCATGCTCTGTTCTGGCGTTGAACGCCAGCCAGATGCATCTTACTGGCGTTGAACGCCAGTTTGTGCCTCCTCCAGGGTGCGAATTTTTTTCTGCTGTTTTTGCTTCTGTTTTTAATTTTTATGATTTTTTTTGTGACTCCACATGATCATGTACCTAATAAAACACAAAAAAACAATAAAATAAAAATTAGATAAATAAAATTGGGTTGCCTCCCAACAAGCGCTTCTTTAATGTCAATAGCTTGACAGTGGCTCTCATGGAGCCACAAAGGTGATCAGGTCAATGTTGTATAGTCCCAACACCAAACTTAGAGTTTGGATATGGGGTCTTAACACCAAACTTAGAGTTTGATTGTGGCCTCCCAACACCAAACTTAGAGTTTGACTGTGGGGGCTCTTCTTGACTCTGAACTGAGAGAAGCTCTTCATGCTTACTCTCTTTTGTCACAGAGGGATGGCCATGTGTCTTAAACACAAGGTAGTCCCCATTCAATTGAAAGACTATTTCACCTCTGTTGACATCTATCACAGCTCCTGCTGTGGCTAGGAAAGGTCTTCCAAGGATAATGCATTCATCCTCTTCCTTCCTAGTGTCTAAGATTATGAAATCAGCAGGGATGTAAAGGCCTTCAACCTTTACTAAAACGTCCTCCACTATTCCATAAGCTTGTCTCAATGACTTGTCTATCAATTGTAATGAGAACAAGGCAGGTTGTACCTCAATGATCCCCAGCTTCTCCATTACAGAGAGTGGCATAAGATTTATCCCTGACCCCAGATCACATAGAGCCTTTTCAAAGGTCATGGTGCCTATGTACAAGGTATTAAGAACTTGTCAGGATCTTGTCTCTTTTGAGGTAGAGTTTGCTGAATCCAGGTGTCTAGTTCATTAATGAGCAAGGGAGGTTCACTTTCCCAAGTCTCATTACCAAACAACTTGGCATTCAGCTTCATGATAGCTCCTAAATATTGAGCAACTTGCTCTCCAGTCACATCTTCATCCTCTTCAGAGGAAGAATAGTCTTCAGAGCTCATGAATGGCAGAAGGAGATTTAATGGAATCTCTATGGTCTCTATATGAGCCTCAGATTCCTTTGGATCCTTAATAGGAAATTCCTTCTTGCTTGAGGGACGTCCCAGGAGGTCTTTCTCACTAGGATTTTCGTCTTCCTCCTCCCTTGTGCATTTGGCCATATTGAATATATCAATGGCCTTGCACTCTCCTTTTGGATTTTCTTCTGTATTGCTTGGGAGAATAGTGGGAGGAATTTCAATGATTTTCTTACTCAGCTGGCCCACTTGTGCCTCCAGATTTCTGATGGAGGATCTTGTTTCACTTATGAAACTGAAAGTGGCTTTTGACAGATCAGAGACTAAATTGACTAAATTAGAAGTATTTTGTTCAGAATTCTCTGTCTGTTGCTGAGAAGATGATGGAAAAGGCTTGCTATTGCTCAGCCTGTTGCGTCCACCATTGTTAAAGCCTTGTTGAGGCTTTTGTTGATCCTTCTATGAGAAATTTGGATGATTTCTCCATGATGAGTTATAGGTGTTTCCATAAGGTTCACCCATGTAATTAACCTCTGCCATTGCAGGGTTCTCAGGATCATAAGCTTCTTCAGAAGCTGCCTCTTTGGTACTGTTGGATGCATTTTGCCATCCATTCAAACTTTGAGAGATCATGTTGACTTGCTGAGTCAACACTTTGTTCTGAGCCAATATGGCATTCAGAGCATCAATTTCAAGAACTCCTTTCTTCTGAGGTATCCCATTATTCACGGAATTCCTCTCAGAAGTGTACATGAATTGGTTATTTGCAACCATGTCAATTAGTTCTTGAGCTTCTGCAGGTGTTTTCGTTAGGTAAATTGATCCACCTGTAGAATGGTCCAATGACATTTTTGAAAATTCAGACAGGCCATAATAGAATATATCTAATATGGTCCATTCTGAAAACATGTCAGATGGACATCTTTTGGTCAGCTGCTTGTATCTTTTCCAAGCTTCATAGAGGGATTCACCATCTTTTTGTTTGAAGGTCTGAACATCCACTCTAAGCTTGCTCAGCTTTTGAGGAGGAAAGAATTTATCTAAGAAGGCAGTGACCAGCTTATCCCAGGAGTCCAGGCTATCCTTGGGTTGTGAATCCAACCATATTCTAGCTCTGTCTCTTACAGCAAAAGGGAAAAGCATGAGTCTGTAGACTTCAGGATCAACTCCATTCGTCTTAACAGTCTCACAAATCTACAAGAACTCAGTTAAAAACTGGTAAGGATCTTCAGATGGAAGTCCATAAAACTTGCAGTTTTGTTGCATTAAGGCAACTAGCTGAGGTTTCAGCTCAAAATTATTGGCTCTAATGGCAGGAATGGAGATGCTTCTTTCATCAAATTTGGACGTTGGCTTTGTGAAGTCACCAAGCATTCTCCTTGCATTATTATTATTTTCGGCTGCCATCTCCTTCTCTTGTTCTAATATTTCTGAAAGGTTACCTTTAGATTGTTGTAACTTAGCTTCTCTTAATTTTCTCTTCAGAGTCCTTTCAGGTTCTGGATCAATTTCAACAAGAGTGCCTTTATCCTTGTTCCTGCTCATATGAAAGAGAAGAAAACAAGAAAAGGAAGAGGAATCCTCTATGTAACAGTATAGAGATTCCTTTATATTAGTAGAAAAAGAAAGGGGAGAAGAATGAAGAAGAGTGGGTTCGGATATTTAGATGGAGAGAGGTGAAGAGAAGTGTTAGTAAAATAATTAACTAGAGTAAGAAAAGAGAGGGCAAATTTCGAAAAAAAAAATTTGAAAAAGGGGTTAGTAATTTTCGAAAATTAGAAATAAGATAAGATTAAAATTAAAATTTAAAATAAAAAAGAATTTTTGAAAAAGAGATGAGATATTTTCGAAAATTAGAGAGGGATAGGTAGTTAGTTGGTTTTGAAAAAGATAGGAAACAAACAAAAAGTTAGTTAGTTGATTGAAAAAGATTTTAAAATCAAATTTGAAAAAGATAAGAAGATAAGAAGTTAGATAAGATATTTTGAAATCAAATTTTGAGAAAGATAAAATTTTTGAAAAAGATAAGATAAAAGATAAAAAGATTTAATTCAAAATTTTAAAATTACTTACTTCACTAACAAGAAACTACAAGATAAGATTCTAGAACTTAAAGATTGAACCTTTCTTAACAAGAAAGTAACAAACTTCAAATTTTTGAATCAATCACATTAATTGTTAGTGAGTTTTCGAAAATATGAGATAAAGATAAGAAAAAGATTTTTAAAAAAAAGATTTTGAAAAAGATTTTTGAAATTTTCGAAAAATGAAAAAAAAATGAAAAAGATATAATTTTTGAAAAAAAGATTTTGAAAAGATAAGATTTTTAAAATTGAAATTTTGACTTGACTTGTAAGAAACAACTAATTTTTAAAAATTTTTGACCAAGTCAACCCAAAATTTCGAAAATTTGGAGGGAAATAAGGAAAATATATTTTTTTTATTTTTGAATTTTTAAAGAAAAACACAAAAATGACCAAAAACATGAAAATTTTGGATCAAAACACAAGATGCATGCAAGAACACTATGAATGTCAAGATGAACACCAAGAACACTTCGAAGATCATGATGAACATCAAGAACATATTTTTGAAAAAATTTTTGATGCAAAGAAAACATGCAAGACACCAAACTTAGAAATATTTAATGCATGGACTCTAACAAACAAAAAATGCATATGAAAAACAACAAACAACACAAAACAACAAATCATCAAGATCAAACAAGAAGACTTGTCAAGAACAACTTGAAGATCATGAAGAACACTATGAATGCAAGAGATTTTCAGAAAATGCAAGAAGAATTTTTAAAGCATGCAATTGACGCCAAACATAAAAATTGACTCAAGACTCAAACAGGGACACAAAATATTTTTTATTTTTATGATTTTATTAATTTTTTTAGATTTTTATGGATTTTTTCGAAAATAAAGTTTGGAAAAACGAAAAAGAAAAGAAAAATTTTGAAAAAGATTTTGAAAGAAAAATTACCTAATCTGAGCAACAAGATGAACCGTCAGTTGTCCATACTCGAACAATCCCCGGCAACGGCGCCAAAAACTTGGTGGACGAAATTGTGATCCTTAAAGTTGGTCTCTTTGTATTTGTATGAAATCAAAAATACCCCAAAGAGATCATGGTGTGATGAATTGGGATCTTAATAATCCCTGGTGTGATCATAACTCCGTTCAACTTAACCAGCAAGTATACTGGTCATCCAAGTAATACCTTACGTGAGTAAGGGTCGATTCCACAGAGATTGTTGGTATGGAGCAAGCTATGGTCACCTTGTAAATCTCAGTTAGGCAGATTAAATGGTTATGGGTTTTGAAAATTTATAATTACAAATAAAATAAGATAGAAATACTTATGCAAATCAATAGTGGGAATTTCAGATAGGCGTATGGAGATGTTGTGCTCCTCTCGAATCTCTACTTTCTTCTTACATTCATCCAATCCTTTTTACTCCTTTCCATGGCAAGCTGTATGTAGGGCATCACCGTTGTCAATGGCTACATCTCATCCTCTCAGTGAAAATGGTCCTATGCTCTGTCACAGCACGGCTAATCATCTGTCGGTTCTCAATCAGGTTGGAATAGAATCCCTTGATTCTTTTGCGTCTGTCACTACGCCCAGCCTTCAGGAGTTTGAAGCTCGTCACAGTCATTCAATCCCAGAATCCTACTCGGAATACCATAGACAAGGTTTAGACTTTCCGGATTCTCATGAATGCCGCCATCTATCTAGCTTATACAACGAAGATTCTGTTGGAGAATCTAAGAGATATGCGCCCGGCATAAGGTAGAACGGAAGTGGTTGTCAGTTACGCGCGTTCATAGGATGATGAGTGTCACGGATCATCACATTCATCAAGTTGAAGTGCAACGAATATCTTAGAATAGGAATAAAAGAGAATTGAATAGAAAATAATAGTAATTATATTGAAACTTGAGGTACAGCAGAGCTCCACACCCTTAATCTATGGTGTGTAGAAACTCCACCGTTGAAAATACATAAGTGAAAGGTTCAGGCATGGCCGAATGGCCAGCCCCCATGGTCTAAGGACTAGGCGTCCAAAGATGATCAAATACACTAGTAAAAAGTCCTATTTATAATAAACTAGCTACTAGGGTTCATGAGTAAGTAATTGATGCATAAATTCACTTCTGGGGCCCACTTGGTGTATGGTTGGGCTGAGCTTGATCTATCCACGAGCTGAGGCTTTTCTTAGAGTTGAACGCCAAGTTATAACGTGTTTTGGGCGTTCAACTCCGGATCATGACGTGTTTCTTGCGTTTAACTCCAGACAGCAGCATGTACTTGGCGTTCAACGCCAAGTTACATCGTCAATTTCCAAATAAAGTATGGACTATTATATATTGCTGGAAAGCTCTGGATGTCTACTTTTCAACGCCGTTAAGAGCGCGCCATTTGGAGTTCTGTAGCTCCAGAAAATCCATTTCGAGTGCAGGGAGGTCAGATTCCAACAGCATCAGCAGTCCTTTTTGTCAGCCTTTTTCAGAGTTTTGCTCAAGTCTCTCAATTTCAGTCAGAAATTACCTAAAATCATAGAAAAACACAAAAACTCATAGTAAAGTCCAGAAATGTGAATTTAACATAAAAACTAATGAAAACATCCCTAAAAGTAACTAGATCATACTAAAAACTACCTAAAAATAATGCCAAAAAGCGTATAAAATATCCGCTCATCAGTCATATATGTGATGATGATTATTGATGCCTTAATGGTATGATGTATGACAAATATGCATGTTGTGATATATGCTTGATGATTGATTATGGTTGAATTGTGGGTGAAACCATGTTGATGGTGAGTATGATAATTATTATGTACAATGATGATTTATTGGAATTGGTGTTGTTGAAAATTGGCATGAGAAAGAGTATATGATATGTCAATGTGTTTGAGTTTGAGCCACTTGGGGAAAGTGGGTTAAAATGATGGGATAGTGATTTTGGTAAATTGTGGTAAAGTGTCAATGTGTGAGTTGAGGAGGCTTGATGTTGAATTTGATATATTTTGATTGATTTCAAAGAAAAGGGATGAAATTGGCATGTTTTGATTGATTTTGAAAAGAGTTGAAAATGGCTTGTTTTGAAAATAGCACTTTGTGGTTTTGTATGAAAAATATGGTTTTTGGGCATACTTTGACGGGACATAACTTGGACTACGGATATCTATTTTGTGCCAAATCTGTTTAGAAATGAAATTGGATCTGGGATGTCCATGCCGTTCGAAGAACGGGTGAAAAATGATTAAAATGAGAAAGTTATGTGCGTTGGAAGATTGGGGGTTGAATCTGTGAATTCTGCAACTTTTAACTTAGAAAATTTTTAGTAGAATGACCCCTCGCGCGTAGGCGCACTTGGCGCGTACGCGCCGTTCTTTCAGAAAACGTCATCCACGCGTGCGCGTGGTGTGCGCACGCGCGCCGATGTGCTGCACCCAATGCCCAGCCATTTTCCAGAGGGTTGTGCCTGAACTATGCCAGCTTTGTGCCTGGGGCACGAGAGCACCCACGCGTACGCGTGGCGGACGCGTGCGCATCGCTTGGCTATTTTTCAATCCACGCGTTAGCGTGCATGACGCATACGCGTCGATGAATTTTGTGGCAATCCACGCGTGCGCGTGGAGTGCGCGTACGCGTGGCCCTGTTTTCATCCCAAAGTTGATTTTTGAGTTTTAAAAGCCAAATCTCATACTTCTAAACCTCTGATCTCACCACTTATGTCTTAAATCATTATGATATGTCTATGATGAGCGGATATTTTATACACTTTTTGGGGGTAATTTCATGTAGATTTTAGTATGTTTTAATTAGTTTTTAGTAGAATATTATTAGTTTTTAGGCAAAAATCATATTTCTGGAATTTACTATGAGATTGTGTGTTTTTCTGTGATTTCAGGTAATTTCTGGCTGGAATTGAGGGAGCTGAGCAAAAGTCTGAGTTAGGCTGAAAAAGGACTGCTAATGTTGTTGGATTCTGACCTCCCTGCACTCGAAATAGGTTTTCTGGAGATACAAGAGTTCAATTGGCGCGCTCTTAACGGCGTTGAAAAGTAGACATCCAGGGCTTTCCAGCAATATATAATAGTCCATACTTTGCGCAAGGATAGACGACGTAAACTGGCGTTCAATGCCAGTATCATACAGTTGTCTGGCGTCCAGCGCCAGAAACAGGTTACAAGTTGGAGTTCAGCGCCCAAAACACGTCACAACCTGGCGTTCAACTCCAGAAACAGCCCAAGCACATGAGAAGCTTTAGTCTCAGCCCCAGCACACACCAAGTGGGCCCCAGAAGTGGATTTCTGCACCAATTATCTTAGTTTACTCATATTCTGTAAACCTAGGTTACTAGTTTACTATTTAAACAACTTTTAGAGATTAACTCTGTACCTCATGACATTTTCAGATCTGAATTTTATACACTTTGACGGTATGAGTCTCTAAACTCCATTGTTGGGGGTGAGGAGCTCTGTAGCTTCTTGATGAATTAATGCAATTGTTTCTATTTTATTCAAACGTGTGTGTGTTCCTATCTAAGATGTTCATTCGCGCTTAATTGTGAAGGAGGTGATGATCCGTGACACTCATCACCTTCCTCAATCCATGAACGTGTCCCTGGCAAACACCTCTATTCTACATCAGATTGAATGAGCATCTCTTAGCTTCCTTAATTAGAATCTTCGTGGTATAAGCTAGAACTGATGGCGGCCACTCTTGAGGATCCGGAAAGTCTAAACCTTGTCTGTGGTATTCCGAGTAGGATTCAAGGATTGAATGGCTGTGATGAGCTTCAAACTCGCGATTGCTGGGCGTGATGACAAACGCAAAAGGATCAATGGATCCTATTCCAACATGATCGAGAACCAACAGCTGATTAGCCATGCTGTGACAGAGCATCTGGACCATTTTCACTGAGAGGATGGGAAGTAGCCACTGACGATGGTGACACCCTACATACAGCTTGCCATGATGGAACTTTACAAACAATTGAGTTGAATATTACATTGCAGAAATTCAGAGGACAAAGCATCTCCAAAACTCCAACATATTCTCCATTAATAAAGTAACAACTATTAATTTTATGCCCTTTTTACTTTATACGAGGCTAAAGAACCCTATTGGTATCCTGACTAAGATTAATAAAATAAACATAGCTTGCTTCAATCCAACAATCTCTGTGGGATTCGACCCTTACTCACGTAAGGTATTACTTGGACGACCCAGTGCACTTGCTGGTTAGTTGTGCGGATTGCAAAAAGTGTGATTGTAATTTCGTGCACCAAGTTTTTGGCGCCGTTGCCGGGGATTGTTCGAGTTTGAACAACTAAAGGTTTTTTTTATTTCTTAGATTAGGAATAATTTATTTTTATTGTTATTGTTATAGAGTCATTAAATCCTGATAGGATAGTTTCTTTTCAAAAATTTCTTTTCAAAAATATTATTTTTCTTAATTAATTGTTAATTTTTCGTGAGTTTAGTGTCTTGTTCTAAGTTTGGTGTTAATTACATATTTTATATTTTTCTTTAAATTTTCGAACTTGTGTTCTTTGTTCTTCATTGATCTTCAAGTTGTTCTTGTTAATTTTTCTTGTTTGATCTTGAGTTCTTCTTGTTTTGTGTCTTTTCTTGTTTTTCTTGTGCTTTTTCAAAACATTAACTTTTAAAAATTTATACTTTTATCCATAAATATAATACATCTTTAAAATCAAGATTGAAGTTACTGCCCAATTGGCTGGAGCATTAGTAGTTGTTCTTGATAATTGGGTATCTTTTTTAAAATTCTTTTTCAAAAATAATTTTTCTTTGATTGAATCTTGTGCCAAACTCTAAGTTTGGTGTTTTCTTGTTAATTTTTCTTTAATTTTCGAAAATTTGTCTTGGTTTTCTAAAAATTTTAAGTTTGGTGTTCTTTCTTTTGTTCTTGGTGTTTTTGTGAATCTTCAAGGTGTCTTGAGTCTTTCTTGTGTTTTGATCTTAAAATTCTTAAGTTTGGTGTTCCTTGGTATTTTCCCTCCAAAAATTTTCGAAAATAAGGAGCATTAGATCTAAAAATTTTAAGTCTTGTGTCTTTTGTGTGTTTTTCTCTTTCATCATAAAATTCAAAATTCAAAAAAATATCTTTTCTAACTAATTTTAAACTACATTTTCGAAAATTTTATATAAAAATTCAGATTTCAATTTCAAAATATTTTCAATTTCTTTTATTTATTTCGTTTTTATTTTATTTTATAAAATAAATAATATCAACATCCATACCATCTCCTTTATCCCATCATGGAACTAAGTGGAAATGAACAGTCCAGGAGGACTTTGGGGTCATATGCTAACCCCACTACTGCTTCATATGGGAATAGTATCTGTATACCCTCCATTGGAGTTAGTAGCTTTGAGTTGAATCCTCAGCTCATTATCATGGTGCAGCAAAGCTGCCAGTATTCCGGTCTTCCACAGGAAGAACCTACAGAGTTTCTGGCACAATTTTTACAAATTGCTGACACAGTACATGATAAGGAAGTAGATCAGGATGTCTACAGATTATTACTGTTTCCATTTGCTGTAAAAGATCAAGCTAAGAGGTGGTTAAATAACCAGCCTAAGAACAGCATAAAAACATGGAAACAGCTGTCAGAAAAATTCCTGAATCACTATTTCCCTCCAAAACGGATGACACAGCTAAGGCTAAGCATCCAAGGCTTCAAACAAGGAGATAATGAATCCCTTTATGATGCCTGGGAGAGATACAGAGAGATGCTAAGAAAATGCCCCTCTGAAATGTTTTCAGAGTGGGTGCAATTAGACATCTTCTACTATGGGCTTACAGAAAAAGCTCAGATTTCTCTAGATCACTCAGCCGGTGGATCTATACATATGAGAAAAATAATTGAAGAAGCTCAAGAGCTTATTGATACAGTTGCTAGAAATCAGCATATGTACATAAGCAGTGAATCCTCCATGAAAGAAGAAGCTAAAGCAGTAACTGCTGAACTCAGTCCTGTGGATCAGGCTAATGAATTCAATCAGCAATTAGACTTTCTAACCCAGTAGCTAGCCGAATTCAAGGAAATACTACAGGAAACAAGAATGGCTAACAGGAATATGAAAGTACAGTTAAAGCAAATAGAAAGGCAACTGTCAAAACAAATAGCAGAAGAATGCCAAGCAGTTCAATTAAGAAGTGGGAAAACATTAAATACCTCACTTCAAAGCAGCAGGAAGCCAAGAACTGAACAAATGGCTACTCAAAATCCCTCTGAGGACAATCAGAGCCCAGAGAGGAATAAGGCTGGCGCTGAACGCCCAGACCATGCTCATTTCTGGCGTTCAACGCCAGAAACAAGCATGAATCCGGCATTGAACGCCCAATGGAAGCATAGTTCTGGCGTTCAGACGCCAGTAACAGATAAGGAGTTGGCGTCTAACGCCACTCCAGCTTCCACCCCTGGCATTCAAACACCAGTGGGAGATCAGTCACATACAAGTGCTGATAACAACCCTTCTAAAAAGGCTTCCCAACCCACCTCTACAGGTAATAAACCTGCAGCAACTAAGGTTGAGGAATACAAAGCCAAAATGCCTTATCCTTAAAATCTCCGCCAAGCGGAACAGGATAAGCAATTTGCCCGCTTTGCAGACTATTTGAGGACTCTTGAAATAAAGATTCCGTTTGCAGAAGCACTTGAGCAAATACCCTCTTATGCTAAGTTCATGAAAGAGATCTTGAGTCATAAGAAGGATTGGAGGGAGACTGAAAAAGTTTACCTCACTGAAGAATGCAGTGCAGTCATTCTGAAAAGCTTACCTGAGAAGCTTAAAGATCCCAGGAGCTTTATGATACCATGCACATTAGAGGGTACTTGTACCAAGCAAGCTTTATGTGATCTTGGGGCAAGTATCAACCTAATACCTGCATCTACTATCAGAAAGCTTGGTTTGACTGAAGAAATCAAACCAACCAGGATATGTCTTCAACTTGCTGATGGCTCCATTAAATACCCATCAGGCGTGATTGAAGACATGATTGTCAAGGTTGGGCCATTTGCCTTTCCTACTGACTTTGTGGTGCTGGAAATGGAGGAGCACAAGAGTGCAACTGTTATTCTAGGAAGACCTTTCCTAGCAACTGGCCGAACCCTCATTGACGTCCAAAAAGGGGAAGTAACCTTGAGAGTCAATGAGGAGGAGTTCAAGTTGAATGTTGTCAAAGCCATGCAACATCCAGACACCCCAAATGACTGCATGAGTGTTGATATTATTGACTCTCTGGTAAGAGAGGTCAATATGGCTGAGAGTCTCGAATCAGAGCTAGAAGACATCTTTAAAGATGTTCAGCCTGATCTGGAGGAATCAGAGAAAATAATAGAACCTCTGAAAATCCCTTAGGAAGAGGAGAAACCTCCAAAACCTGAGCTCAAACCATTACCACCATCCCTGAAATATGCATTTCTGGGAGAAGGTGATACCTTCCCTGTAATCATAAGCTCTACCTTAGAGCCACAGGAAGAGGAAGCACTAATTCAAGTGCTAAGGACACACAAGACAGCTCTTGGGTGGTCCATCAGTGATCTTAAGGGCATTAGCCCAGCCAGATGCATGCACAAGATCCTATTGGAAGGTGACGCCAAGCCAGTGGTCCAACCACAAAAACGGCTGAATCCAGCCATGAAGGAAGTGGTGCAGAAGGAAGTCACTAAATTACTAAAGGCTGGGATTATTTATCCTATTTCTGATAGCCCCTGGGTAAGCCCTGTCCAAGTCGTCCCTAAGAAGGGAGGCATGACAGTGGTTCATAATGAAAAAAATGAACTGGTTCCTACAAGAACAGTTACAGGGTGGCGTATGTGTATTGATTATAGAAGGCTCAATACAGCCACCAGAAAGGATCATTTTCCTTTACCATTCATAGACCAGATGCTAGAAAGACTAGCAGGTCATGAGTACTATTGCTTCCTGGATGGATATTCAGGTTATAATCAAATTGCAGTAGATCCAAAAGATCAAGAGAAAATGGCATTCACATGTCCATCTGGAGTATTTGCATACAGAAGAATGCCATTTGGTCTGTGCAAAGCACCTACAACCTTTCAGAGGTGCATGCTCTCAATTTTCTCTGATATGGTGGAAAATTTTCTGGAAGTCTTCATGGATGACTTTTCAGTATTTGGAGACTCATTCAGCTCCTGTCTTGACCATCTAGCACTTGTTTTAAAGAGATTCCAAGAGACTAACCTGGTTTTAAACTGGGAAAAATGTCACTTTATGGTGACTGAAGGAATTGTCCTTGGGCACAAAATCTCGAACAAGGGAATAGAGGTAGATCAAGCTAAGGTAGAGGTAATTGAAAAATTACCACCACCTGCTAATGTTAAGGCAATCAGAAGCTTTCTGGGGCATGCAGGATTCTATAGGAGGTTTATAAAGGATTTTTCAAAAATCGCCAAACCTCTGAGCAACCTGCTAGCTGCTGACACGCCATTTATCTTTGATAAAGAGTGTCTGCAGGCATTTGAGACTCTGAAAGCTAAATTGGTCACAGCACCAATCATCTCTGCACCGACTGGACATTACCATTTGAATTAATGTGTGATGCCAGTGATCATGCCATTGGTGCAGTATTGGGACAGAGGCATGACAAGCTTCTGCACATTATTTACTATGCCAGTCGTGTTTTAAATGACACACAGAAGAATTACACAACCACAGAAAAAGAGCTGCTTGCAGTGGTTTACGCCATTGACAAGTTCAGATCCTATTTGGTAGGATCAAAAGTGATTGTGTACACTGATCATGCTGCTCTTAAATATCTACTCACAAATCAAGATTCAAAGCCCAGACTCATCAGATGGGTGTTGCTTTTGCAAGAGTTTGATATAGAAATAAGAGACAGAAAAGGGACAGAAAACCAAGTAGCAGATCACCTGTCCCGAATAGAACCAGTAGAAGGGGTGTCCCTCCCTCTCACTGAGATCTCTGAGACCTTTCCGGATGAGCAACTCTTTGCCATTCAGGAAGTGCCATGGTTTGCAGACATTGCAAACTACAAGGCAGTGAGATTCATACCCAAAGAGTACAGTAGGTAGCAATCAAAAAAATTGATCACAGATGCAAAGTACTATCTTTGGGATGAACCATATCTCTTCAAGAGATGTGCAGACCGAGTAATCCGTAGATGTGTGCCTAAAGAAGAAGCGCAGAAGATCCTATGGCACTGCCATGGATCACAGTATGGAGGACACTTTGGAAGTGAGCGAACAGCCACAAGAGTCCTCCAATGTGGCTTCTACTGGCCTACTCTCTATAAAGATTCCCGAGTGTTTGTACTTAATTGTGAAAGTTGCCAAAGATCTGGCAATCTGCCTTACAGTTATGCCATGCCTCAACAAGGGATCTTGGAGATTGAGTTGTTTGATGTATGGGGTATTGACTTCATGGGACCTTTCCCACCATCATACTCAAACACTTACATTCTGGTGGCAGTGGATTATGTATCCAAATGGGTAGAGGCTATTGCAACACACACTAATGACACTAAAACAGTGTTAAAATTCCTCCAGAAATACATCTTCAGCAGGTTTGGTACCCCTAGAGTATTAATCAGTGATGGGGGTACTCATTTCTGCAATAAACATCTTTACTCTGCTTTGGTTTGTTATGGAGTTAGCCACAGGGTAGCTACTCCATATCACCCACAGACTAATGGGCAAGCTGAAGTCTCAAATAGAGAACTCAAAAGAATCCTGGAACAGACTGTAATTAACCGTAGAAGGGATTTGGCAAGAAGCTTGGATGATTCTCTGTGGGCATACAGAACAGCATTCAAGACCCTTATAGGGACCTCTCCATACCAGCTTGTGTATGGAAAGGCATGTCACTTGCCAGTGGAACTGGAACATAAGGCCTACTGGGCAACCAGATTCCTGAACCTTGATGCCAAGTTAGCTGGAGAAAAACGATTGCTCCAGTTAAATGAGCTAGAGGAATTTAGACTCAATGCTTTCGAAAATGCAAAAATTTACAAAGAGAAAGCAAAAAGATGGCATGATAAGAAACTATCATCCAGAGTCTTTGAGCCGGGGCAGAAAGTTCTGCTATTCAATTCTAGGCTCAAATTATTCCCCGGGAAATTAAAGTCCCGGTGGAGAGGTCCATATGTGATTACAAGTGTATCACCATATGGATACGTAGAGCTTCAGGATAATGACTCTAACAAAAAGTTCATTGTTAATGGACAGAGAATTAAACATTATCTTGAAAGTAATTTTGAGCAAGAATGCTCAAAACTGAGACTTGATTAGAGCTCAGTAATAGTCCAGCTAAAGACAATAAAGAAGCACTTGCTGGGAGGCAACCCAGCCATTTACAAAGTTTATTTACTAATTAAATAAATTTCCTTTTCTTTACAGGTATGTGTCAAGTATCTTCAAAAGGTAAAATAGCAATTGTTTGAGTTCACAGAGTTACAGGGGAATTGGAAGCTCACTAGCGTGGAAAAGCCAGTGAGAAACGTTTTGGGCGTTGAACACCCAAAAGAAGCATCCACTGGGCGTTCAACGCCAGTAAAGGTAGCAATCTGGGCGTTGAACGCCAGAATCATAGCGTCCTGGGCGTTCAGAAAAACGCCCAGTGACAAAGGACTTCCTGGCGTTCAACGCCAGAAAGAAGCAACAGCTGGGCGTTGAACGCCCAGGAGAAGCATCAATTGGGCGTTAAACGCCCAAAACATGCAGCGTTTGGGCGTTTAACGCCAGGATGGTGGGGAGGAGGTAAAATTCGTTTTTCTTCAAAAATTTTCTAATTTTTATGTTTCAATTCATGATTTCTTGCATAAACATGTTTCCAAATATCATCCTTCAATTCCAAAAATTTTAATCCTAATTTCTAAAATCTCTAATTTCTGAAATCCCTATTTCAAAAATTTTACATGCATCTTAATCCATAAAGACAGATGATTTTCAATCCAATCCAACTCTTTTTCCAAGCTCTTTCCCAACTTAATTATCTTTTAAAATCTTTTTCAAATTATAAATTTCAAATTTATTTTTAAATATCATTCATATCTTTTTAAATTATATCCTTTTCTAGTCATATTTATCTTTTATAAATCATATCTTTTATCTTATATCTCTTTCTTATTTTCGAAAACCCACCCCCTCCCTTTTATATCCACTTTCGGCGCCCCTCTCATCATCCACCATTCCACACTTGCTCTCCTCCTATTCCTCTTCTCTCTTTTTTTTGCTTGAGGACAAGCAAACCTCTAAGTTTGGTGTGCTTATCCGTGATCACAAAAACATTCACACTTTGATCATGGCACCTAAAGGAAAGCAACCCAACCCAAGAGGCAAGAAAGAGAATATTCCAAAGCCACTTTGGAATCAAGGAAAGTTCTTAACTAAAGAACATTCAGACCATTACTACAAAATAATGAGTCTAAGATCAGTGATCTCGGAAGTCAAGTTCGATCTGAAAGAAGAAGAATATCCGGAGATCCAAGAACAAATTCGAAACAGGAACTGGGAAATCCTAGCTAATCCTGAAACGAAAGTGGGAAGGAACATGGTTCAGGAGTTCTATGCTAATCTATGGCAGACAGACAGGCAAAGAATAATTGGAGCTGCCCTCTATGACCATCGGACCTTAGTCAGAGGAAAGATTGTTCATACCCATCCTGACAAAATCAGGGAGATCTTTAAGCTTCCTCAACTGAAAGATGACCCAGACTCCTTTAATAGGAGAATGATGAGGGTAAATAAAGGCTTGGACAAGATTCTAGAGGATATATGCATCCCTGAAGCCAGGTGGACCACCAGCACGACTGGCATCCCAAATCAACTCAAAAGAGAAGATCTCAAACCAGTAGCCAGAGGCTGGCTGGATTTCATTGGGCGTTCTATATTGCCCACCAGCAACCGTTCTGAAGTTACTATTAAAAGAGCAGTAATGATTCACTGCATCATGTTGGGAAAAGAAGTAGAAGTCCATCAACTGATCTCGTGTGAACTGTACAAAATAGCAAACAGGAATTCCAAGGATGCCAGATTGGCCTATCCAAGCTTAATTTATATGCTCTGCAGAGATGCTGGAGTGAAGATGGGAATAACAGAGTATATCTCAGTTGAGAGGCCGATCACTAGAATATCAATGGATAGACAACAGCTGCAGGATGATCCAATCAAGAAGAGAGCACAGGAAGTCCTCCCAGAACTTCCTCAATTCAAATATTGGGAACATCTTGAGGCATCTATTTTCAAATTGCAAGAAGCTATGAACTAAATAAAGGAAGAACAGAACAATCAAAGTAGCATGCTTTGCAAACTGCTTAAGGAACAAGAAGAGCAAGGGCGTGATTTAAGGGAGCTGAAGCGCCAGAGATTAATCCTTGAAGGACCAAGCACCCCACAGATCAGAGGAACATCTACTTCTCAAAACACAGGTTGTTGAGTTCTAATTTTAGCTTTAACTCTGTGATAGTGTTATTATAGAAATTTACCTTAGAAAATATATATAGTAGTAGTAGTAGTAATAATTAGTATATCTATTCTGGTTTTATTTCCAATTAAGCTATAATTTATTTTTCTCATCATCATCAGACATGAATAAAATAGTAGATAATTAGAATAAAGAAGTAATTTATTTTTTCGAGTTCTTAATAATAAAAATTATAATTAACTATATGTGGTGGCAATACTTTTTGTTCTCTGAATGAATGCTTGAACAATGCATAATTTTTATCTTGAATTTTATGAATATTGGCTCCTGAAAGAATGAGGAACACGAAAAATATTATTGATGATCTGAAAAATCATGAATTTGATTCTTGAAGCAAGAAAAAGCAGTGAAAAAAATAAAAAAAATTAAAAAAAATAAAATATTTTACAAGAAATCATTGGATAAAAAAAAAGGAATAAAAGCCAACAGCCCTTAAAACCAAAAGGCAATGGTAAAAAGGATCCAAGGCTTTGAGCATCAATGGATAGGAGGGCCCAAGGAAATAGTTCCAGGCCTAAGCGGCTAATTCAAGCTGTCCCTAACCATATGCTTGTGGCATGCAGGTCCAAGTGAATAACTTGAGACTGAGTGGTTAAAGTCGTGATCCAAAGCAAAAAGAGTGTGCTTAAGAGCTCTGGACACCTCTAACTGGGGACTTTAACAAAGCTGAGTCACAATCTAAAAAAGGTTCACCCAGTCATGTGTCTGTGGCATTTATGTATCTGGTGGTAATACTGGAAAACAAAGTGCTTAGGGCCACGGCCAAGACTCATAAAGTAACTGTGTTCAAGAATCAACATACTACACTAGGAGAATCAATAATACTATCTGAATTCTGAGTTCCTAAGGATGCCAATCATTCTGAATTTCAAAGGATAAAGGGACATGCCAAAACTGTTCAGAAACAAAAAGCTACAAGCCCCGCTCATCTAATAAGAATTTGAGCTCCACTTAAAAACTCTGAAACATTATTACTTCTTAATTTCTTTTCATCCTATTTTATTTATCTAGTTTCTTGGGGACAAGCAATAGTTTAAGTTTGGTGTTGTGATGAACGGATATTTTATACGCTTTTTGGGGGTAATTTCATGTAGATTTTAGTATGTTTTAATTAGTTTTTAGTAGAATATTATTAGTTTTTAGGCAAAAATCATATTTCTGGAATTTACTATGAGATTGTGTGTTTTTCTGTTATTTTAGGTAATTTCTGGCTGGAATTGAGGGAGCTGAGCAAAAATCTGAGTTAGGCTGAAAAAGGACTGCTAATGCTGTTGGATTCTGACCTCCCTGCACACGAAATGGATTTTCTGGAGCTACAAAAGTTCAATTGGAGCGCTCTCAACGGTGTTGGAAAGTAGACATCCAGGGCTTTCCAGCAATACATAATAATCCATACTTTGTGCAAGGATAGACGATGTAAACTGGTGTTCAACGCCAGTATCATGCAGCTGTCTGGCGTCCAGCGCCAGAAACAGGTTACAAGTTGGAGTTCAGCGCCCAAAACACATCACAACTTGGCGTTCAACTCCAGAAACAGCCCAAGCACGTGAGAAGCTTTAGTCTCAGCTCCAGCACACACTAAGTGGGCCCCAGAATTGGATTTCTGCACCAATTATCTTAGTTTACTCATATTCTGTAAACCTAGGTTACTAGTTTACTATTTAAACAACTTTTAGAGATTAACTCTGTACCTCATGACATTTTCAGATCTGAATTTTATACACTTTGACGGCATGAGTCTCTAAACTCCATTGTTGGGGGTGAGGAGCTCTGCAGCGTCTTGATGAATTAATGCAATTGTTTCTATTTCATTCAAACGTGTGTGTGTTCCTATCTAAGATGTTCATTCGCGCTTAATTGTGAAGGAGGTGATGATCCGTGACACTCATCACCTTCCTCAATCCATGAACGTGTGCCTGACAAACACCTCCGTTCTACATCAGATTGAATGAGCATCTCTTAGCTTCCTTAATCAGAATCTTCGTGGTATAAGCTAGAAATGATGGCGGCCACTCTTGAGGATCCGGAAAGTCTAAACCTTGTCTGTGGTATTCCGAGTAGGATTCAAGGATTGAATGGCTGTGACGAGTTTCAAACTCCCGATTGCTGGGCGTGATGACAAACGCAAAAGGATCAATGGATCTATTCCAACATGATCGAGAACCAACAGCTGATTAGCCGTGCTATGACAGAGCATTTGGACCATTTTCACTGAGAGGATGGGAAGTAGCCACTGACGATGGTGACACCCTACATACAGCTTGCCATGGATGGAACTTTACAAACAATTGAGTTGAATATTACATTGCAGAAATTCAGAGGACAAAGCATCTCCAAAACTCCAACATATTCTCCATTAATAAAGTAACAACTATTTATTTTATGCCCTTTTTACTTTATACGAGGCTAAAGAACCCTATTGGTATCCTGACTAAGATTAATAAAATAAACATAGCTTGCTTCAATCCAACAATCTCCGTGGGATTCGACCCTTACTCACGTAAGGTATTACTTGGACGACCCAGTGCACTTGCTGGTTAGTTGTGTGGATTGCAAAAAGTGTGATTGCAATTTCGTGCACCAGTCTAGCTATGAGAAAAAGGGCTAGTGAATGTGGTAACTTGTGAGTGAAGCAAGGGAAAAATGAATGATCAATGAGGATCAAAGATGATTATGTGAGATGCGGAGGAGGGTGGTGGAAGTGTTTGTTATGCCATGGGCCGAAAGGCTATAATTGTTAATGAATTGGCTGGTTATGGATTTAACCATAAGCCAAATGGCTAGATTATTGTCGTGTTACGGCGGAGCCATGATTATGGCTAAGTATAAATACATATATGATGTTGAATGAATTGTGAATATTGCACTTCCATTGTTGGAGATGAGAGTTTCCCTGGAAAGAAGCAGTGGCTAGCCACCACGTGCTCCAGGGACTCGAAGCTCTTTTGACCCTATGTCATAAGCGAGTATGCTTGTGTTTTCTCTCTGATTGTAAGGGTGACAGGGCACCGATACCCTCTTATGGCGACAGGGCGCATATACCTTCTAATGGCGACAGGGCGCATATACCCTCTAATGGCGACAGGACGCAGATACCCTCTAATGATAATAATGCGCAAACAGAGAGACTGTGTCCGGGTTAGCTACCAGACATGTCGGGTTGGCTTGGTAACTGACAGATGATATCATCAGCCATTAGGGACAGGCATTCATCATATGCATACTATGTGAATTGATTGAGATTGCCTATTTGACTGCATATTACTTGCTAATTGTCTAAATGCCTTATTTGTTCCTATTTGTATATCTCTTGTTTAAAATAACTGTGTTTGCTATATTATACTCCTGCTGGTGGTTGGGAGGTCTGAAGGAATTAGAAAGGGAGGCATTAGTTAGACTGAAGAATCTTTAGTCAGATGCCCTTTATGGTTTAGCTTGTTTATAAGCTTTGAATTATCTGGAGGAAGTTCTAGGATTGCCTTCGGCCTTCCTCTATTATTATGTATTATATATGTGGAAGTTGTTACCATGCTGGGAACCTCTGGTTCTCATCCATGCGGATTTTGTGGTTTTCAAATGCAGGACGTGAGGTTTCTCGCTGAGGCCTGCTGGAGACTTTTGGATTAGCGAAGATCCTTTGTTCTCGGGACTATGTTTTGGGTTTATATGTTTTGCTTAGATACTTTTATCTCCATTAAATAATACAAACTAAAATGACTCCTCTTATGGGAGATTTTGGAGAATAGGTTTTATGTATTTGTGTCCCTTTGGGTTTTCTTTGGGGTTTTCCTTATTTTATCATATGTATATATTGCTATACTCAGACCGGTTATCTTTGCAGCCGAATTTTGAGTCTTGATATTCCTGTTTTTGACACTCCTTTGTATATATATAATCTCGCGTTGGGTATCCTTGCTCGTTACGTTATCGACTGGAGTGTTGCGTTTTCGAGTTGTGATTTTTGTTTACCCCTTTTTCTACGAAGGCTCCTAGTTATAATTAATCATTCAAACTACTATACGTACTAAATTTTTATTTTAGAGGTCGTAATACCTTGCCATCTCTGAATTATGACTTAAGCATAAGACTCTGTATGGTAGGGTGTTACATTATGGTGTCAGAGCAGTTCGTTCATGTAAAGCCTGAGGGACAGACTGACTATGCTTATGTGCATTCTCTGTATGTGTGTTATGTACTATTAGTATATCTGCTTGATATAATTGGCATAAACGTTCATGAGCATGCATTTGGGATTTGAAGTACTAAACTTCCGATATTGAGACTGATCAACTTAATATCGATTGTTTGGTGTGTAAAGGAACCAGATGGCACCTCGTGGACGCGGTAGAGGCCGTGGTAGAGGTCGTACTAATGCTCGTGC
This sequence comes from Arachis hypogaea, assembly GCF_003086295.3. Classification (NCBI taxonomy): domain Eukaryota; kingdom Viridiplantae; phylum Streptophyta; class Magnoliopsida; order Fabales; family Fabaceae; genus Arachis; species Arachis hypogaea. The sequence continues at coordinate 33,098,078 of NC_092044.1, read as the reverse complement.
ACTTGAGGTTAACTCTAATGACCCAGTAAACTTTATGACTACGTTGGAGAACGTGGCTGCTGCGATGCAAGCCACTGCTGAAGCTCTTGGGCAATAGACGAACAATCGTGGCAACGACGAAAATAGAGCTCAGGGACCAATAGAGGTCAGAACTTTCTCTGTGATGGTAAACAAGTGTAGGGTTGCTGAAGAGTATGTGAAGAAGGCAGCCGCTGAGAGAAGAAGTCACAAGGGACCATTCCTGCAGAACCGAGGGAAGAGCTTTGCACCTAGAGGTCCGCCTTTCAAGTGGGGAAGTTCTTTCAGGAGGCCCAACAACAACAACTCCCAAGGGAAAAGGTTTGGAAAGCAGCCACAGAATGAGCAAGCTTGTGCTAGGTGTGGAAGTCACCATCCGGGGGCCCCGTGTATGGCCGGATGGGGTTTGTGCTATTATTGTGGAAAGGCGGGGCATAAAGCCGCAAGTTGTCCAGAGAAGCAGAAACAAGGTGCTGGGAAGGCACAACAGACTGGTCGGGTGTTCACCACCTCAGTTATAGGTGCCGAGGGATCTGAGACACTCATTCAAGGTAACTGTGAAATGGCTGGTCAAACTTTAAATGCTTTATTTGATTCGGGAGCAACACGTTCATTTATTGCATTGGAAAAAGCTGATGAGTTAGGATTAAAGATTGTAGTCTTAGGATATGAACTAAAAGTATATAATGCTACCCATGAAGCCGTGGCAACTAGTCTAGGATGCCCGAAAGTTTCGTTTAGGTTCAAGCAGCGCGATTTTATTCATAATTTAGTCTGCTTACCGATGATCGGTCTTGATCTTATCTTGGGATTGGACTAGTTATCTAAGAACCATGTCCTGCTTGATTGTTCTACAAGTCAGTGTACTTTATACTAGAAGATACAGAAGGGCCGGTCGTGGTGAATAATTATTACTTGAATTCGATGATGGTGAACTGTTCCGAAACCGAATGTCTGGGTATCCTGTTGTTAACCGTGGGTGTTTCGGGTGATGATCAAAGGTTGGAATAGATTCTGGTTGTGTGTGAGTTTTCGGAAGTGATTCCCGATGATATTGATGAGTTTCCACCTAACCGAGAGGTTGAGTTTGCTATTGAGTTGGTACCCGGGACGGGACCAATCTCAAGCGCTCCTTATAGGATGTCACCGTTAGAGATGAACGAGCTAAAGTCTCAATTAGAAGACTTGTTGGGAAAGAATTTTATATGACCAAGTGTCTCTCCGTGGGGTGCGCCAGTGCCACTGGTAAAGAAGAAAGATGGGAGTATGCGGCTCTGTGATGATTACAGGCAGCTAAACAAGGTCACAATAAAGAATAAGTACCTATTGCCGAGAATTGATGATCTCATGGATCAGTTACAAGGAGCTGGAGTTTTCTCCAAGATCGATTTGCGATCCGGTTATCACCAGATAAGGGTGAGGGGTGAGGATATCCCTAATACCGCTTTTAGGACTCGTTATGGTTATTACGAGTACACTGTGATGTCTTTTGGATTGACGAACGCTCCTGCAGTGTTTATGGATTACATGAATAGAGTTTTTCGTCCGTTTCTGGATAAATTCATTGTTGTCTTCATTGACGACATACTAATTTATTCCAAGACTGAGGAAGAGCATGCGGAACACTTGAGGACTGTATTGCAGATTCTAAAGGAGAAAAAACTCTATGCAAAACTGTCTAAGTGTGAGTTTTGGAAGAGTGAAGTGAAGTTTTTGGGTCACGTGGTGAGTAAAGAGGGAATAGCCGTAGATCCAACTAAGGTGGAGGCTATGATGGATTGGAAGCAACCAACCACCGTAACGGAGATAAGGAGTTTTCTGGGCTTAGCTGGCTATTACCGAAGGTTTATCAAGGGCTTTTCACAGATAGCTTTGCCAATGACAAAGTTAACCCGCAAAGACACTCCGTTTGTTTGGACTCCTGAATGCGAGGAGAGCTTTCAGACATTGAAGAAAAAGTTGACCACTGCACCTGTGTTAGTGTTACCTGAGCCGAACGAGCCATTTGAGGTGTACTGTGATGCCTCATTGAAGGGTCTAGGGTACGTGCTGATGCAGCATCATAATGTGGTGGCGTATGGCTCACGGCAATTGAGACCGCATGAAGTTAATTACCCTACGCACGATTTGGAGCTTGCTGCGGTCGTGTTTGCGCTAAAGGTGTGGAGGCATTACCTCTATGGGATTATGTTCCAAGTTTTCGCTGATCATAAGAGCTTGAAGTACCTCTTTGATCAGAAAGAGCTTAATATGAGGCAGAGGAGGTGGATGGAATTGTTGAAAGACTACGACTTTGAGTTGAATTACCATCCGGGAAAGGCAAACATAGTGGCGGATGCGTTAAGTCAGAAGTCGTTATATGCGGCTTGGATGATGCTTCAAGAGGAGAAGTTACTCAAGGGATTCGAGAGTCTGAAAATTGGTGCTTGAGAAGTATCCGAAACTTTGTGTTTGAGCTGATTAGAAATCTCAAGTGATTTTAAGTCCGAACTCCTAAAGGCGCATGAAAATGATGAAGTGTTATGGAAGGTGTTACCGGCCATTGAGCAAGGGAAACAGTGGAGAGTGTCAGAAGAAAAAGATGGGTTATGGAGATTCAAGGGTAGGATCATTGTGCCGGATGTTGGCACTTTGAGGCAGGATATCTTAAAGGAGGCACAGAAAAGCGGCTTCTCCATTCACCCGGGAAGTACTAAGATGTACCATGATTTAAAAGCAATGTTTTGGTGGCCGGGTATGAAGAATGATGTGGCGGAATATGTTTCAAGGTGCTTAACTTGTCAAAAGGTAAAGATTAAACATCAAAAACCTGTCGGGATGTTGCAACCTTGAGAGATTCCACAATGGAAATGGGAAAGTATTGCAATGGACTTTATGTCAGGATTGCCAAGGACTAGGGCTGGTTTTGATGCTATCTGGGTGATTGTGGACCGACTGACGAAGTCAGCTCACTTTTTACCCATTCGGATGACTTACACCCTTGAGGAGCTAGCACGGTTATACATAAAGGAGATTGTGAGACTTCATGGTGTACCTACTACTATAATCTCTGATAGAGATCATCGTTTCACTTCAAGGTTTTGGAGTGCATTTCAGAAAGCTTTTGGAACCCGATTAAGCTTGAGCACGGCTTACCATCCTCAAACAGATGGTCAGTCCGAGAGGACGATCCAAACACTAGAGGATATGTTGAGAGCTTGTGTTTTGGACCAACCGGCGAGTTGGGATCGGTATATGCCATTAGTAGAGTTTGCATACAATAATAGTTACCATGCGAGCATCGGAATGGCTCCGTATGAGGCCTTGTATGGGAGGAAATGTCAATCTCCGCTATGTTGGTATGAAGCTGGAGAGAAAGGCTTGTTGGGACCGGAAATGATAGCTGAGACTACTGAACAAGTCAAGAAAATTCGTGATAGGATGCTTACGGCACAGAGTCGTCAAAAGAGTTACGCCAATCAGAGGTGAAAGCCCTTAGAATTTGAGGAAGGAGACCATGTTTTCCTTAAGGTTACTCCGACCACGGGAGTAGGTAGGGCGATTAAAACAAAGAAGTTGAATCCTCGATACATTGGTCCATTTCAGATCCTGGAGAGGATTAGACCGGTGGCATATCGGATGGCTTTACCACCACATCTTTCGAACCTGCACGATGTATTTAACATGTCACAGCTTCGGAAGTACACTCCTGATGCTAGCCATGTGTTAGAACCTGAGTCGGTTCAGTTAAGAGAAGATCTGACGCTTCCAGTGGCTCTGGTCAGAATTGATGATACTAGTATCAAATGGTTGCGTGGAAAAGAGGTTTCATTAGTCAAAGTAGCATGGAGTCGAGGCGGTGTTGAGGAACACACTTGGGAACTTGAGTCGGAGATGCGAACGGATTATCCGCACTTATTCTCAGGTAATTGCATTTGAATTTTGTGGGCAAAATTCCCAATTAGGTGGGTAGAATGTAAAACCCGGTTAATTAACGGCTAATTAATCCATAAATGAGAATTTATTCTAGAAAGCCAAAAATGTAATTTTTATGGCTAAATGTGATAGAGGAGATTGAGACGAGAATTTCGGTACCAATTTTATAGAATTCGAACCAAGATTGGACCGAACGGGGCAAACCGGGCCAACGGGACCTAAAGTGGGTCCTTGCCCCAACATAACTAAACCAAAACCCTAGTTTTCAGCACTCTCTCTCCTCACACAACACTAATACACGCTGAAAAAGAGAGGCCATGGAGGGAAGAACACTCTCTCAAGTTCTATCTCTCCCTTGATCTTCAAACCACCATAACTTTTGATCTAGAGCTCCGATTGCTGCACCGTTTGTGGCCACGCGTTCACCACGGAGAGCTCTAAAAAAATCATACAATCAATTTTGAGCTAAGCCACGTTTTTCTCTTCAAATTTCCAGCCTTATTTTCGAGTTTTATGAGCAAAAATGTTGAGATTTTGGGCTCTTTGATGTTATAGGACCCAACTCTCTTGAAGGAGAAGGTTAATCTTGTCTCATTGGACCTTGGGTGTGGTAAGATTCTCAATCCTAGTGTAATTTGTTGTTCTATGATGTTTGGGTATTGAGATGTTGTGTATGGGTATGATGGTTGTGGCTTAGGTTGTGTATATGTGAATATTGGAGCTTGATTGGTGATATTGAAAAGCTTGAAAAGGGATTTGGTGGTAAAAAATCTATTCTTGGAGGTGTTGAGACCTTGAGAGCTTGTGGATAAGTGATTTGGAAGTACTCCGGTTGAGCTTGGGAAATCGGCTAAGGTATGGTCTCAGTTTTTCGTATCTAATATGTAATGTGGTAGGAAATACTTAGGCTAGAGGCCCTAAGATAGGCATTGAATTGTTGATGTTGTTGAATGGTTGAAATATATGATGTGGTCAAATATGTGATGATGATTATTGATGCCTTAATAGTATGATGTATGAGAAATATGCATGTTGTGATATATGCTTGATGATTGATTATGGTTGAATTGTGGGTGGAGCCATGTTGATGGTGAGTATGATATTGATTGTGTACAATGATGATTTATTGAAATTGGTATTGTTGAAAATTGGCATGAGGAAGAGTATATGATATGTCAATATGTTTGAGTTTGAGCCACTTGAGGAAAGTGGGTTAAAATGATGGGATAGTGATTTTGGTGAATTGTGGTAAAGTGTCAATGTCTGAGTTGAGGAGGCTTGATGTTGAATTTGATATATTTTGATTGATTTCAAAGAAAATGGATGAAATTGGCATGTTTTGATTGATTTTGAAAAGAGTTGAAAATGGCTTGTTTTGAAAATGGCACTTTGTGGTTTTGTATGAAAAATATGGTTTTTGGGCATACTTTGACGGGACATAACTTGGACTATGGATCTCTATTTTGTGCCAAATCTATTTAGAAATGAAATTGGATCTGGGATGTCCATGCCGTTCGAAGAACGAGTAAAAAACGATTTAAAATGACAAAGTTATGTCCGTTGGAAGATTGGGGGTTGAATCTATGAATTCTGCAGCTTTTAACTTAGAAAAGTTTTAGCAGAATGACCCCTCGCGCGTAGGCGAACTTGGCGCGTATGCACCGTTCTTTCAGAAAATGCCATCCACGCGTGCGCGTGGTGTGCGCTGGCGCGCCGATGTGCTGCACCCAATGCCCAGCCATTTTCCAGAGGGTTGTGCCTGAACTGTGCCAGCTTTGTGCCTGGGGCACGAGAGCACCCACGTGTACGCGTGGCGGACGCGTGCGCGTCGCTTGGCTATTTTTCAATCCATGCGTTAGCGTGCATGACGCATACGCGTCGATGAATTTTGTGGCCATCCATGCGTGCGCGTGGAGTACGCGTACGCGTGACCCTGTTTTCATCCCAAAGTTGATTTTTGAGTTTTAAAAGCCAAATCTCATACTTCTAAACCTCCGATCTCACCACTTATGTCTTAAATCATTATGATATGTCTAGCTATGAGAAAAAGGGCTAGTGAATGTGGTAACTTGCGAGTGAAGCAAGGGAAAAATGAATGATCAATGAGGATCAAAGATGATTATGTGAGATGCAGAGGAGGGTGGTGGAAGTGCTTGTTATGCCATAGGCCGAAAGGCCGTAATTGTTAATGAATTGGCTGGTTATGGATTTAACCGTGAGCCGAATGGCTAGATTATTGTCGTGTTACGGCGGAGCCATGATTATGGCTAAGTATAAATGCATATATGCTGTTGAATGAATTGTGAATGTTGCACTTCCACTGTTGGAGATGAGAGTTTCCCTGGAAGGAAGCAGTGGCTAGCCACCACGTGCTCCAGGTTGAGACTCGAAGCTCTTTTGACCTTATGTCGTAAGCAAGTATGCTTGTGTTTTCTCTCTAATTGTAAGGGTGACAGGGCACCGATACCCTCTAATGGCGACAGGGCGCATATACCATCTTATGGCGACAAGGCGCAGATACCCTCTAATGATAATAATGCGCAACAGAGAGACTGTGTCCGGGTTAGCTACCGGACATGTCGGGTTGGCTTGGTAACCGACAGATGATATCATCAGCCATTAGGGACAGGCATTTATGATATGCATACTCTGTGAATTGATTGAGATTGCCTATTTGACTGCATATTACTTGCTAATTGTCTAAATGCCTTATTTGTTCCTATTTGTATATCTCTTGTTTAAAATAACTGTGTTTGCTATATTATACTCCTGCTGGTGGTTGGGAGGTCTGAAGGAATTGGAAAGGGAAGCATTAGTTAGACTGAAGAATCTTTAGTTAGATGTCCTTTATGGTTTAGCTTGTTTATAAGCTTTGAATTATCTGGAGGAAGTTCTATGATTGCCTTCGGCTTTCCTCTATTATTATGTATTATATATGTGGAAGCTGTTACCATGCTGGGAACCTCTGGTTCTCATCCATGTGGATTTTGTGGTTTTCAGATGCAGGACGTGAGGTTTCTCGCTGAGGCCTGCTGGAGACTTCTGGATTAGCGAAGATCCTTTGTTCTCGGGACTATGTTTTGGGTTTATATGTTTTGCTTAGATACTTTTATCTCCATTAAATAATACAAACTGAGATGACTCCTCTTATGGGAGATTTTGGAGAATAGATTTTATGTATTTGTGTCCCTTTGGGTTTCCTTTGAGGTTTTCCTTATTTTATCATATGTATATATTGCTATGCTCGGACCGGTTATCTTTGCAACCGGATTTTGAGTCTTGATATTCCTGTTTTTGACACTCCTTTGTATATATATATATAATCTCGCGTTGGTTATCCTTGCTCGTTACGTTATCGACCGGAATGTTGCGCTTTCGAGTTGCGATTTTTGTTTACCCCTTTTTCTACAAAGGCTCCTAGTTATAATTAATCATTCATACTACTATACGTACTAAATTTTTATTTTAGAGGTCGTAATACCTTGCCATCTCTGAATTATGACTTAAGCATAAGACTCTGTATGGTAGGGTTTTACAGTTGACTTTAGTGAACCCTGTTTCAGTGCTTTAATTTTGAGATAAAAAAGTAGTTTTAATTATATAATTAAAACAAAATGACTAATGAGTAATTATCTATATCAAGTAGACTAGATTATTTAATTTCAGTGTTCATCTTAGTATTATGCTCATTGAAAATGTACTGTAGCAAAATAATAGATATTCTTATTAAATTTTAAAATTATTTCGAGTTTTTTGTGAACATTTTACATTGTTGTTTTTATTAATATTTGAATTTTTCAGATACCAATTTGATAATTAATTTTTTTATTTAAAAATTAAGATAACTAAGAGAAATCATTAGAATTTCTGAGACTTGTTCGTGAAGGTAATCTTATTTGGGTGTTGTGTATAGCCTCTCTTGATATATATACATGTCTCTGTGTTGTTGCACCTTTGATCTCACTTTTGTCTCTTGGAGGAGCAATGCATTTGTATACAATGATCATGCTTATGGAATGGAGGGAATACTAACTAACAAAAGTCATGTTCTTCTCATTTGCACCAGCAGCGCATGGTATATGATCTATGGTGGAATTTCTAGTTACGTTGTATCATATACGACACACGATGATGAGCATCTGATCGAGTGCTTCACCAATCACGAGTTCATGACTCTATATCTTGACACTATCACCTTATTCCTTGCTATATTAACTTTGATACTTCTTTGTAATGTGTATATTTAATTATTTATATGTCATTATACATATTTTTAAAATAAAATATCAATACTAAAATAATTAAATTTTTTTTCCAAAGATAGTAGGTTATATTTCATTAATTATTGAAAAATGAAATACAAAGATGTCCCAAAGCAAGACAGCATAATAAAAGGTGGAGATTTCCCAAAAACACTCCACTGAAGGTATTCATCCAACGGTGCATGGTTGAAAAACAAAGAAAAATCTTAAAGAAGAAAGAATGTTAAATCAAATTGAATGCAACTAAGAGCTTGCCTCATGAAGATGACGACCTAAACTGGGAGTTCTTTGGATTTCACGGAGCAACTTGACAGAGCTTGCTAGAATGGTAGACGGCATAGAAGTAGAACATTCAAAAATCAACTAGTTGCGAGCTTTCTAGCAGTTCCAGCAAATGATGGCAAACAATTGAGGATTACGGTCAGCATTCTTTAACGGGTTAAGTATCTCTGTTGATGCAGTCCACCATGTCCAAAAGTCGTTAGAACTCTGAGGAGGAAGACAGTCACGAAGATAACTCTGAGACCATATGTCTTTAATTCTAGAGCAATCGATCAAATAATGAGTGACTGTTTCCGTTGCTTCATGACAGCAGGGGCATATTGGTGATATAGATGGGATGCGATGATGAATCTGAGCAGGCACCGGAAGTCGGTGATGGAGAGCTTTCCAGATAAATAGCTTAATTTTGTGAGGCAAGTTCAACTTCCATAAATCAATCCACGGCTTTTTCTGCTGCATATAATTAGGGCAAAGCTCCAGAGGCGGATGGTAAAATAAATAGCCAATTCTGTAACCTGAAACTGTATCATATTGCTTGGATTTGTTCAAATCCCATTGTAATTTGTCCCTGCTCTACTGAATTTTAACTGACAAAATCATGTTTGCAACGTCTTGGAAAAATAATTCTTGAATGAGATTCTGATTCCAATTCCTATCTTCAGTAATTAGATCTTTAACTCTTGGAACCAACTCAGAAATAGCCTGTCTATTTGGCATGTAAGAAATCATTAAAGGATACGGAGGAGGCAGCCAAGGATCCTCAAAGGTTCGGATATTCTCACCAGTACCCACAGCCCAATTAAGACCTTTTTCAACAATCTTTTGGCCTTCCAGTATGCTCTTCCATCCCCTAGAATGTAAGACTCCAATTTCTGCCGTTATAGCATTACCATTGCTAAAGTATTTACCTCTTAGAATTTTGGATAATAAGGAAGTAGGCTGTATTACAAGTCGCCAAAACTGTTTGCCTAAAAGTGCCAGATTTTGGATTCTGAGATCTTTAAATCCAAGGCCTCCTTCTTTTCGTGGGTGAGTCATAGTGTCCCAGCTAATCCAAGCTATCCACCTTTCAGAACCTTTTTGTCCCCACCAGAATTGAGAAAGTAGAGAGTGAATTTTCGAAATTAAACCATCAGGCAACTTGAAGCAAGACAATGTATAAATAGGAATAGCTTCTCCCACTGCCTTAAGCAATACGTGTCTACCACCTGACGAAACAATATTGCGCTTCCACCGTTGGATTTTTTTCCGAACCTTTTCTTTGATCATACTAAAAGAAGCCTTTTTTGATTTAGAGACTGTAGAAGGCAAACCAAGGTATTTATCCTGAGCCCCAATATGATTAATATTCATAGAGTTAGCCAGTAGTGTACGAGTAGTGGAGGGAGTGTTGTGGCTAAAGAATACATCATATTTATTAAGATTTATCCTCTGGCCACTGATGCTTTCATAAGAATTCAATAAATGCAGGATATTTGAACATACTTCAGGATTAGCCTTACAGAATAAGATGGAATCATCAGCAAACAGGAGGTGGTTGACCTTGGGACATCGCCTATGTATCTGAAGACCCTGAATTAGTTTGTTTTGTTCTGCCTTGTATAGTAAGAAGGAGAGACCTTTTGCACAGAAAATAAAAAGATAGGGGGATAGAGGATCTCCTTGTCGAATACCTCTATTTGGTTTGAAGAAACCATAAGGTTGTCCTTCCATAATAACAGAATAAGAAACAGTTGTCACTAATTCTCAAATCCACATGATCCACCGGGAGTCAAAACCAAACTTCTCCAATATAAACCAAAGAAAGTGCCATTCTACCCTATCATATGCCTTACCATATCTAATTTTAGCGCCATTTCATTTTCGAGTCTCCTTTTTTGTTCTTCAAGTAATGCATACACTCGTGAGCAATTAGGATATTATCAGAGATTAATCTGCCTTTAATAAAAGCACTCTGCGTAGGGCTAATTAGTCTATTCATCATACCCTGAAGCCTATGTATAAATACTTTGGAGATAATCTTGTAAAAGACTGAAGATAGCCTTATTGGTCTTACCTGATTCATATCTTTAGCATCAAAAATCTTGGGAATAAGACAGATCTGAGTGTGGTTAAAACCCTTCAAGATTCTGCCCCCTGAAAAGAAGCTATTAGCTGCTCGAAACACATCACCACTAAGTATGTTCCAGAAGCTTTGAAAAGATTTTGCTTTCATACCATCATCTCCTGGAGCACTTTGAGGATGAATGCTAAATGTTGCGCGTTTCACTTCCTCCATAGTCACTGGTCTTTGAAGCCTACGGTTCATGTGAGCTGTAATCTTAGGTTCAAAATCAGTAAACAGAGGTTCAGGGTTCTCATGACAAGTGGAGGAAAAGATGTCCTTGAAATAAGATTCAGCCATAGAAGCAAAACCAGCATTTGAAGTAGCCATTTCACCATCGCTTCCAGTTAGTTGCCAAATTTTATTCCTTTGTGTTCTATTTCTAAATTTCTGATGGAAGAAAGCTGTATGCTGATTCACTAGATTTGAGCCATTTGACTCTAGACTTATCTTTCCAATAAGATTCCTCATTTTGCAATGCTTTTTCAAGTTTGTCTTCTATTTCTGAAATGATGTCGCCTCTATGAATTCCTGCTAAACGAAGTTCCTCTAATTCCGACTGTAGTAAATCAATCTCCACCTTCGAATTAGATTTGTGTTCTTGCTGCCATCTGACAATCTTATGCCGACAATGCTTTATTCTTTGAGCAAGGATATACATGGCTGAACCATCAATCTGTTCATGCCAAACCTCTCTAACAATCTGCCTTATTTCATTATTGGAACATCATCTTCTTGAAATTTGAATCGGCATTTAGATCTCTCAGTTCTCGGATTAGAGTCTAAGAGAAGAGGGACATGATCTGAGCCTGATTCTGACAGTCTAAGAACCGTTGCATTGGGATAGAGTTGCTGCCAATCAACTCCTACCAGAAATCGGTCCAGTCTTTCCTGTATCAACTCATCACCCCTCCGTCTATTTGACCAAGTGAATGGTCTTCCAACCATATCAATATCAATCAAGGAATTATCATCAATAAAACTGTTAAAGGTTTCAAAAGAAGAAGGAGATTTAGCACCCCCACCTTCTTTCTCCAATTGATTAGAAATTACATTAAAACCCCCTATTAACACAACCTTACCATCGAACTGTTGGGTGACTGAAGTTAATTCAGCAAATTGAGCCATTCTATGTTGATCATTTGAACTGAGATAAACTCCTAGAACACCATAGGGATCATTAGAACCAGCTGTCAGAACTGATGCCACAATGAAGAATCTACCATGCTGTAAAATCTGAACAGTGCACCCATCCCTCCATGCCATTGCCAAACCCCCTGATAATCCATCCGGATCCACAATAAACCATTCCATGTCGAGATTGATTTTTTGTTTCACAGATAAAACCAACCTCAGGGGAGTAGGATTTGCAAATCCCTTTAAGATTGTGGATTGTCAGGGGTCTCCCCAAACCCCGACAATTCCACGAGAGCAGTTTCATATTTCTATGGGTGCCACTTGAAGGCTGGCACCCTCCACCATCATAGCAATTATATGAGGGTTCTGAGTCTCTGATTTGTTGCTCATGGTGTAGAGAAAATCAGAATTAGTATTTAATGATTTCAAAGAGAAATAAGATATATGAAATGAGTGAATTAGAAAATGGAATGAATTAAAAGAGGAATGAATTGGGATAGAAAACAAAAATTAGGGAGCTAAGTGGAAAAGAAATTAAGAAAAGAAAGTAGAAGAAGATGGAAAAGAGTTTGACGAAGAAAAAACAAAGAAAGGTGTAACCATCGATGGCGCAGTGAAACCCTAGCAGAACGTCGGGCGCTAGATGAGGAGTACGTACTCCCACTCAAAACTGCACAAAACTGGATTATGCTTTTGAAATAATTAAATTTTTAAAAGAGAATAATCAAACTTTTTTATAATGTAACTAAATTTTTCATGAAGATAAAAAATAATCACCAGTGTTTTTTATATTTTAATTATAATGTAAATTTATTTTAATTATATTATTTATAAATTTAATTATAAGTATGAATAAAATTCGTTAATATTACTTTATAAGGTTTGATAATATTTTTTATACATTTTGATATAATTTTAAATATACGATAATTTTTATGTTTCAATATATATTCCTGTTTTTGTGCAAGCCGGAGGATTAATCCATCTTACTCAGTACGTTGATTTTTAACCATAATACAATTTAAATGATAAAATATTCCAAAAATTAGATAAATATATACCATCTATGGTTTGTATAGCATATGCTCTTTTGCCGAGCACTTTGACTAATTTCCATGACCTTCCCAGGTAGGAGCTAACTTGCCATGTCCATAATGTGGTTTTTAGGTCTGTTCAACCTTACGAAGTACAAGGTGGCTTATTTGGAATGATCCAGCTTGAATCTTTCAATTGTAGCTCCTAACTATTTGGTATTGCATGGCATGGTTTCTTAGTGAAGCATTGTTACAAACTTCTTCAACATGTCAAGTTCTATAGGTCTAGTCTCATTGTTAGTGTCAGTGTGAAAAAGAGTATGGTAAGGATTCTTGCAACACTTCTAACAAAATCATAGCATTTCAGTCGTAAACTAAGTTGAAAGGAGTTCTTTTTGTTGTGTAACAATTTTACTATCAGAATGTCACGATTTCAGTTACGTCACTTTGACAGCAAAGATATTACAGCAACATCCATATACTTAATAATAATAAAATAGAATTTTTAACTCGAAACTGTATCTTTTCTTTGAAACACCAGAAATATTTTTACTTTCTTTTTACATACATACATATATAAATATACACACAACAGTATTACATCTACATCGAAATATATAAATATATACAAAGCCTTATCACAAAACCACAACTCCTATCCCTCTCTACAAAGTATAATACTAATGACGAAAAAAAACAATAACTAAGATATGTCGAACAGATATAGTACAACTAAAAACTTAGTTAAAATCTTCATAAGCTTTCTCGTCCGTTTTTGAAAAACATAGGGCTGTAGGGGTGAGAATCTAACCACACGGTCTCAACAAGAGGATATATATAAAAAGAAAGTTGTTTTCAACCACAATGATTATCGTTGGTCTTATGAACCTTTTCAAACATCAACAATTAACTATCCAAAATCCAAATTCATATTTTACTTATAAAATTTCAATCAAACATAATATCCCATAACATTTCACTACATACTAAAGGACCATTTTAACCAATCTTGCCAATAATTCATCTGATCACGACCTCCCGCCCAAAATATAATCAATCACGGCCTCCAGCTCAAACAGTCACAACACTCCACAATATTCCGAACCAAGTCACAATCAAAAGTAATCAAGCAATCACACACATAAAGAGCAGATAAGTAGTACAATTAGTATTTACACAAATTATCCATTAGGCAAACAAAATTAAGTATGCACACCCAACAATAGTATTACATGCACATGATGCATCCCTACCTTATGGCCATGAGCTCACGTATCGGTTATTAAGATAAATCCGACACAAAATCCGCTTGGCATCTCATGATCGGTCTCTTGGTGTGCATTTCTAGAAAAAAAATCAACAAGTCATGGTACTATTATCTCAACGGAGAGTGCCATCTCATTTGGACATAATCTCCTCTTAAAAATATACTTAACCACCCTCAAAGATTCCTCAATTTCAATCTCAATTTATCCTAATTCAACTCAACATTCAGTCTAATATTAGCTAATCAAAGTAGAATCTCCATTAAATAATAACTTCTAATCAAACTTGCAAAATATACATTAACATCAAGCAAGTTTCAACCAAATCAAAGAAAATTCATATAATCGAGAATTTCAACAACCAATAATTTCATTACCAAACAATAAAAAAATCACAACCACAATAACATGAAGCCAATCACCAGCCACAAATCAACCATTCTCAATTATTAATTACACAAAATAATTATAATATATTTGCATTTATTTACTGAATCTCACATGCATTCAAAAATTTAAAAGCTTTAATTTAAAAAATACATCTCCTACCTCGATTAGTCGAACTCAGAAATTAAACGCGACAAACCCTCTTTTATTTTGAATTCGCAGCAGTGGCGGCACCCCAACACAATCGGGACAGCAGCAGCAGCATCTCCAATCACTCCCGCAGCAGCAACAACTTTCCACGACATTGATGATGATTGCTGCAAACCAAAGAATTCGAATTTGATGGAAATTAAAGACAGAAATTGTTTTGAAAATTCAAGACAAGGCGGAGACTAAAATTGAACTAGAATAAGAACAATCGGACAAATAAATTGATGGTAGAATAGATCATGAAACTGGAACAAAAATTAAAACAAGGTAACTGTGAGGTTTTCAGAATAGAAATTGACTTACTGCAACTAGGGGAGATCAAATGAAACAGCAACAGTTCTGGCACTCAGAAGAACAGAAGCCAGAAGCCAAGACACCCATTTTAGTGGTGGCAGCACCAACCCAATCAGCTTGGGCAGCATAGATACGGTTCAATTCTTCACCAACGGTGGCACGACCGTGACTTCCAACATCATTAATGGTAGCAACAGCAGTAGGCCCGGATAGTGGATGCTCAACGAATGCCCAATGGGATGTGAAGAACTTGTTGCAACAACTTAAGGGTAAGCATGATGTTTAATACTTTTCAGTCCTTTCATATTTTCATGCAATGGCTTTGTGGCAATATGATTTCCTAATATTTCTCTATTTATTCAAATGGAATAATATAACTAGGAGTGAAATCTATTTCCATTGATTCAAACCAAGGGAAGGTAATAGTTGTAGGCCATGTAAGTCCCGTGATGCTAATCAAGCTTCTTAAGAAGATGGGAAGAAAGACACAACTTTGGTCCTTTGACAAACCAAAAATGCACAACACCGGTTGCTTTTCTCCTAAGCAAAGACAGAAATCACGGAATTCGCATTGTTGTTGTGAGAGTAGTGACTCCGGGGAAGATTTCGATACTGATATTTACAATTGCCATATATCTTGTAAACACAAAGATCACAGGGCTCGGCGGCATGATAAAAAGAGCAAGAAAAGGTGTAGCTGTAAACATAACCTCCGTTTTGCTGATGAATATACAGCACCACCATCATTTACAGGGTACCAACCACAACTGATGCAAGGGTACCAACCATACGCCGGATATCAACAACCGATGCTAGGGTACCAACCATACATGGGATACCATTTACCATTGCAGTACCAATCTGTGCCACATACAAGACCAGTCCCTAGCCATTGTCATGATACCATGTCATGATACCACTCATCCCAAAAGCTTCAGTTGATGAGAAAAGGTAACATTAATGATTATATCTCTAATACTCCATAAACCTCCATTGTACATATTGTACAAGTGTTCTATTGGCTCCTCATACTTTCCCTTTTTTTAATATACAAGCACATCTTTATTTAACCTCCTAATTAATCAAACATACCCTTATTAGAAGGGTAAGTATTTGCTGGTGAGTCGTGTCATTTGAACATCACAATGTAGGTTACCACTCAACACAAAAATGCTCCAATGGCGAATAAAAAAGTTTGTGAGTTAGAGTTGGGTGGCCACACCAAAATTCAATAGAATCAGAGTAGGTTTTGACATGGAGTATGCTGAATTCGATGTTCAAAAAACTTTTCTTTTGTGCTGATTGTTGTTGATAGATTCATGATGGTGGTGAGTATCATTAGCTTTATTTGTTAAGCAATGTTATATGATAAACAAAATTATTAATTTGGCCAACACTTGGCCAACAATATGATTTTTATATTAAATTCTAAATCCTACACACTAATTCCTAATAGTATAAAATTAAAGTGGGGGCTAAAGTGTTGACATATTTATAAAAAGTGTTGGCCCTAACATTTCTCATATTTGTGTCTGTTTGATACGTGTCTCGAACCAAATAATAAGATACAAGTACTTTTGTCTTTCATCTCCTCACAAATTTCGTATAGATAGAAAATTAGGCAAATTTAGTTGAGTGAATTACAACACGAGGATGTCAGTTCAATAACCAAACATGCTCATGTCACTCGCTATTCAAATTATTAGATCAGAGTTAATAGCCAAAATCGTTCCTGAAAGATACTCCGATCTCCATTTTGATCAAAAGATAAAATTAATCGAAATCGTCCTCGAAAGATATACGATTTGGTCACGTTAGTCCTTCCATCAGTTGGGATGATGATGTGTCACGTTAAGTAACACGTGGCATGATGACGTGGTGGGTTAATGCCACGTGTCACAAGATGATTGGTTGACGTGTCAGATCACTGACACGTGGCATGCTACATGTTAGATCAGTGACACATGACACTTGACTTGTAAAAAAGTTATTTATAATCAAAATAATCCTTGAAAGTTCAGACATAAGTCATTTTCATCCTTAAAATTTTAAAAATTAATCAAATTAGTCCTTATATAATTTTTTTTCTTCATATAATATTAAATTTGAAATATTTTTTGATACTACTAATTTTAATAGAAATGTAATTGACAAACAAAAAATTAGTAATTGTATCTTTTCTTCTTAAAAATTTTTCAATAAAATTATCTCTCTCCTTTAATTCTTCTCAAAATCTCTCTTATTCTTTTATATTCTAAAACCTTTTTTTACATTATTACATTTTGCTATATATATATATATATATATATATATATATATATATATATATATATATATATATATATATACACACACACACACTCAAAATTGAAATGTATGTATTTGTTAACCTAAACAAAGTTATATGCTCAAAATCAAAACTTATGTATCTTTGTTTAGGTTAACATACATAAATTTTTATTTTGAGCATATAACTTTATTTCGGTTAACAAATACATACATTCCAATTTTGAATATATATATATATATATATATATATATATATATATATATATATATATATATGTAAGAAAAAGGTTTAAGAATAAAAAAGAATAAGAGAGATTTTGAGAAGAATTAAAGGAGAGAGATAATTTTATTGAAAAGTATTTTAAGAAGAAAAGATACAATTACTAATTTTTTGTTTGTCAATTACATTTTTATTAAAATTAATAGTATCAAAAAATATTTCAAATTTAATATTATGAAAAAAATTAAAAAAATTATATAAGGACTAATTTGATCAATTTTTAAAATTTTAGGGATGAAAATGACTTACGTCTGAACTTTTAAGAACTATTTTGATTATAAATAACTTTTTTACATGTCAAGTGGCACGTGGCCTATTTTGATTATAAATAACTTTTTTACATGTCAAGTGGCACGTTGTGTGCCACGTGTCACTGATCTGACATTGATCTGACACGTCAACCAATCATCTTGTGACACGTGACATTAACCCACCACGTCATCATCCGACGGAAGGACTAAGGTGACCTAATCGTGTATCTTTCGAGGACGATTTTGATTAATTTTATCTTTCAAGGACCAAAATAGAGATCGAAGTATCTTTCAGGGATGATTTTGGCTATTAACTCTATCAGATCAATTCAACTAAGTATCCTTTAAAAATGGTACAATATTAAGCCTTTTATTACAATAATTTAAAAAAATAAAACAAACACATCTAAAAATTGTGAATGGATTTAGTGTCTTTTAAAAATTAAATCCATATTTAAAATACAAATTAAATCAAACTAAAATTTAAAATTTAAAACTTAAATTTTAGTTTCAGATTTAATATATTTAATTATTAATATATTATAATTTAAATACACATCTAAAATTCAAATTATTTAAAATTTAAATTTTAAAATTCTAAAACAAACTTTAAACCATTTAATTATTAACTAAGCCCATTCAAAACCCTCATGGAAGCAGAGAAGTCACAAAACCCCACATCCAAAACCCAGAGGCTCGCAACGACAATTCAATGGCGCACTCTGAAGACACAGAGAATTCATCCCCTGCCGTCGTTTGTCTGCACCACAGTCCTCCTCGGCCTTCATCGTCGATGCCCCACATCCAAAACCCAGAGGCTCACAACGGCGCACTTAGAAAACCTAGAGAAGCCATCCCTTGATGTGGACCCTCATCCTCGACGCCCCAAATCCAAAACCCAGAGGCTCACAACGGCAACTTAGCGGCGAACATTGAAAAACCAGAGAAGTCATCCCCTGCCGTCGTTTGTCCGCGCCACCCCTTCCTCCACTACGTTGCTCATCCACAACACCGTATTCCTCTCCTTCCAAGATCATTTTTGTCACCGCCGTTTGTCCACATCAACCATGCCAACAACTTACCTAAGGTTTGGATGGGTCTCTGACACCACTAATTTTTGTATTATTCTGTATAAAGTTTTGATTTTTTTTGAAAATGAAATTCGAATAAAATGGCGTGAGGAGATTTTCATATATATTGTAATGTGAAATTATTTTTTGGTGTGTAATTTCTATATTTTGGAAGTGTTTACATTTTTGAATCGATACTTTTGTGTTGGTTAGCTTGCAATAATCGCTATTTGTGGATAAGTTCATGCTTGCTGCTTTACATTACATCAATGTAACTATTACTGGGCAATTGGGTCAGAAATTATGTCAAAGTTCAAATTAATAAGTGTATATGTTTAAAGGGTGTAACAAAATTGAACATATTTTAGCATAATTACAGTGGACATATTTATGAATATGCCTATATCAAACTATGAGCTAAGTGGCCTATGAACAGAATTTTAAAAATCCTAAATACATGAATTAGTTTGAACATGATTTATTATCTTTTGCTAAAAAAAATAGTGCAGAGAAACTGATGAGCGGATATTTTATACGCTTTTTGGGGGTAATTTCATGTAGATTTTAGCATGTTTTAGTTAGTTTTTAGTATATTTTTATTATTTTTTAGGCAAAAATCATATTTCTGGACTTTACTATGAGTATGTGTATTTTTCTGTAATTTCAAATATTTTCTGGCTGAAATTGAGGGAGCTGAGCAAAAATCTGATTTAGGCTGAAAAAGGACTGCTGATGTTGTTGGATTCTGACCTCCCTGCACTCGGAATGGATTTTTTGGAGCTACAGGAGTCCAATTGGCGCGCTCTCAATTGGATTAGAAATTAGACATCCAGGGCTTTCCAGCAATATATAATAGTCCATATTTTGCGCGAAAATAGATGACGTAAACTGGCGTTCAATGCGAATTCCATGTTGCAGTCTGGCGTTCAGCGCCAGAAACAGGTTACAAGTTGGAGTTCAACGCCAGAAACAGGTTACAACTTAGCGTTCAACTCCAGAAACAGCCCAGACACGTGAGAAGTTTAAGTCTCAGCCCCAGCACACACCAAGTGGGCCCCAGAAGTAGATTTCTGCACTATCCATCTTAGTTTACTCATTTTCTGTAAACCTAGGTTACTAGTTTAGTATTTAAACAACTTTTAGAGACTTATTTTGGATCTCATGACATTTTTAGATCTGAATTTTATACTCTTTGACGGCATGAGTCTCTAAACTCCATTGTTGGAGGCGAGGAGCTCTGCAGCGTCTCGATGAATTAATGCAATTATTTCTGTTTTCCATTCAAACATGCTTGTTCCTATCTAAGATGTTCATTCGCGCTTCACTTTGAAGAAGGTGATGATCCGTGACACTCATCACCTTCCTCAATCCATGAACGTGTGCTTGACAACCACCTCCGTTCTACATCAGATTGAATAAGTATCTCTTAGATTTCTTAATCAGAATCTTCGTGGTATAAGCTAGAATTGATGACGGCATTCATGAGAATCCAGAAAGTCTAAACCTTGTCTGTGGTATTCCGAGTAGGATTCAAGGATTGAACGGCTGTGACGAGCTTCAAACTCGCGATTGTTGGGCGTAGTGATAAACACAAAAGGATCAATGGATCTTATTCCAACATGATCGAGAACTAACAGATGATTAGCCGTGCTGTGACAGAGCATTTGGACCATTTTCATTGAGAGGATGGGAAGTAGCCATTGACAACGGTGACACCCTACACACAGCTTGCCATGGAAGGAACTTTGCACTTTTGAAAGTGAGGAAGCATTATGTTACAGAAATTCAGAAGACAAAGCATCTCCAAAACTCCAACATATTCTCCATTGAGTAACAATTATTTATTTTATGCCCTTTCACTTTTTACAATTGAACTTGAAAAACACTGTTGTTGGTATCCTGACTAAGAATAATAGGATAACCATAGCTTGCTTTAAACCAACAATCTCTGTGGCATTCGACCCTTACTCACGTAAGGTATTACTTGGACGACCCAGTGCACTTGCTTGTTAGTTGTGCGGATTGCAAAAGTGTGATTGCAATTTCGTGCACCAGGAACCTACCGGTATAACCTAAAAGTTTGAAGATTAGTTTTCACCATCCTCATCCATAGTTCACTTAATGTTTGAACATGAAATTGTTAGTGTGACTAGTTTTTCCTTTTATGACTAGATTTGCTTCGTTAATGGTTTGTGTGTACTTGATCTTCTGCTCAGTCAGAATTTTAAATAAATTATTTATTATTCAAGCTCTATGTTTTATGTGCAATCTTTTTGTGGGGGATGCATTTGTTTTGATCAGTAATTTTTTGGTTGTGAATTTTACCCTCAAAATTTCACTCTTTAGCCAAAGAGCGATTAATCAAGTTATCATCGATTATTTATTGATTTACGTACTATACCACAAATCATTTTCTTCCTATAAATTTTGAGTAGTTTTGAATTAGAATACTAGTAATGAAATGCTCATTCATTGAAGCATTGTTCTTTCAAATACTTTGATGATGATCGAGAGTTCTAGTAATTACTAACTTCATATATGCAAGTCGTGTTTTCTTTAGATATCAGTTATTTGGTGATTTGTGTTGTCTAAACCTATAATTTTGGATGTGTACTATTATCAATTTTGGTTATGTAATAGGTATAAATTTAGGATGTGTAATCTTAAAAATTTGGATTTATAATCTTATCATAGGTATATGAGTTTCGGATGTATTGATGAAATAATTAGCATGGATTATTATGATTCGGGATGTGTTTATGTTGTTACCTCAATTCTACAAGTGTTTTCGGTGAGAACTTTATGTTTAACCTTATGATATGAACAATGTGCAGTATAGAATCATAATGCCAATTAAAAAACATACATCAGCTGGTCCAAAGAAAGAAAAATCAGCAGCTAGTAAGGCTTCCGATGGCAGACTTGATGAATGTAATGTTAACAATGTCAAAAAGAAAGTTAGAAGGCCAAAGAAACTAGAGGATCCTAAAAAGTTAGTTTGTTTCTCACTTTAAAAATTTTCAAGGATAGCAAGTGAAGTACAAAATTTCACATATACTAACTAGTAGCTCAATTTTTTAGAAAACACTTGATACCCGCTGCTCTCCAACTGCCATTGTAGATTTGATGGAGCATTTAAAAGATAAATATCCAATAAAATACCAAGAAGATGAGAAAATGGGTTTTGGATGCTTGAGGCACATCCCTAAGTGGTCGATGAACTAAGATTTGATTGTCGCCCTACCACGGTCATATAACAAGGATTGAATGCATTTGGAAGTTGAGACCGGAGACATACCGGTGAATGCACGTGTGATAAGTCAAGCATTGAACTCCCTGTAAAGGGTAATACATAAGATATATATCTAATGTAAACTGCATATATGTTCTCTTCTACGGTGCCTAGTAAGTCTATTGCTAGTTAGTAATTTTTGGATGTAGTAATACTTCTCTCAACCCTGTGGTTTCTGTTTTACAGGTGATAGCTTTCCAAAATTAGATCCCAAGAAGCATCGTCGCCTCATAGAGACATTTAAAGGCAGAACCCAAAAAGGGGTTAAGACCAATGTTATTAGATGCTCGGTTACAACAGAAGTTGAAAAGGAAGAGTTTCGGCGCTACTTCATAATGTTTGTCATGAAGGACTTTCTGTTTGCTTCCAGTAATAAGTATATTACCACTTCATTCATCCCGGGCATGATAGATGTGCGTAATCCAATGAGATTTTTTTGGGGTAGACACATCTATGACTGTGTTAAGGAGGGCTTAAGGAAATATAAGGAAGATGGCATAAGGACTATTGATGGATGCATGTTTGCTCTCTTGTCAAGTTGAGCCATACACTTGTTATACCTAGATTCACTTGAACGGTAGCGCTAATTTGCTCATGTATTTTTGTGGCAGATACTTTACTTGCATACGAACAAACACAGAATCTTAGGGAATATTCTGGTGGCGTTGAACCATGGATTAAAGAATGGACTGTTGCTGAGCTTAGAGAAGTACTAAAGGAAGAACAAGTTTGAGAATCAGTATAGATACATATGTACATGTATTTAATTTTTTTACTATGGACCTACGCTTCAGAATTAGTTAATAGTGTTAATAGGGTCTAATTCGGAAGAGGGAAAGTCTTGAGGACCAACAATTTTTTAAAAAGTTGGCCAGCATTTAACCATCAAAAGAAAATTGAATTATCCCACACCATTGGATTTAATCTCACACAATTAAAAATACTATTGATGGCCAATTTATGGTTACAAAACCCAATTTGCTGGCCCCTAACACTCCTCTACGGAAGATTGATGAGTTACGAAAATCTGAGAGGGAAAAAGGCAACATCGATGAACCACAAAAGAGAACACATGATAAGCGACGGGGTGCACAAGTTAGACTTCGGACTAAGGAGCGAACAAGAAAAAGGCCAAAAAAATTGTTGCCAAGTCAGATGAGGAAAAATTTTTCACTGAGACTGACATTAGCGATAAAGAACTATGTCATAGAGAGAACTCAAGCTCAACATCCTCTGATAAAATTAATGTTCCCTTGTCTTGAGATGGAGTGTTGAATGACACCAAAAACCATCAGGACAGGTAAGTTTAAATGACATTTTACTTTAAAATTAATTTTATATTCCTTCCTTCTGTGACTAAATTTGTATGAGTGCAATTATTCATTATATTATATAATAATTGAATGACTTGGTGTCTATAGTTTTGATCTCCAAGAAGTTGTCGATGCTTGAAAAGTAAGTCCATTTACTAATTATTGATGTTACAATTTACCTATACGATATGTACACTAGTATTGGAATGAATATGTCTTATTTGTATCATTTTGGATGTGTTTCAGCAATTAACTGTGTAATATTGTGTAATTTTAGATGTGTTTAAATAAGTCTCTTTTTGTTATATTATAATGAGTTAAATGACTTAGTGTGTGTACATATGAGCTCCAAGAAAAAGTTGTTGCTGATTGTGGAGCACCTAGTCCCGTGAGCAACAAAAAAAAATAATGCTGTCAATGCTAGTATTGAAAAGTAAGCACATTTACTAATTATCGGCTATTATAATTTACCTATACGATATGTATAATAGTATTGAAATGGATAAATGTTATTTGTATCAAATTGGATGTATTTCAACAATTATTTGTATGCCATTTTTTTAAATTTAGATGTGTTGAAGTAACTCTGTTTCTGTTATATTATATTGAGATAAAGTACATCGTGTGTGTAGTCATGAGCTTCAAGAAGAAGTTGTTGTTAATTGTGGAGCACGTAGCCCTGTGAGCAACGAAGAGCACCATTTTGTCAATGAATCGAGTGTAAAGTAAGTACATGTACCAATTATTGTTGTTTCAGTCTAGGGATACAATATGTACACTAGTATTTAAGCTGTTGTAATGTGGATTTCTTTGGATTGACTGTTGATGATCGGATTTCTATCGGTAAAGAAATTCACAAGAATATAATCGCGTTGTAAGTATAGTTTCTAAACCAACAGAGAATCTTTTCGTACAAAAGTTTGGTTGTCACAAGTAACAAAATCCAATAAATTTATAAACCGAAGTATTCAAACGTCGGGTCATCTTCTCAAGGAATTGCAGGGAAGTTTGATTTATTATGGGTTATGGAAAAAGATATATTTTATTTTGGGTTTTTGAAATAGGAAACAAGTAATGTAAAATAACAAGTCGTTAAAATAATAATTAATAAAGCTCTTGGCAAGATATGAGAATTGGAAGTCCTATCCTAGTTATCCTTATCAACTGTGATGAGAATTGGCTTTTGCTCCCACTTGGTCAACCTCTAACTATGAAGTTAAGTGGATAAATCAATTTGATTCCTCAAGTCCTAGTCTTTCCCTTGGAAAGGCTAGAGTTAGTGGAATCCAAATTAATTAGCAAGGAATTCCAATTTTCAGTCAACACCTCGAGTTTGATAACTCAAGCGTCACCAATTACTTAACCAAAGCCAAAAGGGAAAATTTTAAATTAAATTGAAAAAATCATAAATAGAATAAAGCAATCATAAATCTGAAATACCTCAAACTACGTTTAAACATAAATTCAAATCTAACATGAAAAAGGTTGATAAGCTAAATTGAAAAGATAAATATCAATTAAAGTAATAAAATAAAAGTAGAAAATAAATTAAAGAAACATTGAACCTGTGATGAAGAAGAAATAATCCTAAATCCTAAAACTAAGAGAAATTCTAATTCCTAAAATCTAAGAGAGAGGAGAGAACCTCTCTCTCTAAAAACTACATCTAAATTATCAAAAGTGAATTATGAGTTGTCCCCCTTCATTCCTCCACTTTGCAGCCTTTAATATGTATTTTCTAGGCTTGAAACTGGGCCGAAAATAGCCCAGAAATTGCTGGGGGCGAAATCTGCCACGCAGATTTTTGTCACTGCGATACATCCGCGTGGAGTACGCGTTCGCATTACCTAGATGTACGGCCACTTTGGCAAATTATATACTGGAACCGCATCATTTGGACCTCTCCATCTCAAGTTATGATCGATTTAGTATGAGAGGATCAGGCTGACAGCTTTGCAGTTCCTTCAATTTCTTGTATTCCTTCCACTTTTGCATGATTCCTTTCCATCCTCCAAGCCATTCCTGCCCTGTAAACTCTGAAATCACTTAACACACATATCACGGGATCGAATAGTAATAAGAGAGGATTAAAATTAGTAAATTTAAGTCCAAAGAAACATGTTTTCAATCATAACATAAAATCAGGAAGGAGAATGTAAAGCCTTGCAAATAGTATGAATAAGTGGGTAAAGAGTTGATAAAAACCACTCAATTGAGTACAAGATAAACCATGAAATAGTAGTTTATCAACCTCCCCATACTTAAACATTAGCATGTCCTCATGCTAAGTTCAAGAGAAGCTATAAAGGAGTGAAAAGGAATGGTAGAGAGTATGAAATGCAACCTATCTATATGAATGCAACTACATGCTAAGATTTTTCTACCTACATGGTGAAAAGTAAATAAATATTTCAAGAACAAATATGAACTGGATTTCACTAATTCAAATCACAAAATGAAGTACAAGTAAACTTGCAGAAGAAAATAGCTCATGAAAGCTGGGAACAAAGAATCAAGCATCGAACCTTCACCGGAAGTGTATACACTCTAATCACTCAGGTGTTTAAGGTTTGATCTCTTAATTCTCTACTAACCTTGCTTTCTAAGTCTTGCTTTTCATCTAACAATCAATAAAAATTTAATGCACAAATACACATATCAAGAGGTCTTTTTAAGGGTTGTAATGGGGTTAGGGTCAAGGTAGGATTGTATTTGGCCAAGTGGACTAAAATCTGAATCCTTAATTAACATAAACTTTCCACCTAACTTAGACAATCCATGTAATCATAATACAACATCTAGCTGTCCATTAACCATGTTTTCCACATATTCATGCATCCTGATTTCAAGTACAGTACATATGCATTGCTATCACCATTTACTTTGGGGCATTTTTTCCCCTTTTTATTATTTGCTCTATATTTTTTTCTTTTTTTTCTTTCTCTATTATATTTTTTTCTATTTTTCTTTTCTTTTGTTTTTTTTTCTCAATGCATATGATTAAATTATTGAAGGAATAAACATGTTCTCAGATTCTTTTTCATATTTTCTCAAGAATATACAACACCTAATTCTCAAACCAAATTTTAATCATCCCAACTTCCCCACACTTAATTCATGAGCACTTTTACTAGTCTAAGCTAATCAAGGATTCAAATTAAGGACATTATCATTTTATGCTTAGAGTTAGTGATGTGTTAAAGTAAAGAACAAATGGGTAAAATAGGCTAAAAATTGGTTTGCAAAGGATAGTGAAAGGGTAAGGCCATATAGGTTTGTAAGCTAAGCGAAACAAGACCTCAATCATATAAGTATATGCATACATTGAACAATGGAAATATAGAATCAAGCAAGATATAGATCACAATTTTAGAGAGAACAACACACACCAAAAATAAAATAATGATTGATAAAATGCAACCAATCAAATAGGCTCAAAATCTCACTGATTTTGTGTGTTCGAGCTCTAAACCATGTTCCAATATAATATTTCTTCAAACAATTTTAACAAAAAAAGTTTTTAATTTAAATTATTGAAATACTATAAAAAGTTTCTTGAAAAAGAAAATATTACTTCAACCAAGTAGTAGCTAAATGCACAAAATCAAACAAATATGCAAACAAATATGCAAATGCAACAATTAACAAGGAAATAAAATAAAACATTGGTGTTGAGAAGAAAATAACTAACCCACGGAAGTCGGTATTGACCTCCCCACACTTAAAGATTGCACCGTCCTCAGTGTATGCTGAGATGTGCAAGTGGATGGGTGGCTCCAACTGGTGCTTTTCTCCAAAGAGTGTGCAGATTGACTTGTCGGTCGCCCCATATAGAAGTTCTTCCTTTTCTTTCTCGGTGGCCAGCCTGAAAGAAGAGGAAAAGAAGAAAAGTAACCCAGAAATAAAGATAAGAAAATAAATAAAGTATGGTTGGGTTATTGCCAAATAATAAGGGTCTCAATTACATGGTAGCAACATGCAAGTGAGAAAACAGTAGAAGCACATGGCATACCAATGGTGAAAAAATTGCAACAATAAGAGGAAGAGACAGTAGATAGTGAAAGACAATATAAATTCATGTCAATGCAAAAGAAATACAGGTATCATAAAAGATTGGCATCGACAGATAATTAATATCATCCAACAGTGTAATACAAGTCACTAAGCACCAAAATAGTACCAGAAAAGATACAACAGTGGAATAAGAACATGTAACACCAATGGAAAAAATAATAAATTTAGAAAAGAAAAGAAAAATATGCACAAAATTAAAATGCAATGAATGAAATATACAAATAAATTAAGTAAAATAGAATTGAAGTAAAGAGGGATGAGAAGGTAAAGAGATAAAGTAAGAAAGAAAGAAGAAAGAAGAAAAGATAGAAAAAATTAGGATTAGAGAAGAAAAGATAAGATAATTGGCGCTGATCTGGATAAGTTGTGCAGCGCAGGCGACGCAGACGCGTGAGTGACGCAGTCGCGTGGTGTGCGATAAGGTTAGGTGACGCAGACGTGTGGGTCACGCGATCGCGTGGCCTGATTTGTGCGATTGGCGCAAGTGCAGCCTCGCATTCGCGCAACTTTTTGTTTCAAACTCATTTTGCCAAAAATCTGGGTGACGCGTTCGCCTGGGTGATGCAATCGCGTGAATGGCCATTTTTGAACAACGATGCGGACGCGTGAGGCACGCGTTCGCGTGGTGGGGCTTGTGCTTCTAGCACGAGTCCAGTCCTACTCCATCATAACTCTCTGCCATGCACCCATTTACGTCGATTTTACAGGGCCACGCGTTCGTGTGGGTGACGCAGACGCGTGGGGAAGCTATTTCGCAAACAACACAAATGCGTCAGTGACGCGGTCGCATGGGCATATTTGTGCCTGAGGCACGCCTCCAGCCACACTTTCGCGTGACTTACTGTTCACTTTTCTTTTCTTCCTAATGCACTGGTGACGCAGACGCGTCAGGGACGCTTACGCATCCCATGCATTTTTTTATGCAGTATGCAAAATGCAATGCTAATGCGAATGTTATGAATAATTCCAGGTTCAATGAAATAAAATAAAATAAAATTCAAAAACAAACAAAACTAAATAAAATTATAACTGAAAAAGGAACGATCATACCATGGTGGGTTGTCTCCCACCTAGCACTTTTAGTTAAAGTCCTTAAGTTGGACATTTGGCGAGCTCCTTGTCATGGTGGCTTGTGCTTGAACTCATCCTAAAACTTCCACCAATGCTTGGACTTCCAATAAGCTCTATCAATGCCACGTAAATTCCTCAAGCTTTGATGGAGTTTTTCACAAGCTTTGAGCTCCCAAAATTGATCCTCATATATTCCCGGATCCCAAATCTTGTTTCTACACCCATCTTCAAGTTGATTATCATGATTCCATCCGGGTGGTTCAGCTTTAGAATTCTCACGTAAGCACCCAAACATCTTCCGAGACCCATTCAATCGAGTTCTACACCAACTTTTGCATTTAAACTTTGAGCTTTCAACCATAATAAACCTAGGATTGTGATGCCCACCACTACTTTTGCATTTAAACTGAGCTTTCAACCATAATAAACCTAGGATTGTGTTGCCCACTACTAACCATCTTCCTCTTACTCTTAATGCCACAAAGAGTTCTAAGTTAGCCATCCGTCTCCAGTAGCCATATTTAAGTGGGAAGGTAAAGGTCAAGGATAAGAATTTTACCCACTTGAACGTTGTGTTGGACGGTAATGGCCTTGGGAGAGGTATTTCTAATGAATTTGCAAGCTCCACTCCCTTGTGCTCTTCTCTGACAACTTCCACCTTTTTGCAAGCTTCTTCAATTTCAACCTCTTTCTCTTGGTAGCTTTCGTCCGATTCAATTTCTTCCGCATAGTTCACCAAGGGTATGGGAGGTTGTGCTTCTTCTTCTTTAATCTCCATGTCAAGTCCAATGGGAGAGGATTCAAATGTAGATAAGAATTCATTAATGATTGAATCCATCTCTTGATCATCCCCTTCAAAGTCTTCAACCATGATATGCCTTGGAGGTTGCACACCCTCCTCAACATCAATTGCAAACGTCTTAGAAGGAGGCTCTATGACTTGAGTTTTCCATGGAGATTCTGCGTCTCCTAAGTCTTCAACCACTTCTTCCTCTTCAATGGCAGGTGTAGCTTCTTCCAATTGTTCCAATATAAAATCGTGCTGCTCACTGTCCACCGGAGTTTCTAACTTCTCCTTCATGCCACGTTCTTCAGTAGATTCTCCACATGAAGCCATGGGAGTTCCTTGAATGTCTGAACGTCGGGAAGGTAATTGATTTATCGCTTGATCTAGTTGTCGAAGGGTTGCATGAAGTTTTTCCACTGTTTTCTTGAGACGATCCCTTGATTCTTGTTGCGCTCGGCTATCATAAGTAGGATCATAGTGCTCTTCGATTGATGGATATGGAGATGGTAAATATTGAGGTGGTGGTTCTTGGGAGTAATTGGGTTGGAATTGGGGTGGTTCTATATATGGTTCATATGGCTCATAAGGTGGTTGGTATGGTGGTTGAAGGTTAGTGTCATATGGAGGTGAATGAAGAAAAGGGGCTTGTGAGTATGGTGGTCCAAAGCCATGTTGATAAAGGGGTTCATCGGTATATGGTGGTGGTTGTTGATAATCAAAAAAGCGCTCACTATAGCCATTGCCTTGATATGCATCACAGAATGGTTGTTGATAGTCTATTGGAGGTGGTTGTTGCCATGAGGGTTGATTAAATCCTTGTGCCTCCTCTCATCTTTGTTTGTTTCATCCTTGATGCATGTTCTTCTTATAGCATCCATTCCCTACAACAACATTGGAACCAAACTCATAGCGACAGGGGTGAGAATTCATAGTAGCTAATAAAAATTAAAAAAAAAACAAAAATAAATAAACAAGAAAAAGGAAATATTTACAATAACCAATAATAAGGCACACGTTTGCAATTCCTCGGCAACGGCGCCATTTTGACGATCGAATTTCTATCGGTAAAGAAATTCACAAGAATATAATCGCGTTGTAAGTATAGTTTCTAAACCAACAGAGAATCCTTTCGTACAAAAGTTTGGTTGTCACAAGTAACAAAACCGAATAAATTTATAAACCGATGTATTCAAACGTCGGGTCGTCTTCTCAAGGAATTGCAGGAAAGTATGATTTATTATTGGTTATGGAAAAAGATATATTTTATTTTGGATTTTTGAAATAGGAAACAAGTAATGTAAAATAACAAGTCGTTAAAATAATAACTAATAAAGCTCTTGGCAAGGTATGAGAATTGGAAGTCCTGTCCTAATGATCCTTATCAATTGTGATGAGAATTGGTTTTTGCTCCCACTTGGTCAACCTCGAACTATGAAGTTAAGTGGATAAATCAATTTGATTCCTCAAGTTCTAGTCTTTCCTTTAGAAAGGCTAGAGTTAATGGAATCCAAATTAATTAGCAAGGAATTTCAATTTTTCAGTCAACACCTCAAGTTTGATAACTCAAGCGTCACCAATTACTTAACCAAAGGCAAAAGGAAAAATTCTAAATTAAATTGAAAACATCATAAATAGAATAAAGCAATCATAAATCTAAAATACCTCAAACTACGTTTAAACATAAATTCAAATCTAACATGGAAAGGTTCATAAGATAAATTGAAAAGATAAATATCAATTAAAGTAATAAAATAAAAGTAGAAAATAAATTAAAGGAACATTGAACCTGTGATGAAGAAGAAATAATCCTAAATCCTAAAATTAAGAGAAATCATAATTCCTAAAACCTAAGAGAGATGAGAGAACCTCTCTCTCTAAAAACTGCATCTAAATTATCAAAAGTGAATTATGAGTCGTCCCACTTCATTCCTCCACTTTGCAGCCTTTAATCTGTGTTTTCTGAGCTTGAAACTGGGCCGGAAATAGACCAGAAATTGCTGAGGGCGAAATCTGCCACGCTGATTTTTGTCACTGCGACGTGTCCGCGTAGAGCACGCGTTCGCGTCGCCTAGCTATACGACCACTATCGCAAATTATATATCAAATCGAAACCCCGGACGTTAGCTTTCCAACACAACTGATTCCACATCATTTGGACCTTTATAGCTCAAGTTATGATCGATTTAGTGCTTGAGGGTCAGACTGACAACTTTGCAGTTGCTTCAATTTCTTGTATTCCTTTCACTTTTGCATGCTTCTTTTCCATCCTCCAAGCCATTCCTGCCCTGTAAACTCTGAAATCACTTAACACACATATCACAGCATCGAATGGTAATAAGAGAGGTTTAAAATTAGTAAATTTAAGGCCAAAGAAGCATGTTTTCAATCATAGCACAAAATCAGGAAAGAGAATGTAAAACCATACAAATAGTATGAATAAGTGGGTAAAGAGTTGATAAAAACCACTCAATTGAGCACAAGATAAACCATGAAATAGTGGTTTATCAACTGTTCATCGTTTATTTTAGCAGTGCAGGACATCAAAGCGTTTAGATATGATTGTGTATTCCGGACCCCACGAAAGTGTGAATAATATAGAAAGCGGCGAGGTTGATCATGGAATATCCCAAGATGATGCTGAAGAGTGCAATAGGCTTTCCTCGAGGGGTATTCCATGATCAACCTCGCCACTTTCCATATTATTCACACTTTCGTAAGGTCCGGAATACACAACCATATCTAAACACTTTGATATTTTGCACTCCCCAAATAAAAAGTAGACAGTCAACCTAAAAAAATCTACATTACAATAAATACTAGTATACATATTGTATCCCTTGATTGAAACAACAATAATTGGTACATGTACTTACTTTACACTCGATTCATTGACAACATGGTGCTCTTCGTTGCTCACGGGGCTAGGTGCTCCACAATCAGCAACAAATTCTTCTTGAAGCTCATGATTACACACATTATGTACTTTATCTCAATATAATATAACAAAAACAGAGTTACTTAAACACATCTAAATTTACAAAATGGCATACAAATAATTGTTGAAACACATCCAAATTGATACAAATAACATTTATTCATTTCAATACTATTATACATATCGTATAGGTAAATTATAGCAGCAATAATTAGTAAATGTGCTTACTTTTCAATACTAGCATTGACATCATGGTTTTTTTTTTGTTGTTCACGGGACTAGGTACTCCACAATCAGCAACAACTTCTTCTTGCAGCTCATGTCTATACATACTAAGTCATTTAACTCATTGTAATATAATAGAAAAGGACTTACTTAAACACATCTAAAATTACACAACGTTACACAATTAATTGTTGAAACACATCAAAAATGATACAAATAAGACATTCATTCCAGTATTAGTGTACATATCGTATAGGTAAATTGTAACATAAGTAATTAGTAAATGCACTTACTTTTTAATGCTAGCATCGACAACTTCTTGGATATCAAGACTATAGACACGAAGTCATTCAATTATTATATAATATAATGAATAATTACACTCATACAAATCTAGCCACAGAAGAAAGGAATATAAAATTAATTATAAAGTAAAATGTCATTTAAACTTGCTTTTCCTGACAGTTTTTTGTGCCATTCAAAACTCAATCTCGAGATAAGGGAACATTAATTTTATCAGACGATGTTGAGCTTGGGTTCTCTTTATGACATAATTCTTTATTGCTAATGTCAATCTCGGTGAAAATTTGTTCGTCATCTGACACGGTAACAATTTTTTTTGGCCTTTTTCTTGTTCGCTCTTTAGTCCGAGGTCTAACTTGTGCGCCCCGTCGCTTATCATGTGTTCTCTTTTGTGGTTCTTCGATGTTGCCCTTTTCCCTCTTGGATTTTCGTAACTCATCAATCTTCCGAATTAGACCTTATTAACACTATTAATTAATTCTCAAGCATAGGTCCATAGTAAAAAAACCAAATACATGTACGTATGTATCTATACCGATTCCCGAACTTTTTCTTCCTTTAGTACTTCTCTAAGCTCAGCAACAATCCATTTCTTAGTCCATGGTTCAATGCCACCAGAATATCCCCTAAGGTCTCCGTATTTGTTCGTATGCAAATAAAGTATCTACACAAAAACACATGAGCAAATTAGCACTACCGTTCAAGTGAATCTAGGTATAACAAGTGTTGGCTTAACTTACCAAGAGAGCAAACATGTATCCATCAATAGTCCTTATGACATCTTCCTTATATTTCCTTAAGCCCTCCTTAACACAGTCATAGATGTGTCTACCCCAAAAAAATCTCATTGGGTTACGCACATTTATCACGCCCGGGATGAATGAAGTGGTAATATACTTATTACTAGAAGCATACAGAAAGGCCTTCATGACAAACATTATGAAATAGCGCCGGAACTCCTCCTTTTCTACTTCTGTTGTAACCGAGCATCTAATAACATGGGTCTTAACCTCTTTTTGGGTTCTGCCTTCCAAAGGTCTCTATGAGGTGACGATGCTTCTTCGGATCTAATTTCGAGAAGCTATCACCTATAAAACGGAAACCACAGGGTTGAGAGAAGTATTACTACATCCAAAAAATACTAACTAGCACTAGACTTACTAGGCACCATAGAAGAGAACATATATGCACTTTACATTAAATATATATTTTACGTATTACCCTTTGCAGGGAGTCCCAATGCTTGACTTATCACTCGTGCATTCACCTCCGGTCTCAACTTCCAAATGCATTCGATCCTTGTTATATGACCGTGCTAGGGCGACAATCAAATCTTGGTTCATCGACCACTTAGGGATGTGCCTCAAGCATCCAAAACCCAGTTTTTCAACTTCTTGGTATTTGATCGGATATTTATCTTTTAGATGTTCCATCATATCCGCAATAGCAGTTGGAGAGGAGCGGGTATCAAGCGTTTTCTAAAAAGTTGAGCCACTTGTTAGTATGTGTCAAATTGTGTACTTCACTTGCTATTCTCGAAAATTTCTAAAGTGAGAAAGAAACTACCTTTTTAGGATCCTCTGGTTTATTCGGCCTTCCAACTTTCTTTTTGATATTGTTAACATTAGATTCATCAAGTCTGCCATCGGAAGCCTTACTAGCTGCTGATTTCCTTTCTTTGGACCAGCTGAAGTATGTTTTTTAACTGGCATTATGATTCTACATTGCAAATTGTTCATATCATAAGGTTAAACATAAAGTTCTCACCGAAAACACTTGTAGAATTGAGGTAACAAAATAAACACATCCCGAATCATAATAATCCACGCTAATTACTTCATTAACATATCCGAAACTCATATACCTATGATAAGATTATAAATCCAAATTTATAAGATTAAACATCCTAAATTTATACCTATTACATAACCAAAATTGATAATAGTACACATCCAAAATTATAAGTTTAGACAACACAAATCACCAAATAACTGATATCTAAAGAAAACACGACTTGCATATATGAAGTTAGTAATCACTAGAACTCTCGGTCATCATCAAAATATTTGAAAGAATAATGCCTCAATGAATGAGCATTTCATTACTTGATATTCTAATTCAAAACTACTCAAATTTTATAGGAAGAAAATGATTAGCGGTATAGTACGTAAATTAATAAATAATCGATGATAAGTTGATTAATTGCTCTTTGGCTAAAGATTGAAATTTTGAGGGTAAAATCCACAACCAAAAAATTACCAATCAAAACAAATACATCCCCAACACAAATTGCATATAGAACATAGAGCTTGAATAATAAATAATTTATTTATAATTCTGACCGAGCAGAAGATCAAGTACACACAAACTAGGAACAAAACAAATCTAGTCATAAAAGAAAAAACTAATCACACTTACAATCTCATTAAACATTAAGTGAACTATGGATGAGGATGGTGAAAACTAATCTTCAAACTTTTAGGTTATACTGGTAGGTTCCTCTGCACTATTTCTTTTGGCAAAAGATAATAAATCATGTTCAAACTAATTCATGTATTTAGGATTTTTAAAATTCCGTTCATAAGCCACTCAGCTCATAGTTTGATACAGGCATATTCATAAATATGTCCACTATAATTATGCTCAAATATGTTCAATTTTATTACACCCTTTAAATACATCCACTTATTAATTTAAACTTCGACATAATTTCTAACTCTATTGCCCAGTAATAGTTATATTGATGTAATGTAAAGCAGCAAGCATGAACTTACCCACAAATAGTGATTACTGCAAGCTAACCAACACAAAAGTATCGATTCAAAAATGTAAAAATTTCCAAAATACAGAAATTGCACATGAAAAAATAATTTCACATTACAATATATATGAAAATCTCCTCACGCCATTTTATTCGAATTTTATTTTTAAAAAAAATCAAAACATTATATAGAATAATACAAAAATTAGTGGTGTAAGAGACCCATCCAAACCTTAGGTAAGCTATCAGTGTGGTTGATGTGGACAAACAGCGGCGACGAAGATGAGGTTGGAAGGAGAGGAATGCGACGTTGTGGATGAGCGTCGTGGTGGAGGAAGGGGTGGCACGGACGAACGGCGGCAGGGGTGACTTCTCTGGTTTTTTAATGTGCGCCACTGAGTTGCCGTTGTGAGCCTTTGGGTTTTGGATTTAGGGCGTCGAAGATGAGGGTCGAGAAGGACGGTGGCGTTGACGCGCCTCTGGGTTTTGGATGTGGGGCGCGGCGTTGACAATGAAGACCGAGGAGTACTGTGTTGCAGACGAACGGTAGCAGGGGATGAATTCTCTGTCTTCAGAGTGCGCCGCTAAATTGCCGTTGTGAGGATCTGGGTTTTGTGTCTTCAGAGTGTGCCGCTGAATTGCCGTTGTAAGGCTCTGGGTTTTGTGTTGTGAGCCTCTGGATTTTGGATGTGGGGTTTTGTGACTTCTTTGCTTTCATGAGGGTTTTGAATGGGCTTAGTTAATAATTAAATAGTTAAAGCTTGTTTTAGAATTTTAAAATTTAAATTTTAAATTTTAAATAATTTGAATTTTATATGTGTATTTAAATCATAATATATTAATAATTAAATATATTAAATCTGAAATAGAAATTTATGATTTAAATTTTAAATTTTAGTTTGATTTAATTGTATTTTAAATATGGATTTAATTTTTAAAAGACACTAAATCTATTCACAATTTTTAGATGTATTTATTTTATTTTTTTAAAATTATTGTAATAAAAGGCTTAATATTGTACCATTTTTAAAGGATACCGAGTTGAATTGTTAGTCGTCCTATCTATATATCTAAAAAGGTTTTAAAAAATTTGGGATGAGAACAAAACCTCTCAAATTTGGTATAGTTATGCTAGAGATCCTAAACTTTGATTCAAATCAAGTTTCACTGCATTTGAATTAGAATTTGACTTTATATAGTTTTTAAAGTTCTGCCACTGTTCTAATAAATTTTGAGAAAACAGCATGCAGCAGAGTTCTTATAAAAATTTGGACATAATCTCCCCTTCAAAATGGACTTAACCACCAAGTTCTTAAATTTCAACCATTCACCAATCCCCCATCACCAACTTTTTAAAACACATGATTCTTGATACTCAATTTATCACAATTCCGTTTAACAACTAGTACCACATCATCAATCAAAAGAAATCATAATTTCCATCAAACTTTCATTAAACCACTACCACAACGACACCAACTCAAAAAAATTAACATAATCAAGAATTCCAGCAACCAATCATTTCAAATAATCAGAAAACTAATCACAGTTCATAACCACAAACAATCCAACTTCATCAATTTGTCTCACAAAGCAACCATAATCTATTTGCAATTACTCATTTAATTTTATTAGCATTCATAATTTAAAACCTTTACTTTTAAAAACAAATCCCCAACCACAATTTGTCGAACCCACAGAAATTATCAAGCGTGACCCTCTTCGTCCTAATCTGCGGCAGCAGCTCCACCAGGACCGTGTGGCAGCGACAGCAACAATCACAACATCAAGCAAAAACAACGAATTCAAATTATGCAGGAACCAAAGGAGAAAACAGTTCTAGAAATCCAAAACAGAGCAGAACTAAAATTGAATCAAAACAGGAACAAGAGAGATTAATTGTTGATAGAATATAAAGATAAAGCTAGAGTAGAATCAGAAAAAAGGGTTAGACCAGGATACGGGCAAAAACGGTCCAGTTCCTGCGACGGCAACAGCTCCAGCAGCAAGGACGACGGCTTGGTTCAGGTTCACCTAAACGGCGACGGCGACGACCATGGTAGCGGCGGCTCTGTCAGACTGCAGAAACCAAAAGCAGAGGCAGAACTGGCAAGCCTCCGCCTCCGGTCCTCCAGCATTGATGTCCGACGAGCAGAATGGCGACAGATAGCTCCAGCGGTGACGCAGCAGCTCGATGACAGCATACCAGCTCCTCCTTCCTCCGTCGCGACCGTTTTATCCACCCATCTCCCCTATTCTCCCTCCCGTTCGCGTTCCCCTTCTCTTCATCGCACTCCTCTCCATGGCGGATTCAACGGTAACAACAGCAAACCCTAGTGGCGACGGTGGTGATCTTAACGGCGATGGTAATAGAACGAAGCCTTCTTCCTCCTCTCCGTCGGCACTTCCTTGCTTCCCACATGCAAGCTCTGCGATTCTCCTCTCTCCCATTCCCCTCTAACAGCAATGGCGACAATGGCTCCTAGCCCCACCGGTGCCGTCCTTCCCCCTTCTCCCTCTCCTTCGGTGTCGTTCTCCCTCAATTTCTCGTTTTTCCCCTTTTCTATTCTACTGATTCCTGCGTCTCTCTCTCTCTGTCCCTCTCTGCTTCTGTCTTTGTTAACAAAATGAATAAATGATTGTGAGGAAGAGTGAGTGTAATTTATGCGTGAGTGAGTGGTGGAGTGAGTGATGCGTGTGTACTGTGTAGAGAAGAGAGTAACGTGTATTTTCACTATTTTGCTAGGTTTAAGAGGTTGTTTGGGTCTAATAAAAGATTTTTGTTGAGTTATTTTTTTTAAAGATTTTATAAAAAAAATAAAAATAATTTTATGATTGGATATTTCATATAAAAAATTTTTTTATTTATCAATTATGTTTAAGTATAATAATATAAAAATATTTTTTTATTTATTTATTATATAAAAAATATCTTTTTTTAAAATAAAAATAAATAAATTACAACTTCTCAAAAAAGATTTTTTTTATTTTTTTTAGTACTTTTACTTTTACTACTAAAAATTTGCCAAACTTGCTAAAAAATAAAAAAATATCTTTTATCAAAATAATGGCGCCCAAACAAACACTAATAGGTAGGGAAAATGTCTTCTAGTGTGATAAAAATAGGTGTCACGTATCAGGGGTGTTCACAGTGCGCGTAAATAGGGGTGTTCATAGGTTCGGTGAAACCGGATTTGATGTGACCCATATCCGGTCTGAAATATATACTGGATCTATTTGTTAGACTCGAACCCGGTCCTAGACGCGATAAAATGTATACACTTTTGGGCCACGATTATACCAGATAAAAATCGGATAAAAATCGGGCCGTTAACATTACCTTCTTGTAAATTAACATGTGAAAATATCCAAATTTCCAAGACTCCAACCATTATTTGACATGGTAAAATTTACTTAGAAAAATATAACAAGAACCAACCGTTCTCTAAAATTAAAGTATAACCACAATCAATACTAATATTGTCTAATAACACCAAATATTTAAATCAATACAAATAAGTGAATAACATAATATTATGCATTAGTCTAGTTAGTCTTATGCATTTTAAACATAAAACATTAATTTATAGTCTTATAATGACTAATAACACAAAATATTAAGGTTTACAATACTTAAATTTCACATAAGAATAGCCATCATCCATCACTAATAACACAAAATATTAATTGTGTATGATGACCGGGCCACCGGGCCGAGTTCGGGTGACCCGAAATAATGACCGAGTCTATTTTTGAGACCCTTACCCGACCCTAAACTCGGTGAAATCACGTCAAATTAGCTCCTAAAATGTTCGGACCGGGCCGGGTCCTCGAGCCGGGTTGGGCCATGTACACCCCTACGTGTAAAAATAGCATTTGTTTTGAGGTATTAGGACAGGGACTGGGAGACTGAGACTCAGTATCATGTTTGTTGGTTCAGAGACTGGTATTAAAATTTTTGTCTCTGTCCCCAAAATTTCAGTATTTCAGTACCTCCAAAAAATGGGGACACAAGTGACTGAAATTTTTAGAGACGGAGACTGAAACTTTAATAACATTTTATACGTAAAATACCCTCATTTCAATTAATTAATTCTAATTTTACCCTTTGTACAAACTAAATTAGAGCTTCATTATTGTTTCAATTTTTGTCTCCCACTTTGTATCAAACAGAATACTGAGATTTATTTCAATCTCTGTCTCTAAGTCTCTGTCTCTCAGTATCAGTCGTTCAGTCTCTATCTCTTTACCAAATGCTACCTTAGAGTTAGAGTTAGGTTTAGGAAAAATATGTACTAGTAGTATAAAAAAATATAAAATTTTTGAGGTAAAATAATAATTTGCGATTAATTATAATACTAAAAAATTATTTTGGAAACATATAAAATGTTATTTATCAACATACTAATAAATTCAAATAATTATTTTTAAGTTAAAACTACAATAATCAAATTAATCATCTTTTTATAAAATAAATTTTGAATTCAAAATATCAATTACTCAATTTAAATCATATAATTTTCATTATTTATAAATAACTAAAATTCTAGTTTTAATTATATAAAATATTTTATTATAATAAAATTATATATAAAAATCTTAATTAATTTAAACTCCAATAGTCATAAAATTAATTTAATTATTTTTAAGAAAATAGTTCTTAAAAATAACAAGTTCAAATTATCAAAATAAATCATAAATAATTTATTCTTGTATGGATACTTGAAGGGAGAGCTCGGTCTCTGGGAGTCGACGCCGAGTTATTATCTTCGGTGCTGATCTTTGAACTTCGTAGAAGTTCGAGCTTTTTCTTCGAGGAGACGTCCAATTGCACAGAGCGTGAAAAAAGAACAAGGGTGAGTGTACCTGCAAAGGCACTCCGAAACTTAAGTTAGTACTGAGAATTCAATGAGTGCTTTAAGGATGAGATACCATACCTTTATAAGTGGAGTAGGATAGGTCGGTTATGCTGCTACTGGTCGTCTACATTGAAGGGTAATTATTAGAGTTTAGTGCATGATCGGACGTTATTATTCCAAAATGTGGCCCGTTGGGCCTGATCATAACGTTTGTTGTCGAATTATAGTTGTAGGAGCCGATTTATTTGTCATAATGCCAAGTTATGAGGTCGGATGTATAATGGTCAGATCATAGCCCCCAAGCTAAGCCTGAGAACATGTTAAATGAAGCAGGTTGAGCTTTAAATGGATCATAAGTCGGCTTACTGGGTGATCTTATAGGTCGGTGACTGAATTGGCTTTGTAGCCTCCGGTTCAAGATGCTTCATTTGAAAAATTAAATATGTGTTAGTAAAAGAGAGAGAAAAAGTTTTGAATATTCATTAATGAACGTATGTGTTTCCTATGCGCATGATGGCTTTTGATATGACTGGTTTGATTGTTTGGTGGAATTGAGAACCATTTTGTAGTGGAAAGTTAATAGTTTTTGGAATCCAAGGGGTTCTGTGTGTTTGTTCAAAGTGTGTGTGTTTATCAGTTGCATTTGGAGAAAAATGAGCAAAAGAGGCACGCTACTTCTCTCTTCATCTCTATAACTTCTGTTCTTCTTTTTCGCTTTATTTTTCCCAAATGGATTTTGAGAAAGAGAAGAAAGATAAAGTTGATTGGTCATATGATTGGGTGAGTGATGATGTTAGGAAACGATGCTCACTGTTCTTGGATGAAGAATCTGTGAAGGAGATAGACAAGGGTAAAGTTGCGAGGGGTGGTTCTGTGTTGTATTTGAGCTGCTTCCTTGTGTTTCTAATGATCGTATTTTTCATAGGAAGGAGGGGTTTGAGTTTTTCTATATGTATAGCTGTGTGTTTAAGGTATTGAAGGTGAAACTGCCATTTAGTGAGTTTGAGTGTCAGGTTTTGAAGCAACATAACTGTGCTCCCTCCCAACTGCATCCTAATGGATGGGCATTTTTGCGTGGTTTTGAAATTATGATGAAAATTTTGGAGGAGGCTCCTTCTGTGGAGTTATTTTTTTCTTTATTCCAGGTAAAAGGTGTCTGGAAATGGGGGTGGGTGAACTTGAGTAGTTCCCTGAGGTTTGCTATTTTTAAGCTGTATAAGTCATCCTTTAAGGACTTTAAGGAGATGTATGTGAAGTTGACTAGTGCTGAAAGGGAGTTTCCATTTTACGTTGATGAGCACTTGGGGGAGAAATTTCCGCTTTGGTGGTGTTCGGAGCCTCAGAATATTCTGGGGCTAGAAATAATTAGCTCAAGGGATGAATGTATTATTGAGTATTTGGTAGAAGCTATTGATCGGAAGGAGTTATTGTCGGTGTTTGATTTGCTAAAATGGGAGGAGAATAGGTAGGCTGTGGTAGATTATTTAGGTGAGCTTTGTTAATACTGTTTTGTGAATAGGATTTGAAGTACGGCTCTAATTGTTCGATTTTGTATGTTTTCAGGTGGAAAGTATCCTGGTGTTTCGGCATCTACTCTGAGAGCTAGGGTTAAGAGCAAAAATCTTGATAAAGAAGGGTCTACTTCAAAAGTAAAAAAGGTTGTGGGTGTTGGTGAAGTTGATCAGCTGAAGCCAGAGAAAAGAAAAGTTGTTTTGAAGAAAAGGAAAACAAGTGTTGTCGATCTCTCTGAATGTTCCGAGGATGATGGGGGGTGAGATTCCTATTGAGGAAATTCAAAGTTTTGTCAGAAATCAGTAGAGATTACATGTTGTTACCGAACAGAGTGATGGATCGTCATTGTGGGGGAAAGACTTCCTGTATATGGCTGTTGCCGATGATATGTGTAAAGCTTCAGCGGATGTCACTTTGGCAGACGAGGTCGGTAACGTCGCCATAGATCAATATATGCAGGTATTTCTATTTGTTATGTTGTTTGTGTTTTTTGATATATAGGTGAAAATTTGAAGATACTGTTGTTTTTATTTAAGGTGATTGGTTTTCGGCTTGCCAG
The DNA here is from genome assembly GCF_003086295.3 of Arachis hypogaea. Taxonomy (NCBI): domain Eukaryota; kingdom Viridiplantae; phylum Streptophyta; class Magnoliopsida; order Fabales; family Fabaceae; genus Arachis; species Arachis hypogaea. The sequence continues at coordinate 33,055,589 of NC_092044.1, read as the reverse complement.
TTTGGGGCGTAGCGGAGAGAAGAAACATCGAAAGGTTGCCAAGCTTAAGCAAGATCTGAGTTTAAAGGAGGAGCTGGAGTTAAAGAGTAAGAAATTTTATGAATTGGAGACTAAGTTATCAGAAATGGAAAAAGGAGCTGAAGGTAATGAAGGAAAATTATTCGAAAGAGGTGGAGGATGTTAAGAAGAAAGAGGCCAACCTTTCCAACATGAGTGCTCAAGTTATTGAAGTTACCGCAAAGTTGAAAGAGGTTGAAAAGTAGAGGGGAACAGAGATCCTTGATTCATTCATGGAAGGTTTTGAGAGAGCTTTTCAGCAAGCTAAGTTTCTTGCTCCTGATGTTGACTTGTCTGAGATGGATCCAGGGAAGATTGTTCAAGACGGAGCTTTGGTGGAAAATGATGGTGATGGTGAAGGAGAGGCTGAAAATATTTGATTAGTATGTGTTTTGCTTTTGATTGTATTTGGTTAAGACTGTAGTAGTAGTTGGTAAAATTATTTAGTTTCTTGTTAGCTATTGACTGTGTTGGCATATGCCTTGTAAAAAAGAAAAGGCATTTATACTCTGATGGTTAGGTAATTTTAGTGATAAATTTGCATGCGTTTTGTCGGATATTTAGTGTAACTGTGATATTAAGCTTGTGTAGGCTAAAGATGCCTTTTGAAATTGTAAGTTTTGAGCCTAAGTCTAATTGTTAAAGTGGTAGCTCATAAATTGTGATTTGAAAAGGGTTTGTGCAGAAATTGATTTGGCTATATTTCTGAGATATGGGTATAATGATTGAGTTTTTGTTTTGATTGATTATTTGTCATTTGATTGGTAAAGTCGGAATGGTGTAATATAATTTAGATATCTGTAATTCGCTGAATAAAGATTGGGTAACTGGTTGATTGTTAAAGTTGGCGTAATCAGGTTCGGGATAGAGGTCGTCTGCCTGTATGATGGATTAAATCTGATTAGTTGGTTTCGGGACAGAGATTGGCTATTTATTTGATTGATGAAGTCCGATTAGGTGAATTCGGAATAGAGATCGGCTAATTGTTTGATTGATGAAGTCCGATTTTGATCGGCGATTGTTACTTGTTCGGTGATTCTTGTTTGTTTGTCAAGTTTGTTTGATCGGTAACCCGTGATGGGTTTGATTGTGAATAGAATTCAGAATGATAAAAGTATAAATTGGAAACTTAATGTGAAAAAATGAATTTAAAAATAAGAAATTTGTGTAGATTAAAAGACCTTTGACTACAAAGTATAGGTAGGCCAACCTCGTTAAAACCTCTCCAAGCAAAACCCTTTTGGAAAAAAATCTTGGTAGTAAGAAAAAGAGTACTTGCCTGTCCCTCTTTTTTAACTGTAATATAACTTTAAAGAAGATACATTCCAAGTGTTAGGCAAAGTATTACCATCTAAAGTTTGTAATCGGTAAGCCCCGTTGCCGATGACTTCAATGATTTAGAAAGGGCCTTCCCAGTTAGCTGCTAGTTTGCCATAGGTTGATGGTTTTCTAGCTTGCTCTGTTTTCCTGAGCAGAAGGTCATTAATTTGGAAAGACCTTGGGTAGTGAATTTTCTTGTTATATCTTCGGGCTATGTGCTGTTGCATGGCGAGATGTTTGACTGTTGTGGCTGATCTAACTTCCTCTACGAGGTCGAGTTCGGACTGCCGAGCTATGTTTTTTGTGGTATGGTCAGCCATTTCAGTACGTAGTGAGCATTGGGAGATTTCCACGGGTATCATTGCGTTTGAACCGTAGACTAGCCGAAAGGATGTTTTCTTTGTGGTTGAATAAATGGTGGTGTTGTATCCCCATATGATCTCTGGGATAAGCTTGGCCTAAAGGCCTTTTGTATCATCCAGTTTCTTTCTTAGAGCATGTAATATTACTTTGTTTGCAACTTCTGCTAACCCGTTTGTTTGTGGGTGCGCTACTGATGAAAAGTGTTGTTTGATTTTTAAGTCCTGCAAGAAAGATGTGAATTTTTTATCGGCAAACTAGCAACCATTATCTGTGATAATGTGCCGAGAAATGCCGAATCGACAAATAATGTATTTCCAAACAAAAGAAAGCATTTGTTGTGATGTGATCTTTGCTAGAGGCTGTGCCTCTACCCATTTGGAAAAGTAATCAATTACTACAACTAGGAATTTTACCTGGCCTGCTACTATGGGAAAAGGTCCGAGGATATCTATGCCCCATTGGTTGAAAGGCTAGCTAATCTCAGAACAGTGTAAGAGTTCGGCCAGAAGATGTGTGATCGGATTGTGTTTCTGACAGTTGTTACAGCTTTTAACTTTTTCTTTGCAGTCCTCACGTATTGTCGGCTAGTATAATCCAGCTCTGAGGATTTTTGAAGACAGACTGCAGGCTCCGAGGTGTGTACTGCAGATCCCTTCATGTGCTTCGGCCAGTGCAAGCTCGACTTCTGTTCTGCAAAGACATTTTAGTATGGATGACGATCGGATTTTCTATCGGTAAAGAAATTCACAAATATAATCGCGTTGTAAGTATAGCTTCTAAACCAACAGAAAATCCTTTCGTACAAACGTTTGGTCGTCCCAAGTAACAAACCCAACAAAAATAAAGAACCGAACTCTTCAAACCTCGGGTCATCTTCTCAAGGAATTACAGGGAAGTATGATTTATTATTGGTTATGGAAAATAGTATTTTTGGGTTTTTGAAAGGTTGAATGAGAAAAATAGATTGCAGGGAATCAAATCAATAGCAAAGAAAAACTCTTAACAAAGTATGAAAACTTGAAGTCATATCCTAATTATCCTTATCAATGGTGATGAGAATTATATTTTTGCTCCCACTCAGTTAACCTCTAACTTTGAAAGTAAGTCAAGTGGATAAATCAATATAACACCTAAAGTCCTAGTCAACTCCTGAGGAAAGACTAGAGTTATAGGAATCTAAATCAATCAGCAAAGATATCAATTATCAATCACGATGAGTTTGACAACTCAAGAGTTACCAATTAATCAACCAAAGCCAAAAGGGAAAAATCTAAATTATTTATATAAATAAAAGAAAGCAATTATAATTCTGAAATACCTCAAATTATATTAAATGAAGATATCAATTCTAACATGGAAAAATTCATAAATTAAATTGGGAAAATAAATAAAAAGAACATTAAACCTGGAACTTAGAAGAAATTGTAAGTTGAAATTATAAGAAATCCTAAATCCTTTAAGAGGAATCCTAATCCTAATCCTAAGAGAGAGGAGAGAACCTCTCTCTAAAAGCTACATCTAAATTATGAAAAGTGAATTATGAATCGTCTCCTTTCATTCCTCCACTTTGCAGCCTTTAATCTGTGTTTTCTAGGTTTGAAACTGGGCCGAAAATAGCCCAGAAATCGCTGGAAATGAATTCTGCCACGCTGAATTTCTGCACTACGATGTGTCCGCGTGGAGCATGCGTTTGTGTCACCTAACTGTACGGCCACTATCGTAAATTATATATCAAGTCGAAGCCCCGGATGTTAGCTTTCCAACACAACTGGAATCGCCTCATTTTGACCTCTGTAACTCAAGTTATGACCGTTTGAGTGCGAAGAGGTTAGGCTGACAGCTTTGCCAATTCCTTCAGTTTCTTGTATTCCTTCCACTTTTGCATGCTTCCTTTCCATTCTATGAGCCATTCCTGCCCTGTAATCTCTGAAAACACTTAACACACATATCACGGCATCGAATGGTAATAAGAGATGATTAAAATACACAAATTAAAGACTCTATGAAACAAGTTTTCAATCATAGAACAAATTCTGGGAAGGAATTGTAAAACCATAAATTATATGAATAAGTGGGTAAAGAGTTGATAAAAATCACTCAATTGAGCATAAGATAAACTATGAAATAGTGGTTTATCAACCTCTCCATACTTAAACATTAGCATGTCCTCATGCTAAGCTCAAGAGAATCTATAAGAGAGTGAAAAGGAATGATAGAGAGTATGCAATGCAACCTATATATGTGAATGCAACTACATGCAAAATATTTCTACCTACTTGGTTAAAAGTAAATAAGTTCTCCAAGACAAATATAAATCAAATTCCACTAATTTAAATCCACAATAAGAGACGAGTAAACTTGTAAGAAGATAGCTCATAAAAGCAGGGAACATAGAATCAAGCATTGAACCCTTACTGGTAGTGTATATCACTCTAACTCTCAAGTGTCTAGGGTCAATCACTCTACTCTTCTCTAATCATGCTTTCTAAACCTTGTTCTTCATCTAACCAATCAACAAATATTTAATGTACCAATGCAAACATCATAAGGTCTTTTTCAAGGTTGTAATGGGGCTGAGGTAAAGGTAAGGATGTATATATAAGGCTAAGTGAGCTAACAAAGTGAATCCTTGATTAGTCTAAGATCTCACCTAACAGACACATACTTTATATAATTTAAAATGCTTCAAGTAGCTACCCAAAATTTTCCCACTTTTCTATTACATGCTCATGTATCAAACTTATTTTTGAATTTTGTCCCATGTGCATTGATTCTTTTTATTTTGCATTTGGGATAATATTTTTTTTGTATCCCCTTATTTAATTACTTAATAAATTTTTTTCATTATCAATGCACATGGTAATTTAATTATTTTGATTTCACATGAGCATGCTTCCCAAATTTTCAAATAAGTTATTCAATTTAATTCCCTACTTTTTTCTATCATCCCATGTTCCCATAAAATTCCCCACACTTAAATTATACACAATATTTATCTTAAGCTAACCAAGGATTCAACTTGGGATTTTTATTTTGTTTTTCTACTTAAGACTAGTAATGTGGTTATGAAATAGAAGGGGGTTAAAAGGCTCAAGGGGGCTAACAAGGATGGCATAAAAGGTAGGTTTATTTGGGATAAGCGAGCAAAAATACAAATAATGGCCTCAATCATATGCAAGCATATAAATATACTAAACAATGGACATATAGACTGGAACAAAATCTAGATTATAGTTATAGAGAAGGAAACACACAAGAATAAAAATTTATGGTTAAATAATGTAACCATGTAAATAAGCTCAAAATCTCACAGGTTGTGTGTTCTTTGGCTCAGAATCCATGTTCCAAATACAACTTCCAAACAATTTTTCAATTTAAATTAGTGAAATACTATAAAAATTTCTTGAAAAAGAAAATATTACTTCAACCAAATAGTAACTAAATGCATAAAATCAAACAAACATGCAATCAAATATGTAAATGCAACAATGAACAAACAAAGAAAATAGAGTATTGGTATTGAAAAGAAGGTAACTAACCCCTGGAAGTCGATATCGACCTCCCCACACTAAAAGATTGCACCGTCCTCGGTGCATGCTAAGATGTGAAAGTGGGTGGGGATTGTGGTTTCTCAGCTGGTGCTCTTTTTGTTCTTTTCCTTGCCGGTGGTTTGGGAGTAGCTTTCTCTCTACCCTTCTTGGTGGCCATCTTGAAAAGGGAAAAAGAAAGTAACTTTTAAAGCTAAGGGGTAGAGCAAGGAAGAGAACGGAAAAGGTGGTAATCAATGCACAGTAAAGAAAAATGACGTTAACACATGATCATGACTACATGTGAAAAGTCATCAATGGAAATATAGCAAGTGCATGTGATGACAGTTAAATGCAAGGTATTTATTGACATGCCAGCAAAGACATGAGTAGCATAGATCAAGCATTCAATGTCCAAGTTAGATTACCAAGCCTTTCAAACTAACAATATGTTTGTATGGACAATTATAAATAATTAATAAAATATAAAAAGGGTTTTGTGAAAAACAGGCATTAAAGTAGTAGGATAATGTAAAAGTAGTGCATGATGCCATACGGACTTTTTCACAAACACTTATCATGCATGGTAAATAAGTTATTGAAAGTATTAAATTGAACATGCAAGCAACCCTATAAAAAGTAATATATAATTGTCAAACAATTCCTTAATAATTCACAAGCAAAATAATGACCCAAATAAATTTCCAACACCAATTAAAAGAAAAAGAAAGAAAAAGAAAAAGAAGGGAAAGAAGAGATTTAGATTTGGGGAAGAAAAGATAAGATAGTTGGCGGTGATTTAGATAAGTTGTGCGGCGTAGGCGACGCGGACACGTGGAGCACACGTTTGCGTGGTTGGCGCGATTTGTAAGTGACGCGGACACGTGGGCGACGCGTTCGTGTGATGGGGTTTGTGCTTCTAGCACCATTCCATCCCCACTCCATCACAACTTGCTGCCATACAGCCTTTTGGGGCACGCGTTCGCGTGGGTGATGCGGACGCATGGGAGGCATTTTTCCCATATGACGCGGATGTGTCAGCGACGCGGTCGCGTGGATCAAATTGTGCCAAAGGCACGCCTCCAACCACACTTTCGCGTGACTCTCTGTTTCTTCTTAACGCACATACGACGCGGACACGTCGCGTGCGAATTTTTTTTAATGCAGTATGCAGTATGCAATGCTAATATGAATGCTATGCATGAATTCAGGTTCAATCAAAACTCAAAAACAAACAAAATAGACTAGAATTAAAACTGAAAAAGGGACTATCATACCATGGTGGGTTGTCTCCCACCTAGCACTTTTGGTTAAAGTCCTTAAGTTGGACATCTGATGAGTTCCTTGTTATGGTGGCTTGTGCTTGTATTCATCCAAAAATCTCCACCAATGTTTGAAATTCCAGTAGCCTCCGGGATCCCAAACTAGGCGCAGAAAGCCTTCAAGCAAGTTAAAGCAAGTGACAAGGCCCCACAAGTGTTGATTGTTGGAATGAATTCCAGGGTCCAAAAACTTGCTTTTGCACCCGTCTTTGTGTAGATCATCATGATTCCATCCGGGTGGCACGCAATTGAAATTCTCACTACAGCTTCCAAACAACTTCCAAGACCCATTCAATTGAGCTTCACACCAAACCTTGCATTTCAACTTGGAGCATAAAACCATGTTGAACCTTGCTGGCAAACTCCAACTACTAACCATCTTTTTCTTGCTCTTAATGCCACAAAGAGCTCTAAGTTGACCATCCGTCTCTAGAAGCCCATATTCAAGTGGGAAAGTAAAGGTTAAGGAAGAGAATTTTACCCACTTGAACGTTATATTGGACGGTAATGGCTTTGGGAGAGGTGTTTCTAATGATCTTGCAAGCTCTACTCCCTTGTGCTCTTCTTTGACAACTTCCACCTCTTTGCAATCTTCTTCCATGTCAACCTCTTCCTCTTGGTAGATTTCTTCCAATTCAATCTCTTTTTTATTGTTCACCAAGGGCATGGGAGGTTGTGCTTCTTCTTCTTTCATCTCCATGTCAAGTCCAATAAGAGAGGATTCAAATGTAGATAAGAATTCATCAATGATCGAATCCATCTCTTGATCATCCCTTTCAAAGTCTTCAATCATGAGATGCCTTGGAGGTTGTACACCCTCCTTAACATCAATTTCAAACATCTTTGAAGGAGGCTCTATAACTTGACTTTCCCATGGAGGTTCAGCATCTCCTAAGTCTTCAACCACTTCTTCTTTTTCAATAATTTTGGCTTCCTCCACTTGTTCCAGTATAAAGTCATGCTCCTTACTGTCCACTGGAGTTTCTAGTGTCACCTTCATGCTACATTCTTCATTAGATTCTCCACATGAAGTTATGGGGGTTCCTTGAGTGTCCGAACATCTGGAAGGTAATTGATTTATCGCTAGCTCTAGTTGATGAAGGGTTGCATGAAATTGATCTACTATTTCTGTGAGGCAAGCCTGTGATTCGTGGGTCGATGGGTATGGACATGGTGTATATTGAGGTGGTGGTTCTAAGTATGGCTCATAAGGTGGTTAGTATGGTGGATATGGATTAGGGTCATATAGTGGTGTTTGGTGGAAAGGGGCTTGTGAGTATGGTGGTCCAAAATCATGTTGAGGAGGGGGTTCATAGGCATATGGTGGTGGTTGTTGATAATCAAAAGAGTGCTCACCATAGCCATTGCCTTGATATGCATCACATAATGGTTGTTGATAGTCCATTGGAGGTGGTTGTTGCCATGAGGGTTGATAAAATCCTCGTGGCTCCTCCCATATTTGATTGTTCCAACCATGGTGCATGTTGTTATTATAATCTCCTCTTCTTGCAACATAATTATAACCAGACTCATAGCCAAAGAGGTGAGAGTTCATAGTAGTGAGAGAAAATAAAAACAAAAATTAATAAAAAAGAAAATATTTTGAAAAAGATATGATTTTTGAAAAAAATAAGATAAGATAAAAATTTAAAAAAAATATTTACAATAACCAATAATAAGGCACACGTTTGCAATTCCTCAGCAACGGCGCCATTTTGACGATCGGATTTTCTATCGGTAAAGAAATTCACAAATATAATCGCGTTGTAAGTATAGCTTCTAAACCAACAGAAAATCCTTTCGTACAAACGTTTGCTTGTCACAAGTAACAAATCCAATAAAAATAAATAACCGAAGTATTCAAACCTTGGGTCATCTTCTCAAGGAATTGCAGAGAAGTATGATTTATTATTGGTTATGGAAAACATTATATTTGGGTTTTTGAAAGGTTGAATGAGAAAAATAGATTGCAGGGAATTAAATCAATAGTAAAGAAAAACTCTTGGCAAAGTATGAAAACTGGAAGTCCTATTCTAGTTATCCTTATCAATGGTGATGAGAATGATATTTTTGCTCCCACTCAGTTAACCTCTAACTATGAAGGCAAGTCAAGTGGATAAATCAATTTAACACCTAAAGTCCTAGTCAACTCCTGAGGAAAGACTAGAGTCATAGGAATCTAAATCAATCAGCAAAGATATCAATTATCAATCACGATGAGTTTGACAACTCAAGAGTTACCAATTAATCAACCAAAGCCAAAAGGGAAAAATCTAAATTATTTATATAAATAAACGAAAGCAATCATAATTCTGAAATACCTCAAATTATATTAAATGAAGATATCAATTCTAACATGGAAAAGTTCATAAATTAAATTGGGAAAATAAATAAAAAGAACATTAAACCTGGAACTTAGAAGAAATTGTAAGTTGAAATAATAAGAAATCCTAAATCCTTTAAGAGGAATCCTAATCCTAATCCTAAGAGAGAGGAGAGAACCTCTCTCTCTAAAAACTACATCTAAATTATGAAAAGTGAATTATGAATTGTCTCCCTTAATTCCTCCACTTTGCAGCCTTTAATCTGTGTTTTCTAGGCTTGAAACTGGGCCGAAAATAGCCCAGAAATCACTGGAAACGAATTCTGCCACGCTGAATTTCTGCACTGCGACGCGTTCGCGTGGAGCACGCATTCACATCACTTAGCTGTACGGCTACTATGGTAAATTATATATATAGTCAAAGCCCCAGATGTTAGCTTTCCAACCCAACTAGAACCGCCTCATTTGGACCTTTGTAGCTCAAGTTATGACCGTTTGAGTGCGAAGAGGTCAGGCTGACAGCTTTGATAATTCCTTCAGTTTCTTGTATTCCTTCCACTTTTGCATGCTTTCTTTCCATCCTCTGAGCTATTCCTGCCCTGTAATCTCTGAAAATACTTAATACACATATCACGGCATCGAATGGTAATAAGAGATGATTAAAATACGCAAATTAAAGACTCTAGGAAGCAAGTTTTCAATCATAGAACAAATTCTGGGAAGGAATTATAAAACCATGCAAATCATATGAATAAGTGGGTAAAGAGTTGATAAAAACCACTCAATTGAGCACAAGATAAACCATGAAATAGTGGTTTATCAATGGACGAGAGAATCCTCGTCTATATAGGCAGTTATTATAATTGTAAAAAAGGAGGCTTGTCGACGAAAGTGTCGGACATTTTTGACGTCGCCTGGTAAGGTCCCTGTCCGAAGATAGTCCATGTATGGAAATCTCGAGTCTGCTTCCTGTGTAACACTTAAGATTTCTGTGAGTTCAATTCTTGGCTTAGGCAATGTAGATTGATAAAGGGATGACCCATATGGTTGAGTACTAGTGAGTTTAGACAGAATGTTGGCTCGACCATTACTATCCCTGGGTATGTGTTGTATTTCGTATTTAGAAAAATTTGAAAGTAAATTTTGTACGATGTTAAGTTATTTAGTAAGCAAAGTGTCCTTTACTTAGTATAAGTTGTTTACCTGCTGGACGTTGAGTAAAAAGGCGCAGTATATCTTAAGTTCGGTGATGTTTAGGTCGGCAGCGAGTCTAAGACCAGCAATTAAGGCTTCATACTCACTTTCATTGTTGCTTTCTTTGAATGAAAAATGGAGGGAATGTTTGATGACGTTACCGTGGCCATCATCAAGTATGATACCTGCTTCACATCCATGTAGTTTTCGGCTATGTCTGGTACTGAAAACTCGGCGATTGAAGTCAACCAAGAATTGGGACTTGATAGATGTTTGGCCTTCGTATTTGATATCAAATTCCGAAAGTTCTACCGACCATTTTACTAGTTGGCTAGCCAGTTCAGGTTTCTGAAGGACTTGTCATAAAGGATGATCTATCCGAACCTGGATTTTATGGCTTTGAAAATATGGTCGGAGTCTTCTGGCTGAGAAGACAAGGGCTAGAGCCAGCTTCTCAATGCTCGGATATCAAAGCTTGGCATTCTGAAATGTTTTGATGGTAAAATAGATTGGGAACTGCTGCTTTTCCCTTTCTGTAACAAGAGCGGAGCTTATAGCCCAGTTAGTGATGGATAAATATAAAAATAATGGTTCCCCTTTAATGGGGGTTTGTAAAATTGGTGGTTTTGAAAGAGTTTCTTTGATTAATGCAAATGTTCGTTCGCAATCATCAATCCATTGGAAAGCTTTTTTCTTTTTTAAAGTTTGGAAAATACATAAAGACTTAGAAGCTAGGCACGGTAAAAATCTAGAGAGTGCAGCAAGTCTCCCTGTTAATCACTGGACTTCTTTGATTGTTTTTGGGCTTGTCATGTCTAAAATAGCTCGGCATTTCTCTGGATTAGCCTCGATACCTCGGCTAGTGAGCATGAAGCTGAGGAATTTACCACTTTGGATGCCAAATACGCACTTCTCGGGGTTTAACCGCATGTTATATTTTCCTAGTTGGCCGAAGATTTCTGCGAGGTCCTCTAGGTGATTGTTGCCGATCTTTGTCTTGGCGACCATATCGTCAACGTAGACCTTAATATTCCTGCCGATCTGCTTGGCGAAGAATTTATCCATTAGACATTGATATGTTGCACCTGCATTCTTAAGGCCAAATGGAATGACTTTATAACAATAATTTCCATACTCAGTAATGAAGGCCGTTTTATTTTGATCGGATGGATGCATTTGGATCTGGTTATAGCCAGAGTATGCATCCATAAAACTAAGTTTTTCATAACCAGATGCATTATCAACTAAAAATCAATGGAAGGTAAAGGATAGGAATATTTGGGGCATGCTTTGTTGAGTTCGGTGAAATCAACACACATGCACCATCTACCGTTATGTTTTTCACCATGACGACATTCGCCAACCATGTTGTGAATCTGATTTCTTGGATGAAGCCGGCGTTGATGAGCTTCTTGGTTTCTTCCAGGGAAGCTTGTTTGCGGTCATGGCCGAGGTTTCTCTTTTTCTGTGCTATAGGTCGGACAGATGGATCTAATGCCAACTTGTGGGATATGATGGATGAATTGATGCCTGGTGATGAGCGGATAATTTATACGCTTTTTGGCATTATTTTTAGGTAATTTTTAGTAGGATTTAGCTACTTTTAGGGATGTTTTTATTAGTTTTTTGAAAAATTTACATTTCTGGACTTTACTATGAGTTTGTGTGTTTTTCTGTGATTTCAGGTATTTTCTGGCTGAAATTGAGGGACCTGAGCAAAAATCTGATGTAGGCTGAAAAAGGACTGCTGATGCTGTTGGATTCTGACCTCTCTACACTCAAGATGAATTTTCTGGAGCCACAGAACTCCAAATGGCTTGCTCTCAACTGCGTTGGAAAGTAGACATCCAGGGCTTTCCAGAAATATATAATAGTTCATACTTTATTCAAGTTTAAACAACGCAAACTGGCGTTCAACGCCAGTTTCATGCTGCATTCTGGAGTAAAACGCCAGAAACACGTCACAAACCAGAGTTAAACGCCAAAAACACGTTACAACTTGGCATTTAACCCCAAGAGAAGCCTCTGCACATGTAAAGCTCAAGCTCAGCCCAAGCACAAACCAAAGTGGGCCGTGGAAGTGGATTTCTGCACTTAGACTTATTTCTGTAAACCCTAGTAGCTAGTTTAGTATAAATAGAACTTTTTACTATTGTACTAAGCGTCTTGTCTTTTGATGGATCTTTAATTGGTGTTTGCGATTTTAGACCTTCGTGGGAGCTGGCCATTCGGCCATGCCTGGACCTCTATCACTTATGTATTTTCAACGGTGGAGTTTCTACACACCATAGATTAAGGTGTGGAGCTCTGCTGTTCCTCGAGTATTAATGCAATTACTATTATTCTTCTATTCAATTTGGCTTATTCTTATTCTAAGATATTCGCTGCACTTCAACATGATGAATGTGATGATCTGTGACACTCATCATCATTCCGACCTATGAACGCGTGCTTGACAACCACTTCTGTTCTACCTTAGATCAAGCGCGTATCTCTTAGTCTCCACTCCGAAAGATCGAAGTCTTCGTGGTATAAGCTAGAATTATTGGCGGCCATTCCTAAGATCCGAAAAGTCTAAACCTTGTCTGTGATATTCCGAGTAGGATCTGAGATGGGATGACTGTGACGAGCTTCAAACTTGCGAGTGTTGGGCGTAGTGACAGACGCAAAAGAATCACTAGATTCTATTCCAACATGATCGAGAACTGACAGATGATTAGATGTGTTGTGACAGAGCATTTGGACCATTTTCACTAAGAGGATGGAAAGTAGCCATTGACAACGGTGACGTCCTACATACAGCTTGCCATAGAAAGGAGTATGAAGGATTGGATGAAGGCAGTAGGAAAGTAGAGATTCAACAAGAACAAAGCATCTCCATACACTTATCTGAAATTCCCACCAATGATTTACATAAGTATCTCTATCTCTATTTTATACTTTATTCGTCTTTATATTCGAAAACCATTATTACCATTTGATTTCGCGTGACTGAGATTTACAAGATGACCATAGCTTGCTTCATACCATTTGATAAGTCTTCTTGTTTGATCTTCATATTTTCTTGTTTTGTGTCTTTTGTTGTTTTTCATATGCATTTTTGCATTCATAGTATCTAATCATGAAAATTTCTAAGTTTGGTGTCTTGCATGTTTTTTTTTCTTGAAAATTTTCGAAAATAAGTCTTGATGTTCATCTTGATCTTCAAAGTGTTCTTGGTGTTCATCTTGACATTCATAGTGTTCCTGCATGCATCATTGGTTTTGATCCAAAATTTTCATGTTTTAGGTCATATTTGTGTTTTTCTCTCTGCTCATAAAAAATTTCAGAAATAAAAAATATCTTTTCCTTATTTTACTAAAAAATTTGAAATCATTGGGTTGACTTAGTCAAAATTCTTAAAATTAGTTATTTCTTGTTAGTCAAGTCAAGATTTCATTTTTAAAAATCCTATATTTTCAAAATCTTTTTCAAAAATTAAATCTTTTTCATTTTTCTTATTATTTTTCGAAATTTTTCTTATTTGATTTTCAAAATCTTTTTCTTATCTTTATTTCAAAATTTCAAAAACTTTACTAACAATTAATGTGATTGATTCAAAAATTTGAAGTTTGTTACTTTCTTATTATGAAAGGTTCAATCTTTAAATTCTAGAGTCATATCTTTTAGTTTCTTGTTAGTCAAGTAATCAGTTTTAATTTTAAAAATCAAATCTTTTCCAAAATATCTTTTTCAATTATATCTTTTTCAAATCATATCTTTTTTAAATCATATCTTTTTCAAAATCAATTTCAAAATCTTTTCTAACTTTCTATGTTTTCAAAATTGATTTTCAATTTTTTTTTTCAACTAACTAATTGACTTTTTGTTTGTTTCTTATCTTTTTCAAAGCCACCTAACTACTTTTCTCTTTCTAATTTTTGAAAATTGCTCACTCTTTTTCAAAGTTCTTTTAATTAACTAATTGTTTCAAATTTTAATTTTAATTGTATTTCTTATCTCAATTTTCGAAAATCACTAACTTTTTTTCAAAAACAATTTTCGAATTTCTCTCTCTCTCATCTTCTTCTATTTATTTATTTAATTACTAACACTCTTCTCTTCATCTTAAAAATTCGAACCCTCTTTTCTCCTCTGTGTTCGAATTTTTCTCATCTTTCTTCTATTCTTTTCTTCTTCTACTCACATAAAGGAATCTCTATACTGTGACATAGAGGATTCCTCTTTCTTTTCTATTTTCTTCTTTTTCATATGAGCAGGAGCAAGGACAAAGACATTCTTGTTGAAGCAGATCCTGAACCTGAAAGGACTCTGAAGAAGAAGCTAAGAAAAGCTAAAGCACAACAATCCAAAAAAAACCTTACAGAGAATCTCGAAAAAGAAGGAGACATAGCCAAACCCAATAACAATGGTGGAGGCGCAAGGAGGATGCTTGGTGATTATACTACACCTACTTCCAATTTTTATAGAAGAAGCATCTCAATCCCTGCCATTGGAGCAAACAATTTTGAGCTAAAGCCTCAACTAGTTGCTCTAAGCAACAGAACTGCAAGTTTCATGGACTTCAATCAAAAGATCTCTATCAGTTCTTAACTGAATTTTTATAGATATGTGATACTGTTAAGACTAATGGAGTAGATCCTGAAGTCTACAAGCTCATGCTTTTTCCTTTTGTTGTAAGACACAGAGCTAGAACATGGTTGGACTCACAACCTAAAGATAGCCTAGACTCTTGGGATAAGCTGGTCACAGCCTTCTTGGCCAAGTTCTTTCCTCCTCAAAAGCTGAGCAAGCTTAGAGTGGATGTTCATACCTTCAAGAAAAAAGATGGTGAATCCTTCTATGAAGCTTGGGAAAGATACAAGCAATTGACCAAAAAGTGTCCTTCTGACATGCTTTCAGGGTGGACCATTTTAGATATATTCTATGATGGTCTATCTGATCTTTTTAAGATGTCACTGGACCATTCTGCAGGTGGATCCATTCACCTAAAGAAAACGCCTGCAGAAGCTCAAGAACTCATTGACATCGTTGCAAATAACCAATTCATGTACACCTCTGAGAGAAATCCTGTGAGTAATGGGACACCTCCGAGGAAGGGAGTTCTTGAAATTGATGCTCTGAATGCCATATTGGCTCAGAACAAAATGTTGACTCAGCAAGTCAACATGAATTCTTAGAGTCTGAATGGATGGTAAAATGCATCCAACAGTACTAAAGAAGCATCTTCTGAAGAAGAAGCTTATGATCCTGAGAACCCTGCAATGGCAGAGGTGAATTACATGGGTGAACCCTATGGGAACACCTATAGTTCCTCATGGAGAAATCATCCAAATTTCTCATGGAAGGATCAACAAAAGCCCCAACAAGGCTTTAATAATGGTGGAAGAACAGGTTTAGCAATAGCAAGCCTTTTCTATTATCTTCTCAGCAACAGACAGAGAATTATGAGCAGAGCCCTTCTAGCTTAGCAAATATAGTCTATGATCTGTCTAAGGCCACTTTAAGTTTCATGAGTGAAACAAGGTCTTCCGTAAGAAATTTGGAGGTACAAGTGGGTCATTTGAGTAAGAAAATCACTGAAACTCCTCCTAGTACTCTCCCAAGCAATATAGAAGAGAATAAAAAAGAGAGTGCAAGGCCATTGATATTATCAATATGGCCAAATCCAAAGAGGAAGGGGAGGACGTGAATCCCAATGAGGAAAACCTCATGGGATGTCCTCCAGACAGAAGGGAGTTCCCTATTGGGGACCTAAAGGAATCTGAGGCTCATATAGAGACCATAGAGATTCCATTAAACTTCCTTCTGCCATTTATGAGCTCTGAGAACTATTCTTCCTCTGAAGAGGATAAAGATGTAACTGAAGAGCAAGTTTCTCAATATCTAGGAGCCATCATGAAGCTGAATGCCAAGTTGTTTGGTAATGAGACTTGGAAAGGTGAACCTCTCTTGCTCATTAGTGAACTAGATACATGGGTTTAGCAAACTCTACCTCAAAAGAAACAAGATCCTGGTAAATTCTTAATACCATGTACCATAGGCACCATGACCTTTGAGAAGGCTCTATGTGACCTGGGGTCAGGTATAAATCTTATGCCACTCTCTGTAATGGAGAAGTTGGGGATCTTTGAGGTACAAGCTGTAAGAATCTCATTAGAGGTGGCAGACAAGTCAATAAAACAAGCTTATGGATTAGTAGAGGATGTGTTAGTGAAGGTTAAAGACCTTTACATCCCTGCTGATTTCATAATCTTAGACACTGGAAAGGATGAGAATGAATGCATCATCCTTGGAAGACCCTTCCTAGCCACAGCAGGAGCTGTGATTGATGTTGACAGAGGAGAGCTAGTCCTTCAATTGAATGGGGACTACCTTGTGTTTAAAGCTCAAGGATCTTCCTCTACAACCATGGAAAAGAGGCACGATAAGCTTCTCTCAATACAGAGTCAAACAAAGCTCTCACAGTCAAACTCTAAGTTTAGTGTTGGGAGGCCACAACCAAACTCTAAGTTTGGTGTTGAACCCCCACATTCAAACTCTAAGTTTGGTGTTGGGGATCCCAACAATGCTCTTAACATCTGTGAAGCTCCATGAGAGCTCACTGTCAAGCTATTGACATTAAAAAAGTGCTTATTGGGAGGCAACCCAATTTTTGTTTATCTATATTTCTATTGTTCTTTTATGTTTTATTAGGTTTATGATCATGTGGAGTCACAAAACAATTGCAAAAATTAAAAACAGAATCAAAAACAGCAGAAGAAAAAACACACCCTGGAGGAAGAGCTTACTGGCATTTAAACGCTAGTAAGGAGCATCTGGCTGGCGTTTAACGCCAGAACAGAGCATGAAGCTAGCATTGAATGCCAGAAACAAGCAGCGGTCTGGCGTTTAAATGCCAGGATTGCATGCTGAGGAAAGTTGGTGTTAAACGCCAGAAACAAGCACCAAGCTGGCGTTTAACGCCAGAAACAAGAATTAGTCTGGCGTTAAATGCTAGGATTGCATACAGAGGGCGTTTTACATGCCTAAAGGGTGCAGGGATGAGAAAACCTTGACACCTCAGGATCTGTGTATCCCATAGGATCACTTCAGGATCTGTGGACCCCATAGGATCCCCACCTACCTTCTCCCTCTCTCTCACACCTTTTCATAACACTCTTCCCCAAACATCATTCACCAATCACCTCAATCACTCTTCTCCATCACCTCTTCACCACTCACATCCATCCACTCTTCCTCATAAACCCCACCTACCTTCAAATTCAAAATCTCTTTCCCACCTAAACCCAGCCTAAATGACTGAACCTAAACCCCTCTCCCTCCACTATATAAACCTCTCCTTCCTTTTTTCATTTTCACACAGCACTACCCTCTCTTCTCCCTCTTGGCTGAAACCTACACCACTCTCCCTCTCCTCCATCTCTTCTTCTTCTTCATCTATTCTTTCTTCTTTTGCTCGAGGACGAGCAACATTCTAAGTTTAGTATGGTAAAAGCATAGCTTTTTTGTTTTTCCATAACCATTGATGGCACCTAAGGCCAAAGAAACCTCAAGAAAGAAGAAAGGGAAGACAATTGCTTCCACCTCTGAGTCATGGGAGATAGAGAGATTCATCTCAAAAGCCTATCAAGACCACTTCTATGAAGTTGTAGCCAAGAAAAAGGTGATCCCTGAGGTCCTTTTCATGCTCAAGAAAAATGAGTATCCAAAGATCCGACATGAGATCCGAAGAAGAGGTTGGGAAGTTCTCACTAACCCCATTCAACAAGTCAAAATCTTAATGGTTCAAGAGTTTTATGCCAATGCATGGATCACTAGGAACCATGATCAAAGTATGAACCCGAATCCAAAGAATTATCTTACAATGGTTCGGGGAAAATGCTTAGATTTCAGTCCGGAAAATGTAAGGTTGGCATTCAACTTGCCTATGATGCAAGAAGATGCATGCCCCTACACTAGAAGGGTCAGCTTTGATCAAAGGTTGGACCAAGTCCTCATGGATATATGTGTGGAAGGAGCTCAATGGAAAAGAGACTCAAAAAGGCAAGCCGATTCAATTGAAAAGACTGGATCTTAAGCCTGTGGCTAGAGGATGGTTGGAGTTCATCCAACGTTCCATCATCCCCACTAGCAACCGATCCGAAGTAATTGTGGATCGGGCCATTATGATCCATAGCATCATGATTGGAGAGGAAGTAGAAGTTCATGAAGTCATCTCTCTAGAACTCTACAAAGTAGTCGAAAAGCCCTCCACCTTGGCAAGGCTAGCTTTTTCTCATCTCATTTGCCATCTATGCTACTTTGCTGGAGTTGTCATAGAAGGAGACATCCTCATTAAAGAGGACAAGCCCATCACTAAGAAAATGATGGGGCAAACAAGAGAGCCCATTCATGGATCTCAAGAGACGCATGAGGAAGCTCATCATCAAGAAATCCCTGAGATGCCTTAAGGGATGCATTTTCCTCCAAACAACTATTGGGAACAACTCAACACTTCTCTAGAAGGATTGAGTCATGACATGAACTAATTAAGGGTGGAACACCAAGAGCACTCCATCATTCTCAATGAGATTAGAGAAGATCAAAGAGCTATGAGGGAGGAGCAACAAAGGCAAGGAAGAGACATAGAGGAGCTCAAGAACACCATTTGTCCTTCAAGAAGAAAGCGCCACCATCACTAAGGTGGACTCATTCCTTAACTTCGTTGTTCTTATCTCTCTGTTTTTCGGGTTATGAACTTCATGTTTGCCTATGTCTGTGTCTTTACTACATGATCATTAGTATTTAGTAACTATGTCTTAAGGCTATGAATAATTCCATGAATCCTTCACCTTTCTTAAATGAAAAATGTTTCTAATACAAAAGAACAAGAAGTACATGAGTTTCGAAATTGTCCTTGAAATTAGTTTAATTATATTGATGTGGTGACAATACTTTTTGTTTTCTGAATGAATGCTTGAACAGTGTATATTTTTGATCTTGTTATTTATGAATGTTAAAATTGTTGGCTCTTGAAAGAATGATAAAAAAGAAAAATGTTATTGATGATCTGAAAAATAAAAAAAAATTATTCTTGAAGCAAGAAAAAGCAGTGAAGAACAAAGCTTGCGAAAAAAAAGTGGCAAAAAAAATATAAAAGAAAAAGAAAAAGCAAGCAGAAAAAGACAATAGCCCTTAAAACCAAA
The DNA here is from genome assembly GCF_003086295.3 of Arachis hypogaea. Taxonomy (NCBI): domain Eukaryota; kingdom Viridiplantae; phylum Streptophyta; class Magnoliopsida; order Fabales; family Fabaceae; genus Arachis; species Arachis hypogaea. Next base: position 33,036,295 of record NC_092044.1, on the reverse strand, counting down.
AGGCAAGGGTAAAAAAGATCCAAAGGCTTTGATCATCAATGGATAGGAGGGCCAAAGGAAATTTATACGCTTTTTGGCATTGTTTTTAGGTAGTTTTTAGTAAGTTCAAGCTACTTTTAGGGATGTTTTCATTAGTTTTTATGTTAAATTCACATTTCTGGACTTTACTATGAGTTTGTGTGTTTTTCTGTAATTTCAGGTAATTTCTGGCTGAAATTGAGGGACTTGAGCAAAACTCTGATAGGAGGCTGACAAAGGACTGCTGATGCTGTTAGAATCTGACCTCCCTGCACTCGAAATAGATTTTCTGGAGCTACAGAACTCTAAATAGTGCGCTCTTACCGGCGTTGGAAAGTAGACATCCAGAGCTTTCCAGCAATAGATAATAGTTCATACTTTATTCGGGAATTAACGACGTAAACTGGCGCTCAACGCCAGTTCCATGTTGCTGTCTGGAGTAAAACGCCATAAACACGTCACGACTCGGAGTTGAACGCCCAAAACACGTTACAACTTGGCGTTCAACTCCAAAAGAAGCCTCAGCTCGTGGATCGATCAAGCTCAGCCCAAACACACACCAAGTGGGCCCCGGAAGTGGATTTATGCATCAATTACTTACTCATGTAAACCCTAGTAGCTAGTCTAGTATAAATAGGATAATTTACTATTGTATTAGACATCTTTGGTCTCAGTTTTATTTTATTCTTCATCTGAGGAGACTATTGATCACGTTTTGGGGGGCTGGCCATTCAGCCATGCCTGAACCTTTCACTTATGTATTTTCAACGGTGGAGTTTCTACACACCATAGATTAAGGGTGTGGAGCTCTGCTGTACCTCAAGTTTCAATGCAATTACTATTATTTTCTATCCAATTCGAATTATTCCTATTCTAAGATATTCGTTGCACTTCAACTTGATGAATGTGATGATCCGTGACACTCATCATCATTCTCACGTATGAACGCGCGTGATTGACAACCACTTCCGTTCTACCCTAGACCGGGCGTATATCTCTTGGATTCCTTAAACAGAATCTTCGTGGTATAAGCTAGAATTGATGGCGGCATTCATGGGAATCCGGAAGGTCTAACCTTGTCTGTGGTATTCCGAGTAGGATTTCGGAATTGAATGACTGTGACGAGCTTCAAACTACTGAAGGCTGGGCATTAGTGATAGACGCAAAAGAATCAAGGGATTCTACTCCAACCTGATTGAGAACCGACAGATGATTAACCGTGCTGTGACAAAGCATTTGGACCTTTTTCACTGAGAGGATGGGATGTAGCTATTGACAACGGTGATGCCCTACATACAGCTTGCCATAGAAGGGAGTGATAAAATTGGATAAAAGCAGTAGGAAAGCAGAGATTCAGGAGGAGCACAACATCTCTATACGCCTATCTGAAATCCCCATCATTGGATTACATGAGTAACTTTATCTTTATTTTATGTTTATTATTTATTAATTTTCGAAAATCCATAATCAATTACTATCCGCCTGACTGAGATTTACAAGATGACCATAGCTTGCTTCATACCAACAATCTCTGTGGAATCGACCCTTACTCATGTAAGGTTTATTACTTGGACGACCCAGTACACTTGTTGGTTAGTTGAACGGAGTTGTGTCCACACATAGCAAAGAGCCATTATAATTATTCCATACAACAATAAAGAGTACAACATTGATGATCACAATTTCGTCCACCAAGTTTTTTGGCGCCGTTGCCGGGGATTGTTCGAGTATGGACAACTGACGGTTCATCTTGTTGCTCAGATTAGGTAATTTTCTTTTTATTTTCTTTTCAAAAAAGTTTTCAAAAATCTTTCAAAAAATTTTCTTTATTGTCGTTTTCTTAAAATATAATTTTCGAAAAAAAATAATAAAAATACAAAAGAAATCATAAAATCATAAAAATCAAAAATATTTTGTGTTTCTTGTTCAAGTCTTGAGTCAACTTTTAAGTTTGGTGTCAATTGCATGCTTTAAAAATTTTTTCTTCCATTTTTCGAAAATTCATGCATTCATGGTGTTCTTCATGATCTTCAAGTTGTTCTTGACAAGTCTTCTTGTTTGATCTTGATGTTTTCTTGTTTTGTGTTGTTTGTTGTTTTTCATATGCATTTTTTGTTTGTTAGAGTCCATGCATTAAAGATTTCTAAGTTTGGTGTCTTGTATGTTTTCTTTGCATAAAAAATCTTTCAAAATTATGTTCTTGATGTTCATCATGATCTTCATAGTGTTCTTGGTGTTCATCTTGACATTCATAGTGTTTTTGCATGCAATCTTTGTTTTGATCCATAAAGAAAAGAGAAAAACACAAAAATGACGTTTTTAATTTTTCTCTCTCATCATTAAAAATTCAAAAATAAAAAATATATATTTTCCTTTTTTCTCTCCAAAATTTCGAAAATTTGAGTTGACTTAGTCAAAAAAAATTTTAAAATTAGTTATTTCTTGTAAGTCAAGTCAAATTTTCAATTTTAAAAATCTTATCTTTTCAAAATCTTTTTCATTTTTTCTATTTTTTCGAAAATTTTGAAAATTATTTTTCAAAAATCTTTTTCTTAACTTTATTTCAAAATTTCGAAATTACACTAACAATTAATGCGATTGATTCAAAAATTTGAAGTTTGTTACTTTCTTGTTAAGAAAGGTTCAATCTTTAAATTCTAGAATCTTATCTTGTAGTTTCTTGTTAGTAAAGTAATTAATTTTAATTTTAAAAATTAAATCTTTTTCAAACATATCTTATCATATCTTTTATATCTTATCTTTTTATCATATCTTTTTCAAAATTTTATCTTTTTCAAAAATTTGATTTCAAAATATCTTATCTAACTTCTTATCTTCTTATCTTTTCAAATTTGATTTTAATATCTTTTTCAACTAACTATTTGACTTTTTATTTGTTTCTTATCTTTTTCAAAACCACCTAACTACTTTTCCCCCTCTAATTTTTGAAAATACCTCCCTCTTTTTCAAAAAAATTCTTTTTAATTGTTTAAATTTTAATTTTAATCATATCTTATCTTTAATTTTCGAAAATCACTAACCACTTTTTCAAAATTATTTTCGAAATTCTCTATCTCTCCTTCTTTCTATTTATTTATTTATTCACTAACACTTCTCTTCATCTCTCTTCATCTCAGATCACCACCTCTATCCTTACCCATTTTTCTTCACTACTCTGCCCCTTTTTTTCTTCTACTAACATAAAGGAATCTCTATACTTTGACATAGAGGATTCCTCTTTCTTTTCTTGTTCTCTTTTTCCCTATATGAGCAGGAACAAGGAAAAAGATACTCTTGTTGAAGCTGATCCAGAACCTGAAAGGACTCTGAAGAGAAAACTAAGAGAAGCTAAACTACAACAATCCAGAGACAACCTTTCTGAAATTTTCGAACAAGAGAAGGAGATGGCAGCCGAACCCAACAACAATAATGCAAGGAGAATGCTTGGTGACTTCACAAAACCAACGTCCAAATTTGATGGAAGAAGCATCTCCATTCCTGCCATTGGAGCCAACAATTTTGAGCTTAAGCCTCAACTAGTTGCTTTAATGCAACAGAACTACAAGTTTTATGGACTTCCATTTGAAGATCCTTACCAGTTTTTAACTTAGTTCTTGCAGATTTGTGAGACTGTTTAGACAAATGGAGTAGATCCTGAAGTCTACAGGCTCATGCTTTTCCCTTTTGCTGTAAGAGACAGAGCTAGAACATGGTTGGACTCATAACCTAAAGATAGCCTGGATTCCTGGGATAAGTTGGTCACGACCTTCTTGGATAAATTCTTTCCTCCTCAAAAGCTGAGCAAGCTTAGAGTGGATGTTCAGACCTTCAAGGAAAAAGATGGTGAATCCCTCTATGAAGATTGGGAAAGATACAAGCAGATAACCAAAAATTGTCCTTCTGACATGTTTTCAGAATGGACCATATTAGATATATTCTATTATGGTCTATCTGAATTTTCCAAGATGTCATTGGACCATTCTGCAGGTGGATCTATTCACCTAAAGAAAATGCCTGAAGAGGCTCAAGAACTTATTGACATGGTTGCAAATAACCAATTCATGTACACTTCTAAGAGGAATTCCGTGAATAGTGGGATGCCTCAGAGGAAGGGAGTTCTTGAAATTGATACTCTGAATGCCATATTGGCTCAGAACAAAGTGTTGACTCAGCAAGTCACATGATCTCTCAAAGTCTGAATGGATGGCAAAATGCATCCAACAATACTAAAGAGGCAGCTTCTGAAGAAGCTTATGATCCTGAGAACCCTGCAATGGCAGAGGTTAATTACATGGGTGAACTTTATGGAAACACCTATAACTCATCATGGAGAAATCATCTAAATTTTCCATGGAAGGATCAACAAAAGCCTCAACAAGGCTTTAACAATGGTGGAAGAAATAGGCTCAGTAATAACAAGCCTTTTCCATCATCTTCTCAGCAACAGACAGAAAATTCTGAATAGAGCCCCTCTAATTTAGCAAACTTAGTCTCTGATCTGTCAAAAGCCACTTTAAGTTTCATGAGTGAAACAAGGTCATCCATTAGAAATCTGGAGGCACAAGTGAGCCAGCTGAGTAAGAAAGTCATTGAAACTCCTCCCAGTATTCTCCCAAGCAATACAAAAGAGAATCCAAAAGGAGATTGCAAGGCCATTGAAGTAATTAATATGGCCGAATGCACAAGGGAGGAGAAGGACGAAAATCCTAGTGAGAAAGACCTCCTGGGACGTCTCTCAAACAAGAAGGAGTTCCCCATTGAGGACCTAAAGGAATCTGAGGCTCATATAGCGACCATAGAGATTCCACTAAATCTCCTTCTACCATTCATGAGCTCTGAAAACTGTTCCTCCTCAGAAGAGGATGAAGATGTAACTGGAGAGCAACTTGCTCAATATCTAGGAGCTATCATGAAGCTGAATGCCAAGTTGTTTAGTAATGAGACTTGGGAAGATGAATCCCCCTTGCTCATTAGTGAACTAGATACATGGATTCAGAAAACTCTACCTCAAAAGAGACAAGATCCTGGTAAATTCTTAATACCCTGTACCATAGGCACCATGACCTTTAACAAGGCTCTGTGTGACCTGGGGTCAGGCATAAATCTTATGCCACTCTCTGTAATGGAGAAATTGGGGATCATTGAGGTACAGCCTGCCTTATTCTCACTTCAATTGGCAGACAAGTCAGTAAGACAAGCTTATGGATTAGTAGAGGACGTGTTAGTAAAGGTTGAAGGCCTTTACATCCCTGCCGATTTCATAATCTTAGATGCTAGGAAGGAAGAAGATGAATGCATCATCCTTGGAAGACCCTTCCTAGCCACAGCAGAAGCTGTGATTGATGTTAGCAGAGGAGAATTTGTCCTTCAATTGAATGGGGACTACCTTATGTTTAAAGCTCAAGGACCTTCCTCTGCAACCATGGAGAGGAAGCATGAAAAGCTTCTCTCAGTATAGAGTCAAAAAGAGCCCCACAGTCAAACTCTAAGTTTGGTGTTGGGAGGCCACAACCAAACTCTAAGTTTGGTGTTGAGAAGACCCTCATTCAAACTCTAAGTTTGGTGTTGGGAGGCCTTCATCATGCTCTGAATATCTGTGAGGCTCCATGAGAGCCCACTGTCAAGCTAATGACACTAAAGAAGCGCTTGTTGGGAGGCAACCCAATTTTTATATATCTAATTTTAATTTTATTTTATTGTTATTTTGTGTTTTATTAGGTTCATAATCATGTAGAGTCATGAAAAAAATACTAAAATTAAAAACAGAATCAAAAATAGCAGAAGAAAAATCACACCCTGGAGGAAGGACTTACTGGCGTTTAAACGCCAGTAAGGTGCATCTGGCTAGCGTTCAACGCCAGAACAGAGCATGTTTCTGGCGCTGAACGCCAGAAACAAGCAACATCCTGGCGTTTGAACGCCAGGAATATGCCTTGAGGAAAGCTGGCGCTGAACGCCAGTAAAAAGCATGGAACTGGCGTTCAATGCCAGAAACATGCTACACATGGGCGTTGAACGCCCAGAGTGTGCATCACTTCGGCGTTTAAACGCCAGAATGGTGTGCAAAGATATTTTACATGCCTAATTGGTGCAGGGATGTAAATCCTTGACACCTCAGGATTTGTGGACCCCACAGGATCATCTCAGGATCTGTGGACCCCACAGGATTTCCACCTAACATATTCTCCCCTCTTCTCAACATTCATTCTCTCTTTCCAATAAACACACTTCCCCAAAAACCCTTCACCAATCACCTCAAACCTCTCTTCCCAATTACCCCCTTCACCACTCACATACATCCGCTCTTCCCCATAAACCCAACCCACCTTCAAATTCAAAAATCTTTCCCACCCAAACCCACCCTAAATGACCAAAAATACACCCACTCTCCTCCCTATATATACCCTTCCATTCTACTTCATTTTCACACAACACAAACGCCCTCTTCTACACCTTGACCGAAACACCTTCCCTCACTCTCCTCCATATTTTCTTCTTCTTCTTCTTCTCTTCTTTCTTCTCTTGCTCGAGGGCGAGCAATATTTTAAGTTTGGTGTGGTCAAAGCATAATCTTTTTGTTTTTCCATTACCATCAATGGCACCTAAGGCCGGAGAATCCTCTAGAAAAGGAAAAGGGAAGACAAAAGCTTCCACCTCCGAGTCATGGGAGATGGAAAGATTCATCTCCAAAAGCCATCAAAACCACTTCTATGATGTTGTGGCAAAGAAGAAGGTGATCCCTGAGGTCCCTTTCAAACTCAAGAAAAATGAGTATCCGGAGATCCGACATGAAATCCGAAGAAGAGGTTGGGAAGTCCTAACCAACCCCATGCAACAAGTCGGAATCTTAATGGTTCAAGAGTTCTATGCCAATGTATGGATCACTAGGAACCATGATCAAAGTGTGAATCCGAGTCCAAAGAATTATCTCATAATGGTTCGGGGGAAATACTTAGATTTTAGTCCGAAAAATGTGAGGTTGGCATTCCACTTGCCCATGATTCAAGGAGATGAACGCTCCTACACTAGAAGGGTCAACTTTAATCAAAGGTTGGACCAAGTCCTTATGGACATATGTGTGGAAGGAGCTCAATGGAAAAAAGACTCCAAAGGTAAGCCGGTTCAACTAAGAAGACTGGACCTCAAGCCTGTGGCTAGAGGGTGGTTAGAGTTCATTCAACGCTCCATCATCTCCATTAGCAACCAATCTGAAGTTACTGTGGATCGGGCCATCATGATTCATAGCATCATGATTGGAGAGGAAGTAGAAGTTCATGAAGTCATCTCTCATGAATTCTACAAAATAGCCGAAAAGTCCTCCACCATGGCAAGGCTAGCTTTTCCTCATCTTATTTGCCATCTATGTTACTCAGCTGGAGTTATCATAGAAGGAGACATCCTCATTGAAGAGGATAAGCCCATCACCAAGAAGAGGATGGAGCAAGCAAGAGAGACCCTCCACGGATCTCAAGAGATGCATGAGGAAGCTTATCATCATGAAATCCCTGAGATGCCTCAAGGGATGCATTTTCCTCCCAACAACTATTGGGAACAACTCAACACTTCCCTAGAAGATTTGAGCAACAATGTGGAACAACTAAGGGTGGAACATCATGAGCACTCCATCATTCTCCATGAAATAAGAGAAGATCAAAGAGCAATGAGGGAGGAGCAACAAAGGCAAGGAAGGGACATAGAAGAGCTTAAGGACATTGTTGGTCCTTCAAGAAGAAGACACCACTAAGGTGGATTCATTCCTTGTTCTTACTTTCTGCTGTTCGGTTTTTATATTATATGTTTATCTATGTTTTGTGTCTCTACTTCATGATCATTAGTGTTTAGTAACTATGTCTTAAAGTTATGAATAATTCCATTAATCCTTCACCTCTCTTAAATGAAAAATGTTTTTAATTCAAAAGAACAAAGAAGTACATGAATTCCGAATTTAACCTTGAATTTAGTTTAATTATATTGATGTGGTGACAATACTTTTTGTTTTCTGAATGAATGCTTAAATAGTGCATATTTTTGATCTTGTTGTTTATGTATGTTAAAACTGTTGGCTCTTGAAATAATGATGAACAAAGAGAAATGTTATTGATAATCTGAAAAATCATGAAATTGATTCTTAAAGCAAGAAAAAGCAGTGAAAAACAAAAGCTTGCGAAAAAAAAATAGAAAGAAAAAGAAAAAGCAAGCAGAAAAAGCCAATAGCCTTTAAAACCAAAAGGCAAGGGTAAAAAGGATCCAAGGCTTTGAGCATCAATGGATAGGAGGGCCCAAGGAAATAAAATCCAGGCCTAAGCGGCTAAACCAAGCTGTCCCTAACCATGTGCTTGTGTCATGAAGGCCCAAGTGAAAAGCTTGAAACCGAGTGGTTAAAGTCGTGATCCAAAGCAAAAGAGTGTGCTTAAGAGCCCTGGACACCTCTAACTGGGGACTCTAGCAAAGTTGAGTCACAATCTGAAAAGGTTCACCCAGTCATGTGTCTGTGGCATTTATGTATCCGGTGGTAATACTGGAAAACAAAGTGCTTAGGGCCACGGCCAAGACTCATATGTAGCTGTGTTCAAGAATCAACATACTTAACTAGGAGAATTAATAACACCATCCAAAATTCTAAGTTCCTAGAGAAGCCAATCATTCTGAACTTCAAAGGAAAAAGTGAGATGCCAAAACTGTTCAGAAGCAAAACGCTACAAGTCCCGCTCATCTAATTAGAATTAATATTCATTGATATTTTGGAATTTATAGTATATTCTCTTCTTTTTATCCTATTTGATTTTCAGTTGCTTGGGGACAAGCAACAATTTAAGTTTGGTGTTGTGATTGAGCGGATAATTTATACGCTTTTTGGCATTGTTTTTAGGTAGTTTTTAGTAAGTTCAAGCTACTTTTAGGGATGTTTTCATTAGTTTTTATGTTAAATTCACATTTCTGGACTTTACTATGAGTTTGTGTGTTTTTCTGTGATTTCAGGTAATTTCTGGCTGAAATTGAGGGACTTGAGCAAAACTCTGATAGGAGGCTGACAAAGGACCGCTGATGTTGTTGGAATCTGACCTCCCTGCACTTGAAATTGATTTTCTGGAGCTACAGAACTCCAAATGACGCGCTCTTACCGGCGTTGGAAAGTAGACATCCAGAGCTTTCCATCAATATATAATAGTCCATACTTTATTCGGGAATTGATGACGTAAACTGGCGCTCAACGCCAGTTCCATGTTGCTGTCTGGAGTAAAACGCCATAAACACGTCACGACCCGGAGTTGAACGCCCAAAACATGTTACAACTTGGCGTTCAACTCCAAAAGAAGCCTCAGCTCGTGGATAGATCAAGCTCAGCCCAAACACACACCAAGTGGGCCCCCGGAAGTGGATTTATGCATCAATTACTTACTCATGTAAACCCTAGTAGCTAGTCTAGTATAAATAGGATAATTTACTATTGTATTAGACATCTTTGGTCTCAGTTTTATTTTATTCTTCATCTGAGGAGACTATTGATCACATTTTAGGGGCTGGCCATTCGGCCATGCCTGAACCTTTCACTTATGTATTTTCAACGGTGGAGTTTCTACACACCATAGATTAAGGGTGTGGAGCTCTGTTGTACCTCAAGTTTCAATACAATTACTACTATCCAATTCGAATTATTCCTATTCGAAGATATTCGTTGCACTTCAACTTGATGAATGTGATGATCCGTGACACTCATCATCATTCTCACCTATGAATGCGCGTGATTGACAACCACTTCCGTTCTACCCTAGACCGGGCGCATATCTCTTGGATTCCTTAAACAGAATCTTCGTGGTATAAGCTAGAATTGATGGCGGCATTCATGGGAATCCGAAAGGTCTAACCTTGTCTGTGGTATTCCGAGTAGGATTTTGGAATTGAATGACTGTGACGAGCTTCAAACTCCTGAAGGCCGGGCGTTAGTGACAGACGCAAAAGAATCAAGGGATTCTACTCCAACCTGATTGAGAACCGACAGATGATTAGCCGTGCTGTGACAAAGCATTTGGACCTTTTTCACTGAGAGGATGGGATGTAGCCATTGACAACGGTGATGCCCTACATACAGCTTGCCATAGAAGGGAGTGATAAAATTGGATAAAAGCAGTAGGAAAGCAGAGATTCAGGAGGAGCACAACATCTCCATACGCCTATCTGAAATCCCCATCATTGGATTACATGAGTAACTTTATCTTTATTTTATGTTTATTATTTATTAATTTTTGAAAATCCATAATCAATTACTATCTGCCTGACTGAGATTTACAAGATGACCATAGCTTGCTTCATACCAACAATCTCTGTGGAATCGACCCTTACTCACGTAAGGTTTATTACTTGGATGACCCAGTACACTTGCTGGTTAGTTGAACGGAGTTGTGTCCACACATAGAAAAGAGCCATTATAATTATTACATACAACAATAAAGAGTACAACATTGATGGTCACAATTTCGTCCACCACTTAACTAAGAGAATTAATAACACTATCTGAACTCTGAGTTCCTATAGATGCCAATCATTCTAAACTTCAAAGGATAAAGTGAGATGCCAAAACTGTTCAGAAGCAAAAAGCTACTAGTCCCGCTCATCTAATTAGAACTAAGCTTCATTGATATTTTGGAATTTATAGTATATTCTCTTTTTTATCCTATTTGATTTTCAGTTGCTTGGGGACAATCAACAATTTAAGTTTGGTGTTGTGATGAGCAGATAATTTATACGCTTTTTGGCATTGTTTTTAGGTAATTTTTAGTAGGATCTAGCGGGATGTTTTTATTATTTTTTATGAAAAATTCACATTTCTGGACTTTACTATGAGTTTGTGTATTTTTCTGTTATTTTAGGTATTTTCTGGCTGAAATTGAGGGACCTTAGCAAAAATCTAATGCAGGCTGAAAAAGGACTACCGATGCTGTTGGATTCTGACCTCCTTGCACTCGAAATGGATTTTCTGGAGCCACAGAACACCAAATGGCGCGCTCTCAACTGCGTTGGAAAGTAGACATCCAGGGCTTTCCAGAAATATATAATAATTTATACTTTATAAAAGTTTAGATGACACAAACTAGCGTTCAACACCAGTTCCATGCTGCATTTGGAGTAAAACGCCAGAAACACGTCACAAACCAGAGTTAAATGCCAAAAACATGTTACAACTTGGCGTTTAACCCCAAGAGAAGCCTCTGCACGTGTAAAGCTCAAGCCAGCTCAAGCACATACCAAAGTGGGCCCCGGAAGTGGATTTCTGCACTTAGACTTATTTCTGTAAACCCTAGTAGCTAGTTTAGTATAAATAGAACTTTTTACTATTGTACTAAGCGTCTTGTCTTTTGATGGATCTTTAATTAGTGTTTGTGATTTTAGACCTTCATGGGGGCTGGCTATTCGGCCATGCCTGGACCTCTATAACATGTATTTACAACGGTGGAGTTTCTACACACCATAGATTAAGGAGTGGAGCTCTGCTGTTCCTCGAGTATTAATGCAATTACTATTATTCTTCTATTCAATTCGGCTTATTCTTATTATAAGATATTCGCTGCACTTCAACATGATGAATGTGATGATCTGTGACACTCATCATCATTCTCAGCTATGAACGCGTGCCTGACAACCACTTCCGTTCTACCTTAGATCGAGCGCGTATCTCTTAGTCTCCATTCCGAAAGATTGGAGTCTTCATGGTATAAGCTAGAATTATTGGTGGCCATTCCTAAGATCTGGAAAGTCTAAACCTTATCTGTGGTATTCCGAGTAGGATCTGAGATGGGATGACTGTGATGAGCTTCAAACTCGCGAGTGTTGGGCGTAGTGACAGACGCAAAAGAATCACTGGATTTTATTCCAACATGATCGAGAACCAACAGATGATTAGCCGTGCTGTGACAGAGCATTTGGACCATTTTCACTGAGAGGATGGGATGTAACCATTGACAACAGTGATGCCCTACATACAACTTGCCATAGAAAGAAGTATGAAGGATTGGATGAAGGCAGTAGGAAAGCAGAGATTCAACAGGAACAAAGCTTCTCCATACACTTATCTGAAATTCCCACCAATGATTTACATAAGTATCTCTATCTCTATTTTATGCTTTATTCATCTTTATATTCGAAAACCATTATTACCATTTGAATCCGCCTGACTGAGATTTACAAGATGACTATAGCTTGCTTCATACCAACAATCTCCGTGGGATCGACCCTTACTCACATAAGGTATTACTTGGACGACCCAGTGCACTTGCTGGTTAGTTATGCAAAGTTGTGACAAAGTGTGATTCACGTTTGAGAGCTCCAAGTCTTTGGCGCTATTGTTGATGATCACAATTTCGTGCACCACCTGGCATATTGGCTGGGGTCCAAGCAAACAGGTCAGCATTTTGTTGTAAGAATGCTTAGAATGTGGATTTCTCTTCAGAGGATAATGTTGAGTCGACGTAGGTGAATTTGTCCGAGGTTTCTGTGAAGTATATTTTGTGCAGGTCTTCTCGGACGTCGCTGTGAATTGTTTTGATTGTATTGTCCTGCAAAGGGAACTTAACACAGAGATGAATTATGGAGACTGTTCCGGGGGTTACCTGAAACGAGTAGCTCGGACGTCTTGGTGAGGCCCGAGGTGGGGGTCAGGGACCCGAGCTTGATATGTGGAGTGGTTGGTGGTTGTACCTGCAATGACACTCCGATGCTTAAGTTAGCATGGGTCCAAGCAGATATTGAGTAGAATTAGAGTATGAGTTATACCTGGGTGCTCCAGTGTATTTATAGTAGTTGGTCGTGATCTTCCCTGGATAAGATATTCTTATCTTATCTTATCTTTTGGGAGTTTTATCCCTATCTTTGTGGAACCGCCTTTCTTTAGGCCTTTTCGGCCTTTAGGTTTTGGGCTTCGTTCCTTCTGATGGGCCTTCTTAGCTTATTTGTCCGAGGTCCGACCTCAGGCGTGGGCCTTGGGACGAGGTCGGACCTTCTATGAACTTTCCGAGTTTGGAGAACTCGGTCAGGGTATGAACAGTGCCCCTGCCCGAGTTCGTCCTTTTTGGGAGGTCGAGCTCGGGCATAGTAGTTTTTTCAAAATTTGAAAACGGCCGTTTCAGCATTTATTGCTTTTTACCGTTTCTCCTCGATTTCCGTTCGGGCTCTGTGAAGGCATTATTTATTTGCCCCTTTCCTCATTTTCTTCGTTTATTCTGTTCCCTTTCCATTTTCTGAGTTTTTGCCACCTCTCCTTCGAGCGCCGCTCCTTCTTTGTTCTTCTTCTCCGATTCTTTCTGTGGGTTTTTCTGGGGTTTCCTCTGCGCCGCCGTTTTCATTCTCCTTGCATCGGAGCTCGTCGTCTTCTTCCTTTCTTCCAGGTTTGTTCTCGTCTTCATTTTCTTTGTGCACATATGCTTCTGTTTCTTTTTCTTCTATGCCTGGGTTGCCCCGAAAAGAGGCGCCGCCATTGCTTTGGTTGTTTGTATGTGGGGGGGGGGGGCTCTTTTCTCTTGGTATTTCGTTTTCGGGTTTCTGTATTTTCTTCTAAAAGAACTTGGTTTTCTCGCCTTGCTGAATGGGTTTTCGCTGTCTGCCTTTATGTGATTTTTGCCTTGCTTGTTGTATTCTTCTTTGTAGGCAAGATTTTTATGTCTCGAAAGGTTCTTCAGGCGATGTCGACCAAGATTCCGAGTGGTCTTGGTTGGGTAGATCCCGTTCCCCTAAGAGTTCTTTCTGTGGTAGATTCTGAGTATTTAGCTAGGTTCCGTAGGCAATGTAGCATATGTGAAGATAGAGAATCTGAGAGGGATTATGAGTTAGTAGCCCCGGATTCCGAGGAGAGAGTGTGCTTCCTGCCTTTAGATAGTTCCGAGAAGCTCTTCTTTTATGCTTATGACTGTTTCTTCTCTAAGCTGAATGTCCGACTTCCTTTTACCGACCTGGAGTCCGAGGTGTTGTGGTCTTGTAACCTCGCCCCTACGCAGCTCCATCCGAATTCTTGGGCGTTTTTAAAGCTGTTTCAACTTTTGTGTCAGTTTCTGGTTGTCTCTCCCTCTATTTCCCTTTTTTCCTATTTGTTTGTGTTGACGAAGCCGGGGTCGGGCGGAGGGAAGGTGTCTTGGGTCTCTTTTAGGGCTAACCAGGGGAGGAAGTTCTGTACCCTGTATGATGAGTCTTTTCATGATTTTAAGAACTTTTATTTCAAGGTCCGGGCTGTTGGAGACGTCCGACCTTTCTTTCTAGATGAGAGTGGGGAGCCTTCTTTTCCTCTTTGTTGGCAAGAGAATATAGTGTCTGCTAAGTATACTTTTGAGAGTCTAGATGAGGTGGAGCAGGCCTTTGTGGGTGTGGTGAGCAGTTTATGGGGTCGGGCACCTCACTTGGACACGAAGAAAATGTTGGGAGATCCAAGCCTTCTCCGTTCCGAGTTAGGTAGTTCCCGACCTCTTTTGAGATTTATCTTTCTTAGTATTTGGGTTTTGTTTTGGTGGAATTTCTGTTGTGGTGATCTTTTTTCCTTTTTATTTCTGCAGAGATGTCTTCTCAGGCGGATTCCATGAAGTTTCTTCGTCGGACGAAGAAGTCGGTGGCTGCTCGAAATCTCGAGGCCGGGGATGCTTCTGCCCGATCTTCTCCGCAGAAGACTACTATAGGTGTTCAGACTCGGTCGAAGACTATTCCGACTCCCCAGTTCCGAGCTATAAGTCAAGATCCTCCGACCTCTGGGCCTGCTACCTCTTCTCCTCCTCCGTTCTCGGGTCCTCCTCCCAAGAAGCAGAAGACCTCTCAAGAGCTTGCCGGTTTCAATGACAAGGACTTCGATGCTCTTGGTTGGATTGAGCAGCACATCCTCCCTCAGACTTTCATTTCTACTGATGATGTGTCTATGGAGCATCATTTTCAATATATGGCGCGGAGCTGTGTCCGGATGGCTAGTCTTCATGCCGCTATTGCCCGGGAGTTCAAGAAATCCCCCATTGGTGCGACCAGCTCCCGACTTGATAAGGCTCGTTCCGAGCTTGATAAGATTAGTCAACTGAAGGCTGCCCGGATTGCTGAGCTGGAGGCCTCCTTGGAGAAAGAGAAAACTAAAGCTACCGCGGCTGTGGCGGCAGCGAAGACATCTGAGGAGATGGCGAAGGTGGCTACAGAGAATTATACCAAGCTATATGCTGAGCTTGTGGAGACAAAGGAGAAGTTGCAATCTGCTCGGGATGATTTTTACGAGCTAGAGGGTCACGTGGCTAAGGGTATGGATGCTATGTTTGAGAACTTGAAGGCTCAGGTCCGGGTTCTTGCTCCCGACCTGGATCTGAGCTTATTCAGTACGGATAACGTTGTCGTGGAGGGAAAGATTGTTCCTGCTCCTGCCGAGGATGAGGTTCCGATGTCCGACCCCGGAGTTCCTGCTGATAACCCGACTTCTCCTTTGGTCGGGGATGGATCTGGTGTGGGGGTTTCGAATCGGGAGGACGTTGCCGTCGATGCTGTCCCGATTTCTATGTTTGCTCCGCAACCTTCTGTTGATGTGGAATCCGGGAAGGACTTTGATCCTCTGTAATCTTTTTATTCTGGTTTTGTGCCCGGCCTGTGGGCTCTTTTGTCTTTTGGATGGTTTCTGTTGAACGCTTTGAACACCTTTTTGCTTTTAGCTACTTTTTAGTAACTTTTTAGCTTATTATGCGGTGTTTTTGTTCGCGTTTTGACCTTTTGTTTCCGCTTTTGTGCTTTTTAGTTGTTTTTGGATAACAACTTTTTAGCTAGCGTTTTGACTTTTTGTTTCCGCTTTTGTGCTTTTTAGTTGTTTTTGGATAACAACTTTTTAGCTAGCGTTTTGACTTTTTGTTTCCGCTTTTGTGCTTTTTAGTTGTTTTTGGATAACAACTTTTTAGCTAGCGTTTTGACTTTTTGTTTCCGCTTTCGTGCTTTTTAGTTGTTTTTCGGATAACAACTTTTTAGCTAGCGTTTTGAAACTTCCTTTGATTTCGTTCTTTTCGCTTTGTACTTTTTAGTTGCTTTTGTAAAGCAACTTTTTAGTAAGCGTTTTTCGAAATCTTGGTTCTTGCCGTTTTAAGGCTTCTTTCTTGGGTCCGAGCTTTTTCTCGGACATCGGGTGCTCGAGTACCTCCTTTTTGTTAGGTCCGACTTTGTCGTCGGTCGGCCCTTTTGAGTTATTTCTGTAATCTCTTTTTATTTGGCTTTTCGAGCCATTTCAGAGTTACTTTATAACTTTCCCTTTGTTGGGTCCGACTTCGTCATTTGGTCGGCCTTTTTAAGTTATTTTTGTAACCTCTTTTTATTTGGCTCTTCGAGCCGTTTCAGAGTTACTTTATAACTTCTCACATTAATTTGAACCTCGTCGCTTTATCTTTGCCGACCTTGTATGGTCTCTTGGCAAATGATTTTTTGCGTTTTGCCGAGCATAAATTAATGCGCCTTGGTGGGGTACTTTCTAGGATTTGCTTCATCATGAGGGAGAGAAAATAGAGAAATTTGATTAGTATTTAAAAAAGAAAGAATATTTACAAAGTGTTTACCCTTTGACTAGGTCGGGTATCCTACTTAACCGGGTGTCTCATTAAAAAACCCCTGTAGGGAAAAAGAGTACACCTCGGGTTAAGTTTTTTCTAGCTGTAGTACCGTCTTAGATTACAGGCGTGCCAGGCCCTGGGCAGCTCATTGCCTTCTAGGTCGGATATTTTGTAGTAGCCTGTCCCTAAGACTTCTGTTACCTTGTAGGGCCCTTTCCAATTTGCGGCTAGCTTTCCTTCTCCCGACTTGTGTGTTCCGATGTCATTTCGGATTAGAATCAGGTCGTGAATGGAGAAACTTCGCTTTATTACCTTTTGATTGTATCTGAGGGCCGTTCGCCGTTTTAAGGCTTCTTCTCGGATTCGGGCTCTTTCTCGGACCTCGGGGAGGAGGTCGAGTTCTTCCCTTTGTGCCTGTGGGTTGCCTCCTTCGTTGTAGAAGATGACTCTGGGCGACCCTTCATCTATTTCGATAGGAATCATTGCCTCCATCCCGTAAGCTAGTCGGAATGGGGATTCTCCCGTTGTAGAGTGCGGGGTTGTCCGATATGCCCATAGTACCTGGGGGAGTTCTTCGGCCCATGCCCCTTTGGCCTCTTGGAGTCTTCGTTTTAACCCGGCCAAGATGACTTTATTTGCAGCCTCTGCTTGTCCATTGGCTTGTGGGTGCTCGACCGATGTGAATTGCTGTTTGATTTTTAGTTCGGCCACCAAGTTCTGAAAACTTGTGTCCGTGAACTGTGTTCCATTGTCTGTTGTGATGGAGTAGGGGACTCCGAACCTTGTGACAATGTTTTTGTATAGGAATTTGCGGCTTTTCTGAGCCGTAATGGTGGCTAAGGGCTCGGCTTCGATCCACTTTGTAAAGTAGTCGACCCCTACTATGAGGTATTTGACTTGCCCCGGTCCTTGTGGGAACGGGCCAAGTAGGTCAAGTCCCCATTTTGTGAAGGGCCATGGTGCGGTGATGCTGATAAGGTCTTCTGGTGGTGCCTTGTGGAAATTGGCGTGTTTTTGGCAGGGGGGGCATATTTTCACGAATTCCGTTGCGTCTTTCTGCAAGGTCGGCCAGTAGAAGCCGGCTCGGACTACCTTTTTAGATAATGCCCGAGCTCCGAGATGGTTTCCACACATGCCTCCGTAGACTTCTTCGAGGACGTTCTTTGTTTCTGAGGTCGGGACGCACCGAAGGAGGGGATTTGTGAATCCTCTTCTGTATAATACGCCGTGAATTAGTGTATAATTTTGGGCCTCTTTCGTGAGTCTTTTAGCTCCCTTTCTTTCGGCGGGAAGAGTTCCCGACTTCAGGTAGCTGAGTATGGGGGTCATCCATCCTTGCTGTTGGTTGGATATATTCAGCGTTTCTTCCTCTCTTAGCACGGAGGGGGATTGTAAAGTTTCCTGGAGGAGACTTCTGTTGTTGCCTCCGGGCTTGGTGCTGGCGAGCTTTGAGAGGGCGTCTGCCCGGGCGTTTTGTTCCCGAGGTATGTGCTGGATTTGTATTTCTGAAAAGTGGCGTAATTGTGCCTGTGTTTGATCCAGGTATTTTTTCATAGTTGGGTCTTTGGCCTGGTAGCTTCCATTTACTTGAGATGTGACGACCTGGGAGTCGCTGAAGATCGTGATTCTCTGGGCTCCGACCTCTTCGGCTAGCTTTAGACCTGCTAGTAGGGCCTCGTATTCGGCTTGGTTGTTCGAGGCCTGGAACTCGAATTTTAGGGATAGTTCTATCCGTGTTCCTTGGTCGCTTTCGAGTATAACCCCGGCTCCGCTTCCTGTTTTGTTTGAGGACCCGTCTACATACAGATTCCATGAGAGTGGGGTTCCAGGGGTCTCAGTGTATTCTGTGATGAAGTCGGCTAGATACTGGGATTTTATGGCAGTCCGAGCTTCATAGTGAAGGTCGAACTCGGACAGTTCCACCGCCCATTGTAGGATTCGTCCTGCCATGTCTGTTTTTTGTAGGATGTGTCTCATGGGTTGGTTTGTCCGGACCTTGATGGTGTGGGCTTGAAAGTAGGGACGGAGCCTCCGGGCTGTGAACACTAGGGCGTAGGCGAATTTTTCTATTTTCTGATAGTTTAACTCGGCCCCTTGTAGTGCCTTGCTTACAAAGTATATGGGGTGTTGTCCTTGGTCATTTTCTCGTATTAATGCTGAAGTGACTGCCCGATGTCCGACCGAGAGGTATAATACGAGCTCTTCCCCTTTTAAAGGTCGGGTTAGGATTGGTGGCTGCCCGAGGAATTCCTTGAATTCTTGGAAGGCTTTTTCGCACTCCGGGGTCCATGAGAAGGGTTTCCCTTTCTTTAGGAGTGAGTAGAGAGGTAGTGATTTTATCGCTGATCCTGCCAAAAATCTTGATAGGGCGGCCAGCCTTCCATTCAGCTGTTGTACTTCTTTGACACAGGTCGGGCTTTTCATATTGAGTATCGCTTGGCATTTGTCCGGGTTTGCTTCGATGCCCCTTTGAGTCAACATGAAGCCTAAGAATTTTCCGGCTTCTGCGGCGAAGGTGCACTTTGTCGGGTTGAGTCTCATGTTGTGTTTTCTGAGGGTGCCGAAGACACTGGTGAGGTCAGTCAGCAAGTTTCCGTCTTCTTGTGTCTTTACCAGCATGTCGTCGACGTACACCTCTAGTTGTAGTCCGATGTGCTCTGAGAACACTTTGTTCATTAGCCTCTGGTAGGTTGCCCCTGCGTTCTTCAGCCCGAAGGGCATTACTACGTAGCAGTAGTTTGCCCTTGGGGTTATGAACGAGGTCTTTTCTTGGTCGGGTCCGTACATCGGGATTTGATTGTATCCCGAGTATGCGTCCATGAAGGAGAGATATCTATAGCCTGAGGCTGCGTCTACTAAGGCGTCGATGTTTGGTAGTGGATATGGGTCCTTGGGGCAGGCTTTGTTGAGATCCGTGTAATCGACGCACATCCTCCATTTTCCGTTGGGCTTTTTTACCAGGACCACGTTTGCAAGCCATAGGGGGTATTTTACTTCTCGAATGAACCCTGCATCTAGTAATGCTTGTACTTGTTCTTCTATTGCTTGCACGCGCTCAGGCCCGAGTTTCCGGCGTCTTTGTTGGACAGGTCTGGACCCCGGGTATACTGATAGCTTATGGCACATCAGGTCGGGGCTTATGCCTGGCATGTCGGAGGCTTTCCAGGCGAAGAGGTCGGAATTCTCTTTTAAGAGGGTTATGAGTTCCTCTTTTAGGCCTGCTTCGAGGTTCGCTCCTACGTTTGTTATTTTTTCAGGTGTGTTCCCGATTTGGATTTTTTCGGTTTCTCCCTCTGGTTGTGGCTGGAGGTCTTCTCGGGTTTGAACTCGTCCGAGTTCTATTGTATTGACCTCTTTCCCTTTTAGGCTCAGGCTTTCGTTGTAGCATCGCCGTGCTAGTTTTTGGTCGCCTTTTAGGGTAGCGATTCCCTTTGTGGTAGGGAACTTCATACAGAGGTGTGGGGTTGAGACTATAGCTGCTAGTCTGTTTAGGGTTGGTCGCCCAATGAGGGCATTGTATGCTGAAGTGACGTCGACTATAATGTAGTCGATGCTTAATGTTCTAGACTGTTCGCCTCTTCCAAAGGTAGTATGTAGCGAGATGTATCCTAAGGGATGGATCGGGGTGTCCCCTAGTCCAAATAAGTCGGTGGGATAGGCCTTTAGCTCTTTTTCTTCAAGTCCGAGTTTGTCGAAGGCTGTTTTGAACAGGATATCTGCTGAGCTTCCCTGGTCAACCAGGGTTCGATGTAGGTTGGCGTTTGCTAGGATGATGGTGATTACCATTGGATCGTCGTGCCCGGGTATTACCCCTTGAGCATCTTCTCGGGTAAACGAGATAGTAGGTAATTCGGGCAGGGGGCTGTCTTCTTGGACATGATAGACGTCTTTGAGGTGTCTTTTTCGCGAGGATCTGGATGTTCCTCCGCCTGCAAAACCTCCATTTATCATGTGAACGTGCCTTTCAGGGGTTCGCGGGGTTTGCTCAGCCCGATCTTCGTTATCTCCCCTCCTTCTCTTTTTGGTCTCTTCTCCCTTCTCTGCTATGTATCTGTCGAGTTTTCCTTCTCTGGCTAGCTTTTCTATAACATTTTTTAGGTCGTGGCAGTCGTTAGTAGAATGACCGTAGAGCTTGTGGTATTCACAGTATTCGGACCGATCTCTCCCTGCTCTCTTGTGTTTTAGAGGTCAGGGCGGTGGGATTTTTTCGGTGTGGCATACTTCTCTGTAGACGTCTACCAGGGAAACTCGGAGGGGAGTGTAGCTATGATACTTCCGTGGCTTGTCCGAGTTGGATTCTTCTTTCTTCTTCTGTTCCCGATCTCGATCTCGGAACGGGTAGGTTGATTCCTTCCTAGAAGAGTCTCTTAGCTGGGAGGTTTCCTCCATGTTGATATATTTTTCTGCCCGTTCCTGCACCTCGTATAGGGAGGTCGGGTATCGTTTGGATAGGGATTGGCTAAACGGTCCCTCTTTTAGGCCGTTTGCTAGTCCCATGATGGCTGCTTCAGTGGGCAAGTGTTGTATGTCCAGGCAGGCTTTGTTGAATCGCTCCATGTACTCTCGGAGAGTTTCTTGGTTACCTTGTTTGATCCCGAGTAGACTGGGGGCATGTTTTGCCTTGTCCTTTTGAATGGAGAATCTTGTTAGGAATTTTTTGGTTAGGTCTTCGAAGCTGGTGATTGATCTAGGTGGCAGGTTGTCGAACCACTTCATGGCTGATTTGGTGAGAGTGGTGGGGAAGGCTTTGCACCGAATCGCGTCGGAGGCGTCGACTAGGTACATTCTGCTTCTGAAGTTGCTGAGGTGGTGACTTGGGTCGGTGGTGCCGTCGTAGAGATCCATATCGGGTGGTTTAAAGTTTCGCGGTACCTTCTCCTTCATGATCTCTTGCGTGAAGGGATCATGGTTGCCTTCGGGGGTGGGGCCGCGGTCTGACCGATCTTTCAGGTTGGCCTCTATTTTCCGCAGTTTTTCTTCTAATTCTCTGTGCTTGCGAGCTTCCCTTCTCAGATCTTGTTCAGTTTCTTTTTGCTTCTTTATGTCCTCTTCGAGTTGTTTTAGTCGGTTTTGTTGTGCCCGGACTGCTTCTAGAATTTCCGAGCTCTTTTCTTTTTCGGGATTTCGTGGATCTTTGTTTGGGAGTGACGTCTTTGGGCGATTCTGTTTGTTTCCTCCTGGAGTGCGTGGTGATAGAGGGCTGTCCGGTCGTTCTCCGGTGTCAACTTCCTCCTCTTGTTCTGATGCCGCGCGGTCATTGTTGGAGGGGTCGTCCGCCATGGTAGAGGGATGACTTCCAGGTCCCCGGCAACGGCGCCAATGTTCCGGGGGTTACCTGAAACGAGTAGCTCGGACGTCTTGGTGAGGCCCGAGGTGGGGGTCAGGGACCCGAGCTTGATATGTGGAGTGGTTGGTGGTTGTACCTGCAATGACACTCCGATGCTTAAGTTAGCATGGGTCCAAGCAGATATTGAGTAGAATTAGAGTATGAGTTATACCTGGGTGCTCCAGTGTATTTATAGTAGTTGGTCGTGATCTTCCCTGGATAAGATATTCTTATCTTATCTTATCTTTTGGGAGTTTTATCCCTATCTTTGTGGAACCGCCTTTCTTTAGGCCTTTTCGGCCTTTAGGTTTTGGGCTTCGTTCCTTCTGATGGGCCTTCTTAGCTTATTTGTCCGAGGTCCGACCTCAGGCGTGGGCCTTGGGACGAGGTCGGACCTTCTATGAACTTTCCGAGTTTGGGGAACTCGGTCAGGGTATGAACAGAGACTATGGCGCCAAACCTATTTAAGAAAGGTCGGTAAAGAATTAAATTGTAAGGACTAAAGCAGTCCACAACTAAATATTGGATGTCCGAGGTTTTTGACGAGAGAAACTTACTAAGTTTGGTTTGTAACCACACAGAGCCCATAACCGGGACTCTTTCACCTGAGAAACCAACCAAGTCTCCGGAAGAAGGTTGGAGGATGTTGCTGCTCAATTTCATTTTCTGGAATGTTGAGTAGAAGAGGACATCGGCATTGCTTTCAGGGTCCAATAAAACCTTTTTGACTAGGAGATCGCCGAGTTGTAGGGAAATGACTACTGGGTCGTCTAGATTTGTCATGTTGGTGTCATGGTCGATTGTCTGGAATATTATCTGAGGAAAGTGTGGAAGTGTCTGCCTTTGAGTTGGATTGGTGTCTATGGAAAGCATAGCTAGGTAAGATCGCTTTCTGGCCAAGCTTGTGGATCCTCCACCTGCAAAACCTCCAGAAATACACTTAATAATACGTCTTGGATGGTCGGGATGATTGTTGTTTGGTCGTTCCTTATCTCGGCTGTGCTGAGTTACCGATATACTTGTCCAGGTGACCTTGCCGAGCTAGTCGCTCCAGAAGGTCTTTGGCGATGACACAGTTGTCAGTAGTATGTCCGTGCTTTTAGTGGAAGGAGTAGTACTTCGACCTGTCTGCACCTTTTGATTCTGGGTAACTGCTGGCCTTTTTTGGCGGTTTGATCAACTTTAAGTTTATGATCTCCTTGATAATCTCGTTGCGTTTGGTGTTGAACTGTGTGTAAGAGTCATATTGAGGGGTTGGTCTGAAGTTTTTCTTTTTGTCTTGAGTTCTGTCGTCGTCTTTGTAGTGAGGCTTTTCTGTTTTCTGAGCTTGTCGGAGTTCCTCGATGTCGATCTGACCTTTAGCCTTTTCGCGAAACTTGGCCATAGTCTTAGGCTTGGCTACGGCAATAGTTTCCTGGAATTTTCTTGGTCGGAGTCCACTTTTTATGGCCTACAGATCCACCTCGAGGTGCAGGTCGGGTATACTCATGGATGTCTTTGTGAAGCGCGTCATTTAGTCCCTAAGGCTTTCGTGCTGGCCTTGCTTGATTGTATTCAGGTAATCGAAGTCGTGTAGGTAGATGGCCGATCCAGCAAAGTGTTCCTCAAAGGGCTTTGATATGTCTCAAAAGCGAGAAATAGAACCTGTAGGCAAAGAACAAAACCAATCAAGTGCAGGACCGTCTAAGTAAGATGGAAAGCAACAACACAAAACATTATCAGATGCACCATTTACTATCATTATGAAGGTGAAATTTTTGATATATTTCTTCGGATCACCTAACCCATCATAGGGAGTTAGGGTGGTCGGCAGAGTGAATCTCCTGGGTAGCACGAAATTCATCACCTCGGCTGTGAATGGTCTCGGGGAGCTTTCCTGATCGTCGTCCTTGTCTTTTGGATGAGCTTCCTCATGATGCTCGGGTTGCTCCTCTTTATGCCGAGCAATGTCAGAGACGTGTGTTGGCCCTGACTGATGCTCGACTTCTTCTGTCAGTTCTTACCGATCATTGTTATTATCGATTCGGGTGTCATTCAAATTGGCAATTTGATTTTCCATCATTTGGTTCTTTTTGTCCATGTGCTGATTGGCTTGTCATAACTCGGTCACCATCTGAAGGAGTTCGGATGGTATGGGTGGAAGTTGTTTAGCCATGATTTCGAGCGAGAACCTTGGGGCCGATGATATATGGAAGGGATTATATTTTCGGCCCCACGGTGGGTACCAATTGTTCTTGTATGGATACTTGAAAGGAGAGCTCGGTCTCTGGGAGTTGACGCCGAGTTATTATCTTCGGTGCCGATCTTTGAACTTTGTAGAAGTTCAAGCTTTTTCTTCAAGGAGAGGTCCAATTGCACAGAGCATGAATAAAGAACAAGGGGGAGGGTACCTTCAAAGGCACTCCGAAGCTTAAGTTAGTATTGAGAATTCAATGTGTGCTTTAAGGATGAGATACCATACCTTTATAAGCGGAGTAGGATAGGTCGGTTATGCTACTACTGGTCATTTACGTTGAAAGGTAGTTATTAGAGTTTAGTGCATGATCAGACGTTATTATTCCAAAATGTGGATCGTTGGGTCTGATCATAACATATGTTGACGAATTATAGTTGTAGGAGCCGATTTATTTGTCATAATGCCGAGTTATGAGGTCGTATGTGTAACGGTCGGATCATAATTTACGATAGAAGTTTCAAAAATAGTGGTTGTTACAATCTACCCACTTTACAAAAATTTTTATCCTCGAAAATTGATATAAGATGAAAAAGATTAATATCAATTTCTCTTTCAAACATATCAAAGAAAAGAAATAGAAAGGTTTGTCATATTCAGTTTTCAAACATGAGAAAAATCATATTGTGTGAAAACAAATGAAAAAGTGTAGAATGGTGCAGAAGTTTTGTGATAGGTTTAATGCAAAGTAAACCTTAGAATCATGGGAGTCAAACTTAACACATAAACCCAGCATGTGTTTAGAGTCTTTAGCAAGATTTGACGATCTTATCTCGTTCGTACCGCCAAGTAAGATTTCTTTGAGATATTAGCTTCACCAACCCCTATTTACTAATTGATCACCAAGCTCCTTAGTTTATGTTTCATCGTGTAACACCCTACCACACAGAGTTTTAAGTCTAGGATGTAAATCAAAGGTTGTGAAGCATTACGATCGCTAAAACAAGAATACGTATATAATATAGTTGAAAGAAATTGTAACTAGGAGCCTTGAAGGAAAAGTTAAGTAGAAACCAAGACCAAACAATTGCGTTACACTAAAAAAGCGTTAAGATTGAAAGCTTATATAGAAAAAAACAAGAGACATATTATATAAGTAGAGTTCCAAAAGATAGTTACATAATCAAGCTCGAGACTCAGCCTGCGAAGCAAATGCCGATGATGCTAGGGCATCTTGGCTAGTTTTACTAGCCATTTTTTGTATGCTTTAGGTTGGTTTCATGCATTTTCTTAGGAAATAAGCAAGTATTTAGTTGAAAATGCAATCATACCATGATTCAAGCAAACATTGTGAATTTTGAATGATTTCATGAGAATTATGCATGAGTTGAATGATAAATTGGATGATGCATGATCCCATGATTAAGAGCAAGACTTTGATGCACTTTGTTTAATTGATTTCAGGTAACAAGAAGCAGAGAAGAGCCATGTTAATGCCACTAACGTGGCCATTAACGTGGAGGAAAAGAGAAGCCCCAACGTTAGTGAGAAAGTTAATGGCATTAACTTTGAAGAAGGAGAGCATGGAACGTTAGTGGTAAAAGTAAGCACCACTAACGTTAGCGAAGGACAAGAAGACCCACGTTAGCTTCCACGTTAGTTACATTAACGTGAGAACTAACGTGGAAGGAAAGGGAAAGGCCAACGTTAGTGGAAAAAGTGAGTGCCACTAACGTTTGTGAAGCAAGAAGACCCATGTTAGGTTCCATGTTAGTTACATTAACGTGGGAACTAATGTGGAAGGAAAGGGAGACGCCAAAATTAGTGGAAAACATGAACGCCACTAATGCTAGCGAAGCAAAGGAAGACCCACGTTAATGGCCATGTTAGATACACAAACGTGGACATTAACGTGGGCAAAAGTATCACTTGGCAGCCTGACCATGCCTTTTGCAAACAAGAATAACATGAGCCAAAAAACTCCAAATGAAGTGATTCCAAATACATTGGAAAGTAGGATTCCAGAGCTTTCCAAGCATATATGGCACTATATGATGGACACTAAATTTGAGGGAGAAAACCTGCCCCGAAAGTGTAAAGATGAATATGGTATCAACCTGTAGTAAGGCCAACTGACCTCTTCACCTTCCAAGAAGTGTAACTCGAGCTGTAGAGCTCCAAATGATGCGCTTCCAAAGGCGTTGGAAAGTAGACATCCAGAGCTTATAACTATATATAATAGTATGAGGTGGACATTAAGTTTGAGCTCCAGAACCTGGCAACATTAAGACCCTGATCGCTAGTGTTATCGTGACTCACATTTTCCAATAATGCTAGCGACTGTGCCAGCGACCTTGTCCACTTCAAAGGAACATAACTTGAGTTACAGAGGTCCAATTAAGGTGATTCTAGTTGCATTAGAAAGCTGACATTCAGATCTTTCCAAAGAAATATAATAGTCTATATGGGCATGAAATTGGAGTACAAAAAGAGGCATCTTTTAAGCCCCAAAAACACCAAATAGGTAGCAAGTGCAACATTAGCCACAATAACTTTAGCACTAACTTCACACTTGTAGCGTTAGTGTGGCTAACGGGAGCAATAAAGCCAAGTCACCCTGGACCTCAATTTGATTCACTTCTCTTTCAAGGACCACCCAACCTCAAGGAAGCAAGCCCACAAGTGTCAACTAATCAAGGCCACAAGAAGCATCTAGAATAGGAATTTTTCATTTAATTATAATTTTCTTTTAATTTCATTTTGTAATTTAGGAGAGCCTATATAAAGGCCTTAGTTTGTACATTCAAAGAAGGCTGGAAATTGGGTATTGAAGAGGGGTCTTCGGACTCCCTCCCCTCACACACTTTTCCTTCTCTTTCTTTTCTTTGTACTTTTCATTTATGAATTTTGAAGTTTCAATTTTAGTTTTAATCTTCATCTTAACTTTTCTGCACTTTCTTTCTTTTCAATGATCAACTAACTCTTTTCATTGGGTTAGAGAGCTCTATTGTGATTCAATGGATCAATTGTAGTTCTTATTCTTCTTCCTCTTTCTTTCTTCTTGAATTTACTAGAAAGCTTTCGATCTTCATCCAATTGGTTAGTTGTCTTGGAAAAGAAACTCCATAATTGGATCTCCTCTGAGCCTTGGAAAAGGGATGAGGAGATCATGCTAGAAATGCTTTCTCATGTTGGACCAAATTGGGGTTTGGGCGGATATAGTGACATGTAATCCTCCCAACAGTTTGATTTGGAAATACATGTGGTATAATTAGTGACCAAACTTCATCTCTTCCCGTGAGCAATTAAATCAAGGAATTGGGCAATTGTTCAAGCTTAGTGAGATTGGATTGCCAAGGAATTGGGATCCAATCACTTAAGATTGCCAAGGAGATCAATGAATGCATTGATTGAGGAAGAGATGAGAATGAACTTGATCCGGAGGATTTCAATATCTCTTGATCCCAATGTTCATTTTATTTTTAGTTCTTACATTTACTTTTCTTGCCATTTTACTTTTCTACACTTTATTGCTTTCTTTACTTTTATGTCATTTACATTTTCTTGTTACTTATCACTCCTTAATGATTCGTCTAACTATGATAATCAATTAACCATTGATTGTTTAATCCGTTAATCCCTGTGGATTCGACCTCACTCTATTGTGAGTTTTTACTTGACGACAAATTCGGTATACTTGCCGAAGGAAAATTTGTTGATAGACAAGTTTTCATGCATCAAGTTTATGGCGCCATTGCCGGAGATTAATTGTGATTAACAAACTACCGGGTGATTGATTTAGTAGATTAGACACTTTGCTTTTGTTTTTGTTTTCTTTTGTTTCTTTATTTTCTTTTGCTAACTAACTATTTGTGATATTACCTTACTTGGAATTTCCTAATCTGTGACAATGGAGATTCCAATTTCTTTTGGTGATTATTGTTTGAGACAGAGCTTTTTGCAGGAAAGAAAGGAGCATCCATCATATGGTAGTCAATCAAATTTCATGGGAAACTCTCCACCACCACAGAATGATCCACTTTACTATGATCATGGTGGGTGGGAGTATCAAGAACATGAAATGGGGTATTTTTCAGAGCCACAAAATGGTCCATATTTTGGTGAAATTGATCACTACTCAAGTTGTGGCTGGGAAGATCAAAATCAAAGAGATTTCACTCATTCCTACCCCATTCATCAAGAGCCATTACCTCTCAATTATACAACCTCACCTCCTAGCTTTCCGTATCAAAACCCTTCACCACTTGGATATGCCTCAACACAAAATTCCTTCCCACATCCATATAATTCATCTCACCACTCACACAATTCATTGCATTACACACAATCTCACAATCCACAAAATCCATATCATTACCCACAAGAGTCATACAACTCTCAGAACATACAACCACAAAACAACCAATTTTATTCATAAAATAGCCACCCTTAACCTCTAAATTCCAACCCAGTTGCACACCCTCCCCTCAAAGATAAGCTATCAAGGATAGAGAACCTACTGGCAATACTCTTGGAAGAATCTAAGGACACGAAGACTTTCCAAGAGGAAGTAAAATCCATTATGCAGAACCGGGGTGTTGCCATTAATAAGCTTGGGGCACAAGTTGGATATCTATCAAAGTAAATCACTACCCACAATTCTCTCAGTGGTACCATGGCAAACCCAAGGGAGGAATCAGAAGAACAAGAAAAAGAGGCACCCATACCAAGTGAGATTTCTATGAATAAGGAGGAGGTTATGAGAGTATATAAGCCTAAGGCTCCATACCCACAGAGGTTACTAGTGGTGACAAAGGAACATGCAAACTCACTCCCAAAAGACTCAATGCAACATCATGTAGAAGAAACAGAGGAAGTCAATCAAGGGAGTCCACATTACTCTAATGACACAGAGAGTTGCATAAAGGGTGAGCTCATTGAATCACCAATAAAAGAAGCTCTTGATGAAGAAGACACTCTAACCATCCTACAACACCCAAGTACTGAAATTAAGGTGGTGAAGGCAATCAACAAAAGTACCAAAAAGAGGATGGTGACCAAGAAAAGAAGGATAATATCAATAAAGAAGAAAATGTTAACCGAAAGCCATCCCACCCTTACCCCAACAAGCAAGTTTACTCAACCTAACAACAAAATAAAGCTTGCTGGGGAGAGGCACTCTAAACAAGGGGCATTAACTGGCTCCTCTTTCCTCTTGAGGTCATTCCTCTTAACAAACTGGAAGAAGAGAAAGAAAGTCATGAACAACATGTCAAGCTAATGACATTAAAAGAGTGCTTGTTGGGAGGCAACCCAACCGTAGGTAACATTTCCTTTCCTTGGTTAGTCTATTTTCAATAATTTGACATATGATTGCATTCTAAGTTTGGTGTTGCCATGCAACAATTTGATTTTCAATCTTCACTGGGCACTTGCAACATTCTAAATTGAGAGTGTCACACTAAGTTTGGTGTTGCTACTTATCTTTCCCAAGCACACCACTTATTAATGCAATTAAATGTCTCTGTTTGTATCTCTTGTGCCTTTATTGTATCCTTAATCTTGCTTGCTGAAACACATATATACTCACACATCATTCTAAGACATTCATGATCCATCATAGACCCCATCACCACTAATTTAATTGTTGCTTGAGTATAAACAAGCATTCTAAGTTTGGTGTGTGAAGGGGAAGAATAGGAGAAAAAGGGCAACAACAATAAAGATGAACTACAAGGTGGTAAAGTTCCTTTTTCCTCTTACTTATTTCCAGCACTTTAAATTGCATGATTGTCTTATATTTCCTTTGTATGCATGTGTGATTACTCCTTGTGAATAAGCATAATTTGATATTTGATTTGTAACATGTTGCTATGATATCATGATTATCATCTTGAGTTTTACTTGCACCCAATATCTTTAAGAATGCAACAAAGAAATCATTCTTTTGAAAGGAAAATGTTGAAGAATTTTATAAATCATGGGGCAAGCAAAAGATTAAGAGGAGTGGAGGTTCTGATTGTATGATTGTGTATTGAGGTTGCATATTTGTGAAAACTTGCATGGGAGCTCATAGACAGGAAATAAAGTTTAGAGAAGTATTATGGAATTTCTCAAACATCTATTGATCCAAGAAGCAGTAACAAAAGAAAACAAAAGAAAAAGAAAAACAAAGAACAAGCCCAAGGCTCTGAGCATCAATTACTAGGAAGAAAAAGAAAGAAACAAGAACTCAAAGAGTTATTGTCCTAGTTAAATGCTTGTGGTAGATTTGTATCAAAGAAAGAGGCTTGAGCAAGTAAATCCTAAGGGGTGCTGCAATACCTAATACCTTAGACCAACTGGTTTGGAAGTTTGATTGAAAGCCGCCTTGATACATGACACCTAGAGTCGAGGCCAAATCCCAAAAGAAAGAAAAATGCTAGAAAATAAGTGCTGCTTCAAGGTGACAATCTATAAAGAGACTTCCATAATATTATTTGAATGAAAGTCCTAAGATCTAAGACTTCCAAAATGTGAGGACTAATGAGCACTAGAATCCTTGCATAAGCATACAAACTAGAGTTCACCCCACTGTCACTTATTCACTTCACCCACTAAGGCATCATAAGCAATTCTTCAATACATTCTAATTAAGAGAATTCTTTGTACATAGTTCTTTTCTTGCTTGGGGACAAGCAAGATTTAAGTTTGGTATTGTGATGCCAGGGCATCTTGGCTAGTTTTACTAGCCATTTTTTGTATGCTTTAGGTTGGTTTCATGCATTTTCTTAGGAAATAAGCAAGTATTTAGTTGAAAATATAATCATACCATGATTAAAGCAAACATTGTGAATTTTGAATGATTTCAAGAGAATTATGCATGAGTTGAATGATAAATTGGATGATGCATGATCCCATGATTAAGAGCAAGACTTTGATGCACTTTGTTTAATTGATTTCAGGTAACAAGAAGCAGAGAAGAGCCACGTTAGTGTCTACGTTAGTGCTATTAACATGGCCATTAACATGGAGGAAAAGAGAAGCCCCAATGTTAGTGAAAAAGTTAATGGCATTAACTTTGAAGAAGAAGAGCATGGAACGTTAGTGGTCAAAGTAAGCACCACTAACGTTAGCGAAGGACAAGAAGACCCACGTTAGCTTCCACATTAGTTATATTAACGTGGGAACTAACATGGAAGGAAAGGGAAAGGCCAACGTTAGTGGAAAAAGTGACTGCCACTAACGTTTGTGAAGCAAGAAGACCCACATTAGCTTCCACGTTAGTTACATTAACGTGGGAACTAACGTGGAAGGAAAGGGAGACGCCAAAGTTAGTGAAAAAGGTGAACGCCACTAATGCTAGTGAAGCAAAGGAAGACCCACGTTAATGGCCACGTTAGTTACACTAACGTGGACATTAACGTGGGCAAAAGTCTCACCTGGCAGTTTGACCATGCCTTTTTCAAACAAGAATAACTTGAGCCACAAAACTCTAAATGAGGTGATTCCAAAGGCATTGGAAAGTAGGATTCCAGAGCTTTCCAAGAATATTTGGCACTACATGGTGGACATAAAATTTGAGGAAGAAAACCTGCCCCTAAAGTGCAAAGATGAACATGGTATCAACCTGTAGTAAGGCCAACTGACCTCTTCACCTTCCAAGAAGTGTAACTCAAGCTGTAGAGCTCCAACTGATGCGCTTCCAATAGCGTTGGAAAGTAGACATCCAGAGCGTTTCAAAAATATATAATAGTATGGGGTGGACATTAAGTTTGAGCTCCAAAACCTGGCAACATTAAGACCCTGATCGCTAGCGTTATCGTGACTCACGCTTTCCAGTAACGCTAGCGACTGTGTCAGCAACCTTGTCCACTTCAAAGGAGCATAACTTGAGTTACAGAAGTCCAATTGAGGTGATTTCAGTTGCGTTAGAAAGCTGACATTCAGAGATTTCTAAAGATATATAATATTTTATAGTGGACATGAAATTGGAGTACAAACAAGAGGCATCTTTTAAGCCCCAAAAACACCAAATGGGTAGCAAGTGCAACGTTAGCCACAATAACTTTAGCACTAACGCCACACTTGTAGCGTTAGTGTGGCTAACGGAAGCAATAAAGCCAAGTCACCCTGAACCTCAATTTGATTCACTTCTCTTTCAAGGACCACCCAACCTCAAGGAAGCAAGCCTATAAGTGTCAACCAATCAAGGCCACAAGAAGCATCTAGAATATGAATTTTTCATTTAATTATAATTTGCTTTTAATTTCATTTTGTAATTTAGGAGAGCCTGTATAAAGGCCTTAGTTTGTACATTCAAAGAAGGCTGGAAATTGGGGATTGAAGAGGGGTCTTCGGACTCCCTCCCCTCACACACTTTTCCTTCTCTTTCTTTTCTTTGTACTTTTCATTTATGAATTTTGAAGTTTCAATTTTAGTTTTAATCTTCATCTTCACTTTTCTGAACTTTCTTTCCTTTCTATTTTGGTAGAGCAATGATCAACTAACTCTTTTCATTGGGTTAGAGAGCTCTATTGTGATGGAATGGATCAATTGTAGTTCTTATTCTTCTTCCTCTTTCTTTCTTCTTGATTTTACTAGAAAGCTTTCGATCTTCATCCAATTGGTTAGTTGTCTTGGAAAAGAAACTCTCCATAATTGGATCTCCTCTTAGCCTTGGAAAAGGGATGAGGAGATCATGCTAGAAATGCTTTCTCATGATGGATCAAATTGGGTTTGGGCAGATATAGTGACATGTAATCCTCCAAATAGTTTGATTTGGAAATACATGTGGTATAATCAGTGACCAAACTTCATCTCTTCCCATGAGCAATTAAATCAAGGAATTGGGCAATTGTTCAAGCTTAGAGAGATTGGATTGCCAAGAAATTGGGATCCAATCACTTAAGATTGCCAAGGAGATCAATGAATGCATTGATTGAGGAAGAGATGAGAATGAACTTGATCCGGAGGATTTCAATATCTCTTGATCCCAATGTTCATTTTATTTTTAGTTCTTACATTTACTTTTCTTGCCATTTTACTTTTCTACACTTTATTGCTTTCTTTACTTTTATGTCATTTACATTTTCTTGTTACTTATCACTCCTTAATGATTCGTCTAACTATGATAATCAATTAACCATTGATTGTTTAATCCGTTAATCCCTGTGGATTCGACCTCACTCTATTGTGAGTTTTTACTTGACGACAAATTCGGTATACTTGCCGAAGGGAAATTTATTGAGAGACAAATTTTCATGCATCAGCCGACTATATATATATATATATATATATATATATACAACCTAACAATGGGCCAAAAGTCAAAATACAAATCCTAGTTCTTTATAGTCAACCTCTAAGAGGGACAAAACATGTATTTATACAAAATCGAAGAAATTACACATATAGATAACTAAATACATAATATAAGAATCACAAAATGCATATCTTTGCTTCCAAAGAGTCTTCAGAATGCTCAGTGAAGTGCCTCTCGACCTGCATTTGAAAAATAACAAAATATGTATGGAATGAGAACCGGGGGTTCTCAGTATGGTAAAGGTGCCCGCGTAGTTAATATAAAAGGTCCCGAGAAAACTAGAGGTAATCCTAGAACTTTGATACTCAAATTTAAACTTAAGATCCAACTAAACTAGAAATTAGGTAAAACTCTCTAAGGTGTTCCAATTCTAGTCAATCTTGAACCTAACATTTCACTTTCCATTTCTTCCAACCTTCCGAATCACTGGTAGAACTACCCTCACTGTCACCTCCGCCAGCATGAAGGATCCCTCAGTTGCAAACACAAACAAAATAGACAAGAAAAACACAAGTATAGATAGTAGTTACAACAGATAGGACAAGTAGCAATTAATTACAGTTAAATAATTTGGCAAGACAAAACAAAGCATACTCAAATAAATCATACAAATGCACATAATGTATGTCTGTCCTATGGTTGATGATATCATTTGTCGATTATATAGCCAAACCCAACATGTTCTGGTAGCTAACCTTGGACAGAAACACTCCATTGCGGAGCAAGCTAAGTGGGCCTGAGCCACAACCCCGTTGCTACTACTTGCTTAACCTAGAGTAAGTGGAATAAACCACTACTGCTGCTACTACCCAGGCGGGTGTTTATAAATTCATCCTGGAGCAAGTGGAATAATTCACTACTGCTGCTACTACCAAAACGTCACAATCACTGATCGAGAGCAAGTGGGATGAACCATATCCCTTGCAACTGCCCAAGTATCTCAACTACTAACTCGGAGCAAGTGGGATGAGCCACTACTGCTGCTACTACCCAAGTATCACATTCAAAATTTATTATCATTTTTATTATCATTTTAATTCTTTTATATTCATTCAAAATTTATAATTAACTCAGTTTTCATCATTCTTCTTCCTCATCGCATACCCAGAGCAAGTGGACAATGACACTGCCTTTTACCGGATCATATATATCTCAATCAAATTCAATTCCATGGTTAAGTTCATCCTCTACCTCACTCCAATTCCTTTATAGTCAATAACATCATTAATCATATCTCAATTCAGTCACATTTCATTATTACTATCATTATCTTTATCAATTACTTCTTACTCAAGATTACCCACATCTCATTACTTAGTCATCACTTTGCAAATCTTCTTCAATATTTCTTTAACTCATTTAACCTATTCACCCTTGTTCTAAAGCTTAAAAGCTTGTGGTGGACGAAATTGTGATCACTACAACTCTAATAATCCCCGGTAATGAATCCAAAAACTTGGCGTTCAATACCATGGCATAAACACAACTCGCACAACTAACCAGCAAGTGTACTGGGTCGTCCAAGTAATAAACCTTACGCAAGTAAGGTCGATCCCACAGAAATTGTTGGTATGAAGCAAGCTATGGTCACCTTGTAAATCTTAGTCTGGCAAACTCAAATGGTCATGAATGATGAATAAAACATAAAGATAAAGATAGAGATACTTATGTAATTCATTGGTGGGAATTTCAGATAAGCGTATGAAGATGCTTGGTCCCTTCCGTCTCTCTGCTTTCCTACTGTCTGCATCCAATCCTCTGACTCCTTTCCATGGCAAGCTGTATGTAGGGTTTCACTGTTGTCAGTGGCTACCTCCCATCCTCTCATGAAAATGTTCAACGCACCCTGTCACGGCACGGCTATTCAGCTGTCGTTCTCGATCATGTCGGAATAGAATCAAGTATTCTTTTGCGTCTGTCACTAACGCCCCACAATCGCGAGTTGAAGCTCGTCACAGTCATTCAATCATTGAATCCTACTCAGAATACCACAGACAAGGTTTAGACCTTCCGGATTCTCTTGAATGCCACCATCAATCTAGCTTATACCACGAGATTCTGGTTAAGGAATCCAAGAGATATCACCCCAATCTAAGGTAGAACGGAGGTGGTTGTCAGGCACACGTTCATAGGTGAGAATGATGATGAGTGTCACGGATCATCACATTCATCAAGTTGAAGAACAATGATATCTTAAACAAGAACAGCGGAATGAATAGAAGAACAATAGTAATTGCATTATACTCGAGGTACAGCAGAGCCCACACCTTAATCTATGGTGTGTAGAAACTCCACCGTTGAAAATACATAAGAACAAGGTCTAGGTATGGCCGAATGGCCAGCTCCCAAAGAAGGTTCAATCATAAAACATGATCAAAAGATTAAAGTACAATAGTAAAAGTTTATTTATAAAGAACTAGTAGCCTAGGGTTACAGAGATGATAAATGACATATCCACTTCCGGCCCACTTGGTGTGTGGGCTGGCATTGAAGCATTTCGTGAGAGACTTCTCTTGGAGAACGCCAGCTTTGTGCCAGTTTGGGCGTTAACTCCATTCTTGTGCCAGTACCGGCGTTTAACGCCGGGCAGTTTTTGAGCTAAATTGGAACGCCAGTTTGGGCCATCAAATCTTGAGCAAGTATGGGCTATTATATATTGCTGGAAAGCCCAGTATGTTTACTTTCCAACGCCGTTGAGAGCGCGCCAATTGGGCTTCTGTAGTTCCCAGAAAATCCACTTCGAGTGCAGGGAGGTCAGAATCCAACAGCATCTGCAGTCCTTTTTAGTCTCTGAATCAGATTTTGCTCAAGTCCCTCAATTCAGCCAGAAAATACCTGAAATCACAAAAAACACACAAACTCATAGTAAAGTCCAGAAAAGTGAATTTTAACTAAAAACTAACTAGAACATACTAAAAACATAGTAAAAACAATGCCAAAAAGCGTATAAATTATCCGGCTCATCACAACACCAAACTTTAAATTGTTGCTTGTCCTCAGCAACTGAAAATCAAATAAGATAAAAGAAGAGAATATACAATGAATTCCAAAAACATCTATGAAGATCAGTATTTAATTAGATGAGCGGGGCTATTAGCTTTTTGCCTCTGAACAGTTTGGCATCTCACTCTATCCTTTGAAATTCAGAATGATTGGCTTCTTTAGGAACTCAGAATCCAGATAGTGTTATTGATTCTCCTAGTTGAGTATGATGATTCTTGAACACAGCTACTTATTGAGTCTTGGCCGTGCCCAAAGCACTCTGTCTTCCAATATTACCACCGGGATACATACATGCCACAGACACATATGGGTGAACCTTTTCAGATTGTGACTCAGCTTTTGCTAGAGTCCCAATTAGAGGTGTCCAGGGTCTTAAGCAACTCTTTTTGCCTTGGATCACAACTTTATTTCTTTCTTTTTCTTCTTTTTTTTCGTTTTTCTCCTTTTTTTTTTTCTTTTTTTTTTTTTTTTTCTTTCTTTTCTTTTTTCTCCTTTTTTGTATTCACATGCTTTTTTTGCTTGCTTCA